>NW_016690328.1:1986838-2015392 GCF_001604755.1 Lepidothrix coronata
GACCCATCTCCTGCCCTGCAGTGTGAAGGAAAGACTTGTGGTACAAAGGATTCTAGATCATTTAAAATATCATTTCCCAGTCTCACTCACCTTCTCGTGGTCACTTCCTTCCTATTTCCTACACTATTTCCTTCAGGGTTTTTAACCTCTGTATTGTGATCCTATGCAGAGTTTAGGGTCAAGTAGGCTGAAAAAATATTTTAAATACATTAAATACTACTCATATTGATTCAGAAGGTTGAGCAGGTCTCCAGCATGTGGCTGAAGTAATTGCTCTCACTTCCTTGCTCCACAGAGCAGCTGAGGGTACCCATCATGGCCTCCCAACACAGAAGGGGAGAAGCCAGAGCATAAAAACCACATTTCTCTTTTATCTCAGAAAATAAGAACACGTGATTCGCACAGTCAGCATCAAATGGGCATCGATGACGTGAAAACCAGGTCGTTGTCAACCCATCTGCGTGTTATGCTGGAGGTTAAGGTGAACTTGAGGGAGTGCTGGCTGTTGGACATGAAAAAAACCAGCTTGAAATCGGAGGTCTGGTGTTGAATTTCTCTGTCCCAGGAAAAAACAGTTCCCAGCAGGAAGAAGTTTTTCTAATGTGCTGGTGTGGGAATTAACCCCTTCCTCTGGAAATAATTTTGTCTTATAAGTGAAAAATTATCAATTCTATGGCTGGAATGATGCCAAAATCCACTTTAATGACAGGTTAAAAAATTATCAGAAAACAATTCTTATCTCTATCATACACAGAGGAAAATTGTGGCAAGGAAAGGGACTGCTGGGAGCTCAGAGGGGAAGGACCTGGAGCTCAGGGGTTTGTGGCTGGCCACTTTTTTGAGTGCCTGTGCATCTTTTGTGGCCCAGAATCTGATGGTATATATGAATTTTTTGAGCAAAAAAAAAAAAAAGAAAGGCAGTTAGAAGTCTTTTATCAAAATGGCTCAAAGAGAGCCCAGAGATCTGAGCTTTCAAATCTGAAAAACTAAAAAATGCCATCTACAAAAGCTCAACCTTCAGAGGTGACTCCCACAACTCCAGCACTTGTCCACGTTAATCTGCTTTAAAATGGCATTTTTAGTTTCTCCACTAATCCTGAGCAAAACGTGCCACGCTGCCCACCAGGGTCTCCCTTCTTTTTACTTACCCCATCCCAGCCATGGTTGGACTGGACACATGGCCAGCACAGGGTCTCTGAGCAGTGTCATCCTACATGGTCTTAGTCCTTCCCTGCCCCATTATAGCACAGCTGTAATTGCTTTGCTTGTGTGCCCTCACAGAGGAGCCTCTAAAGTAGCTCTGTTGTGTTTGAAAGAGCTTTGAGGAAACACTTTCCCCAGGACCAGGAGACCACAAAAGGCAGAGGAACCCCTAAAACTGACCTTTTACTGGAGCAGTCTGGGAAAAGCATCTTATCACCACACAATTTCTGCAGTCCATCCTCTGCAATGTTAATGCACCACACAGAGTCTGTGGAAATATGGAACCACATCAGAAACCACAGGGTTCCCAAAACATGGATATAAATGATGTCCTCTCTACCATCTCCTACAATGGTGGCCCATTTGAAAGATGTTCAGGCTGAGGAGAGAGCTGGCAAGATAAAAAAATTAAAAAGGCACAACAGCCCTCACCCACTCAAATTCCCTGCTCTGGGAAGAGAAGCCTGGGAAGTCTGTGGGGCTGTGGCTCACTGATGTCAGGCATGGAGTGGGGGTCAGTCTTCAGCCCCTCTGGAGCTGACTCCCCACTGCTCTGCACTGGGAGGACAGCCCATCTCAGAGATCTGAGGTCCAGCTCCCGCAGCTTTGATATCTCCATCCTTCCAGCCCAGTGCTCAGATTTGCCCAAGCTCTGTTCACTGCAATGTCAAGATAACAGCCTGGGAAGAGATGGAGGTGCCCCCATTATAGAGTCAGTTCACACTTTGAGGGGTCGATCTGGAAGTCTCCTGCTCTTCAGCTCCAAGACAACATGACAAACTCCTTCCCTTACATGGCAAAAATAAAAATCATGGAATCACAGAATACCCTGAGTTGGAAGAAACCCACAAGGATCATCAAGCTGAACTCCTGATCCAGCCCAGGACAGCCCCATGGACCACACCACATGCCCAAGAGAATTGTCCAAACACTTCTTGAACTCTGGTAGGCTTGGATGCCTTCTTCATGTACTCTCTCTTATAAGCTGCCTGAACAGACATCACTAGTACATTAGGAGAGGCATAAGGGAGAAATTCCACCGTGAGTTACTCAAAGAAAAATAATATGCCTTTCTCCTCCATGCTGATTAAACATTTGTACATTTTTATTTGACTATAGATCAACTTCTGGGGGTAAAAATCTATATCAAAAATTATTTGTGTTTTCATTGCAGAGGTTTATTTGGCAAATAAAGTTGATTTGGCTAATTAAAGGAAGGAAAGAAAAGCACACTCCCTTTTACTGAGCAATAAACAGGGGGTAGTGAGTTAATAAAACAGAAACATAGCTATCATGATGGAAAGAGAGGGTTTTTCCAGCTTTTCAGCTTCATCTCAGAAAAAGGCAGGGTTCTGCACTCTCTCCTGACTAACCAGAACTCACCCAGCGATGGTGGATGGCTTCACACTTCCCACATTGCTCCTCTTGAACGTGTCCAAAAAGCCTTGCAACCACTGCAACCCTGTTTGCTACTCATCAAATCCACCCTGTAGCTGCTCTGCCTTTCTTCATCCCTTAAGTGCTCTGAGCCATGATCAACAACACCTGGCAAAGGAGCAAAAGGAGCCTGCGGCTGCTGGGTTAGCACTGAAACTCCTGTCTGAGAAAATGGGCTCTGGGAAAGAGGTGAAAATGGGATTCAATCTGTCAGGCACTGATACATGCAGCCAGTGTTGTGAAACTGGAGGGGGAAAGCTCTTCCTGGGGAAGGAGAGGGCTGTGCAGGATCACCCTGAGAGCCCTCATGCACCAGGGAGGTACAGGGAGGTGCACACCAAAGGATGTCCCCTAAGAACAGGTCAGCCTGTACTCTGGGGGGTAAGTGCTCCTACACCCCATCAATCTGCAGGTCTCCCTGCACGGAGCAGGATCCCAGAGGAGGATGTAAACCCCGGGCACTACATGGGCAGAACTCTGCCCTTCGCTCCAGGTCCTTGGGTTCAGCCACAGGGTGGGCAGAGCCCAGAGCCAGTTTCACACGACCTTCCTCCCTGAACCAAAACTGCTGACGTCCACCCAGCCCCGTTTCTGGGCACAGATCCAGGCCTTGCCTGTGAAAGTTTGTCCCCCTTCCAAAACACATCAGCTGGAGTTGCTGAATCCCTGAACCTGCTCTGAGAATAACCCTGGGCTGTGGTTCACCTACGTGCACAGTCTCAGTTCGCCTGGTGCACAGTTTTCCAGCAGCAGCCTGGAAACCCCTTGCACTAAATGAATTAAGCACTAGCATCCTCAGTTCATAGACCAAACTCTCTCTGTCCTACACAGTTGGTTTTTTCCCTTTTTTTTCTTCTGTTAGTCTTATTTTCTGCCTAAAATAAATAAGGAAATTATTCCTTTGAGAGGTGTCCTTATCTTTAACAAGATACCTGGATTTCCATATTAAGAGACTGATTCTTATTTCTTGGAGATAATAAAAAAAAATTGCCCTGGGGAGTTCTGATTTACATTCAGCAGCTGGCGAGAAACCTATTGATAAAAACTAAGAAGTATTCAAGGAAGAATTGGACAGACTGTGTCTGAGGATTATCTCTCCACCTAAATAGATGTGGAAAAACTAAATAAAAGCAATAAAAGCCATTCCATCTGAACAGGGATAGAGACAGTCTCCTTTTGCAGTAAGAAGAGCCATTACTATAGTTCTCATTAATGGAATCAAAGAATGGTTTGGGTTGGACATGGGCAGGGACACCTTCCACTAGACCAGGCTGCTGTCTCTGGGACAGTGAAGGAGAAAAATAAACAAATACTGAATTGCAGAATAACATTTCATGTAGTGATTTAGCCTCACTCTACTTATGGGTTGGAAGGAAATTAGTTTAAAGAAACATGATAAACTGATAAGTGCATTGTGGCAATTCATTCCTTCCTCCAACACAGGTCCACTCCAGTCTGGAGGCTTCTTAGCTTTAGTGGGCAGAGATAAAGACTATCGCAGTGTAAAAGGTCTGAAGTACGTTTAGCTTTTACAGCAGCCCTCAAATGGCTAAACTTCTTATTGAAAGTCAGACAATCATAGAATCGTTTGTGTTGGAAGGGACCTTAAAGCCCATCTTGTTCCAACCCCCTGCCAGGGGCAGGTACACCTTCCCCTGGACCAGGTTGCTCCAAGGTCCATCTCACTTGGCCTTGAACACTTCCAGGGATGGGACATCCACAATTTCTCTGGGTAACCTGTTCCAGTGCCTCATCACCTTCATAGCAAAGAATTTCTTCCTAACATCTAATCTAAATCTCTCTTCTTACAGTTTAAAACCTTTCTCCAGCCTGGATACTTACAACTGCTGTTCATGAACAAAAAAAAAAAGAAAACATTTCGGGCAGGAAAGTGATATTTTCCCCACATCAGCCTTATGGCTCAGGCCTGGGAGAAAAGATACCTGACATCTGCTTTGCAATAATTCTTGGAAACGTGGGAATGCAGAGAGTGAGAAGTGTGCAGGAAGGACTGCTGGCACTCCAGAGAGGTACAGTAGTGGTGTTGACCGAGGATGAAGGCAGACAGGAGCTGTCACATCACTGGCATGAGCTGTGACCTCTTCCCAGCTGAGCTCTGCATGGGCAAATACCAAAGTACCTGGGACAAACTGGGGAAATAGCCTCAACTCCAGCCAGAAACTTCAGTGGGGAGGGAGGGGAAGGGAGCAAAACAGGATGTTTTCAAGGCAGGAGAAGCACCATCTCTTGAGAAGCCAGGGACATGCCTGCTCTCCAATGGGATGGCTCTGCATCTTCCTTGTCTTCCCTCAGGGTTTTACCAGTGCTAAAAAGACCCTCCAAACCCCTCATGAGGCCAACTCAGAGGATTTAAGACTAAGATCATGATTTGGGGAGGTACCATGATGATGTTCAGGTCTGAGGGATTTTTGCAGCACCCTGAAGAGAGATGGGTCATTTGTAAGGAAAATAAAACAACTGGTTCCCTGCTTGGCCTTGCCCTTTCTCAAGGAGGTAGATGTTTAATTCCAGGATTTTGGCAGAGACTTGTGCACCAGAGATAAGAAGACCACAGAAAGGAGAGAGTAGATAGACAGATATCTATGCTGAATCCTAAGTATATCTGTCTGAGGAGGGTGTAGAACGTATAATAAATTATTCCAGCAAAATGCCATAGCCTATTAACTAAGTGAAAAACTAATTTTATAGAAAATCTTTCACACTTTTGGAAATATGTAGCAGCCCTATTTAAGGCTGCCTGTTGGTAAACAAGCCCAGTTCAGTGGAAATTTTTCACATTTATATGAACCCTAGGATTTATATGTTTTATTAATGATCAGCAATGTCATATTTATCAACCTATAGGCCAAGAAAGAAATGAACTGATGAAAGCTAGAACTTGTGCTTGGTTGGGCTGACTGCTCCCATCATGGTGACTGGCACTCAGAGGCAATCCAGTCAGCTCCAGACACTGAAAAATCCTGAGTCAGGCCTTAAAACCCACATGCCCTTCTTGAAAACCCACAAGAGAATTTGACATTTATGAATAATAATAACACAAACAGCAGCAGCAACAACCTTGGCGTCTTACCCTTGTCTTTCTGCTGTATTGCCAGCTTGTATTTCTCAGCTAGAGCTTATTTTTGATCATGAAGTCTGAGAATATAATGGGTTAGAGGGTCCTAGGAGCTGGATGTATCAGAAAAAAAATTATATATTGCAAAACTAACAGTAACACAACAGCGTTGTGCCTGGCATCTTTACAAAGAAGAAATGATTGTATTTTCTCCATTCACCTAGACAAATCTAGCAAGTATCTGTCCTCTCAAGCAACTAAGAGAATTTATGGAACAGTAAAACCCTGATGAATAAAGCCAGATAAGGAGCAATAAATGACTGGCTTGAAAAAAAAGAAAAAAGAAAAAAGAAGAAAAAGAAAAAAAAACAAACTTGCCTTGCAAAATACTGGAGCTGCTTAAAAACCATTGGGGAAGAATTAAGCAACTTCATAGCTGATTTCAGTCTGCAGGCTCTGGGACAACAGGGGTTTGCATCCCAGTGACCTTCTGCACATGAAGCATTTTTAACCCCCTTTTCATATGTTGTGCATTTGGACATTTTTATTTGTATCCTTTTCTCAATTTATTCAGTTTTGCCTTGACAAGGCGGAATAAAAGATCAGCAACGGGAAAGACAAAAATATCCTTGATTTTCATTTTCCAAAAATGGCCAGTTTGGAGGCAAAAAAAAAAAAATTGTTTTGTTTGGTGGGTTACGGCAAATGCCCCATTTTGAAATACAAAATGCTGTCTCCAATCCAAACAAACCTTCTGGCATTAGGAATTATGTGATTTGATTGTGCAAGTCCAACGTGTCTCAGCGGACTTAGGGCAAAGGGAGCAGCATTGGGCATGTTCGGGAGCTGCAGTCACAGCTCTGGCCTCTGTCCCCTCCGTTCCTCAGCAACCTCCAATCTGCTGCCTCAGTTTCCTTCCGTGCGAAACACGCTAAAAATAGCAACTCTCCTCCCTGAGGAAGCTCTGAGTAATTAACTCGTGCTTGCAAAGTGTCAGCAAGCACTAATTACTATCATTATGCAGGAGAGGAGCAGTCGGGTTTGCTTTGGTTCTAATGGTGCTTGTTTTCCCGGACTGGATAAGCCACGGCGTCAATGAGCCATTGATGGGGCTGTAAGTGACTCCCCAAAGCACTGCAGCAGGTTCTGAAAATACAAACATTAACAAATTAATTTAGCTCTCCAACAGCCTCCGGGAAAGTAAAGGCTCCAGCCTCCCTCTCATGTGGCTGGGGGAAAGGAAAGAAAAATTTATTCCCGTTATTCCAGGTTGATAAAGTGCCTGGGCTGAGCTGCACATCCCTATCCACCCTTTGATTTGCCCCGCAAGCTTAATGTTGTCACACGAGCATCATGGTGGCTCTGGTGCAGCACCTGGAGCCATGCCCTGGAAGCAGGGAACTGGGAATGGATTCATCACTGATCCAGGCTAGTGCAGGAAGAATGGGGGAAACCACCTGTTTTTCAAAGGAAGGAAAGAGAAGGAAGAACATAGCCTAAGGAAAAAGAGTCAAGGCTTGCCCTGTACCTTCTGGCCAAAAATCAGGTCCTGGGCAAAAACTAGAAATGGTTTAGGGAAGGATCAGAGATAGGGACATTACTAAATTCATCTGTGGAATAGGGATTTCTGATGGCAGACAGGCCTTTTGTGAACACAGGGGTGTTACAAAATAGAGTATCCAAGCTTTGATGTGCCCAAATAAACATTTATCTGCCTGGGAGAACAACAGCTTCTCTGTCACCCTCAACTTTCACATCAGGAGAGGCTGCCGGCTCAACATGTCTGTGCAAGTTCAACCAGAAAAGTTGATCCCGTGGCAGGGGGGTTGTAACTAGATGATCTTTAAGGTCCCTTCCAACCCAAACTATTCTATGATCCTATGAAATTACAGTGGGGTCCAAGAATATGCTGTTATTTGCAGTCTGCAGAGGTCCATCCTCTGCAGGAGCTTACCCAGACAGTGCTCCAGAGATGGGCATCTTTTCTCACCATGGCACCACCAGGGCCTGCAGATCAAGAAAAGATTTTCTTCAGGGTTGAAAAGAAAATAACCAAGCTCAGGCTTAAGTGCAGGCTGGGAACCACAGCTCAAATTTAATTGCACTCCCCAATTAGACAACTGAAAGAAAATAGTCTTGCTGATTAGTGTCTATTTGTGAAGACCTAACGAAGCAGGGAGATGGGAATAGTCTTTGGCCTGGACATCTTCCAAGGTGGTAACAGTAAAAACAAGGAGTTATTCCCACAGTCCTGGGAAGAGACAGTGCAAAGGAGTCCTCTTTCACAGCTCTTTCCTCTCTTGCAACAGTTTCTTAAATTAAATACTTATATATGTATGTTCATGTACATACCCTACCAAAACAAGGCAAAATTCCAAATGTTAGTGTCTGAAAAGTGGAGCTAATCAAGCAAAATACCTTCAATCTTGAAATTTCTCTTACAAGACTTTAAAAAACCTTTATTTCAAAATACAACCTGAGCTTTCCAAGTACAAAGGCATTTATAGATTAACACTTTAAGTATAAAGCCTTTGAAGTCCCTTCTCATCTCTGCAAAATGTTTTGAAGATGGGAGAGTTCAAACTCACCCTTCCCTAACAAACAGGCTGGGAGGTCTCTCACCTTCTGCTGGTGAAAAATTAGCACTTACGAGTCAATTACTGCTACAAATGCGGGGTGAGGGCTGATGTGGACAGGGATGTGGAAGAGGTGGGAAGGAAGAGGCAGCCTGGTGTTCAAATACCACTGAGGAAGGGTGACAGTCCTCCAGCAGGAGAATCTGGGGCAGGTCCCACCAGAACAGCAGCAGTGCAGAGCAGCTTGGCTGTGTGCAGGGCAGGATGATGGGATCACAGCTCTGTGGCATAAAGCAGGGAGAGAAATGCTGTGAGGCATCTCTTGCTACCTGGAAACAAAAGATCCTTATTTCTCCCGGGAAAGAAGGTGCCCCTTTAGAGCCCTGATCTTTCTACTCCCTCCAAAGACGCTGCTCGCTCCAAAGACCCTACAGTTAGTAGGACTGAGTTGGAAAACCCAGCCTGTGTTACCCGAATAGGACATTAGATGTCACCCACGCACTGCATTTAGTGTCTGTTCCCCCTCTCATGATCCTCACTTGGGAAAGTCCCGCACATCCCATTTCCCCCCTCATCCCAGGACCGCTGATTCAAGCTGGTGGTGGGGGGGGAATCTCAGGAGGTCACACGGGCCAGGCACCTGAGATGCTCTCAGTGCCAGGAGAAATGCCCGCAGCTGGGGATCCGATATCTCAGTCTGGAGAAGATGGGATTAGAGAACGGAACCCACACCCCCTCATCCTTGCAGGACAAGGTGGGTATTTGGCAATAACCCAGCAGAGCCAGGACTCATGAGAGGGTCCAAGATGCAGATATTTAACTCTGAGCACAGTCCCTGACCCATCCCAGTCAGCACTGCTCATGCCTGGGCACCCTTTGAGGGGGGTTGAAGGGTTTGGAGACAAGTCCCCACTGGGATGCACCCCTAATACAGCAAGAAGAGAGTACAGTTGTGTGGAATTTAAATGTTCTGTGCCACACACATCCCATGGTCAGGGAATAGGTTCTCAGAGGAGACTGTAGACAGAGATGGCACAGGGGTGCCTGGATCAGCCCCACTTTGTCAGGCAGCCAGGGTGCTCTGCACCCCCCAACCCTGTTCCCCTGGCTGAAGGTCTCCTTCACACGACCTCTCCTCCAAGGTCTGCTTTGCCCTCCCGTTCCCTTGCTGAAGGAGGGGAACCAAAACCCTTGGAGCGGGGCCACGATGCTGGAAAGCTGGGATGGGGCCAACTGAGCAGCCCCACGCTGGAAACCACCCCTGGTGCCCCTTGGGCACTGTCCCAGCCCTACACCAAGTGGGGCAGGATCTCCATGAGGCCTGCCAGAGTCTGGCAGCAGGAATCCCGTCATCCCACAGCTCCACGGATGGGGGAAGGAGGCCGACCTCATTAAAGCCATGGAAATCCCCTTCCACATTCCGGGCTGCGGTGTTTCCTCTCTTGCAAGGGCGTGAGGCGGTGGCAGGCAGGGGGAGGCACTTTGGGGAACATGTTTACAGAACTGCTGCCAAACCACAGGAAGTCCCAGCTCCTGGGGATGAAGAATGAGAGGAGGAGGAGGCAGATGAGGCCAAGGCTCTGTCAACTCCTCTCTGCTGCCATTGGCAAACAAAAGCCAGAGCACAGCAGCGCTGTTATGCTGGGCCATGTGGGATGCAGGAGAGCCTGGAGAGTTCTCCCTTTGCTGTTTTATCTCAGAGAAGCTCAGCAAGTGAAGTCCACCGGCAAAGGGAGGGAAAAGGACCTGGGAAATAAGTTTTCTGCACACATCTAGTGTTAAGCACACCACAGTGGACACCAGAGTTTTTGGCTGTGACAACTGAGAACAGACGCTTACAAATGTGCTCATCATGCATAAAGCTCATACTCAGTTGTCTCAAACTGATTTGTTCTGATTTCTAAACACCATTAATTTGTTGTGCTCCTATTTACCCATCCGAGGGATGTCATCTTGTGCAGTTCCCCTGGGTGTCTGAAGGGCTGGCAGCAGAGCACCCCAAGCATCTAAGGAATCTAGTGGAAAGCGTCCCTGTCCATGGCAGGGGGGTTGGAACTAGATGATCTTTAAGGTCCCTTCCAACCCATATCTTTCTATGATTCTGTGATTTTATGAGTCTGCTGCCATCACCACCACTCCCAGCCCCGAGATGCCACTTCCCCAGTGAGGCTGTCAAAGGTTTGGGCAACAGCTTGAAGATGCTCCTCCTTTGATGAGAAGGTGTTGGACACCACTACAACACATCCTAGAATGGCAAAGAGCTCTTGAGAGTGGGCACCATGGGGCTCTCCTCTGCTGACCCCACCTGAGCAGGATTTGGGCAGCAGGTCCATGCAGCAGTAAATGATTCACATTCCTCTTCATTTGATTAGGGACAATAGCCTTACAGCAGTCAGGAAGGTTTTCTTTGTGAGATCACAAGATCTCACACTTGCGGCTCTGGGTGACCTTGGTTGCACCCTCAGTGAAGACCTTGTACTCACAACGGCTTAATGGCTTTAAGCTGTCAGAGGGTACATTTAATTTAGATATTAGGAAGAAATTCTTCCCTGTGAGGGTGGTGAGGCCCTGGCACAGGCTGTCCAGGGAAGCTGTGGCTGCCCCATCCCTGGAAGTGTCCAAGGCCAGGTTGGATGGGGCTCTGAGCGATCTTGCCTAGGGGAAGGTGTCTCTGCCCATGGCAGGGGTTTGGAACAAGATGATCTTTAAGGTCCCTTCCAAACTCAAACTATTCTGTGAATCTGTAATAAGTATCTACAGAGAAGCACTGCTCACCATTCATCAAAGTACTCAGTACAGCTACTCCCTGTCCTCACCATTTCACTTGTTCAGTGAGGACAGACACTCCACACCCTGATTTATCTATCAACATTTGCAGGCAGAAAAACAAACTACCTACCAAAACATTGTCTCATATTGCTCAAGCCATCCCAAACTGCAAATTAATTCATAACAGACTGCATTTAAGACCTAAAGGAAAACACAAGTTCATTTACTGGACATGCCATTTCAGAATGAATAATATAATTCTGGTTTAATAGCCACTAAAGAGACAGATTCAATAAAAGAAAGGACCAGGGTTTCCAAGAGGTTTCAGCTCTTGGAATATCATATTCAGCTCTTGACAGTGAATATCATATTGAACATAGGCAGGAATAGAAGTTATTGTAGTCTATATAATTAGCACTTCGTCCCTGTTTGGCAACCACTTTATCAAATCACAGATGCTCAGAAGGAGTTAAGTGTTGCTGGAATACCTTGCAGTCAAAATCTTTGAGCAGTGTTCATTATCATTAATTAAATGTATACAATTCCAGTTCCCAGAAGAATGTCCTTTTATATTAACTGAGCTATATTTAAACTCAGGAGAATTCAGCATACATTTTTAATAGAAATTGAACAGAGAGTATTGACATTTCTTTTTTGTTTACAGCAGCCTTTTAACGTCATTAAACCATCATGATGATCCAGGGAGACTGTACTTCTCCTTTTCAGCTAAAGACTTCAGTTCTTTAAACCTGTCCTCCCAAGTTAGATTTCTGAGATCATTCTATCACCCTATTCTCGACCTAGATTCAGAAATACATTGCCCCACTTCTGAGTAGTAAACCTTGAGTTTCAGGGTACATGAAATGCTTGGTTACACCTCCCAATATGTTCTTTGCTGTCTCCAGAGGAGTGTCGATTTCCTGACTCACATTTCCTAGTAACCCATTGCCCAAACCAGTTGTCCCCCTTTCTGTATTTGTGCATCTGGATATTCCTGCCTTATTCCACCCCACGTGCCTCTCAGCTGAATCTCATCCTCTTTTGGAAGGCCATTCCTCCACCAAGTTGAGGTCACCCTCCATCCCAGTGTCATCCTTCAATGTCTTTCTCAGTCCTTCCTGACTCCACATGGCCTGCAGATCCAATAATTCTCCACTGGATTCACTCCTCCATCCTGCAGACCCCTCCTCACCATCACCTTCCCGCCTCAGGAGTCCCATTAACAAGCATCCAAGTCTTTGTCTGTTTTAGGAGAAGATCCCTGAAGAAAGCCTTGCTGGAGCAGAGACACATCTTCTCCCTTTCCAGAACAACTCCCAAAAAGAAAATTTGATTGATCCAAATGTTTCTTCTTGACCAGCCCCTAATAGCTGATACTCATTACCTTGATACCTGTCATGTGTTTGTAAAATGGTCCTTTAATTACCTGTCCTTCGCTTGTTTTTTGCCAAACTGTGTGTTTCCTACCCTGTTGACTCTCCCATTTCACTGTACAGACACTGTACACCCAATCTTACTGGGACTCTGTCTCATCATCTCTCATCCTTAGCATGAAACAACACTGTTATAGGTCACAAGGGGAAAAAATCCTCTCTAAAACATGTCTTCTAAATATTCACACTGCCTTCAGTGAGAGTTGGGGTGTCATTCCTAACCCTAGTCCATTAGGTCCTAAGATAACACTTTAAGTGCACAAGTAACACATCACCAGCTTCACTAAAGGTCTCCAGAGCTTTGACTCCAGCTTGTAACATTGTCGAGACTAAATGTCTCCATCCGTGGGTTAAAAAAATGCTTGTGATGCTTATCTGTTCCAAGGAACACCTGTGAAATGGATTCACACATGACTAAGGGCTTCCAAGTCTCAGAGGGACAACACATGAGCCAAATCCTGCTCTCATGCTCAGGACTGTGGGTCAGCCCAGGACTGCCAGGGCAGGTTTGTGATGCTCAGAGGTGATGGAGCATGACAGCTGGCAGTGAAGCATCCTCCTAATATTCCTTGCTAATATTCTCTTGGAAATACCTCCTTCCCAACAGTTACAAGTCAGGAACAAGGCTTAACCAAAGTGAATTACAATGGACACTGTCTGCTCTCCCAGGATAACCCAGTCCCAGTGGTTGACATCTGTCCAAACCAGAGCTGTGGTGTACAAAATGCAGTTCTCAAGGTGGTTAATGGAATTTGGATGAGCACTGCCAGAAGTCTCCTTCCTAACCCAAAAAAAACTTCCATTCCCTAGGAGAGAAAAAGCAGTGGGAATAGGTTGTGGTGTTCTAACCACATGTGAAACAACTTGTGTTCACCTTGTTGGAGAAATGAGAACCCAGGAATTCTTCAGTGCTTCCCAGCCAAGCCCATACCCCTGTCCTGCTGGGAGGGCAAACATTCCCACGAAGGCTGGGGTGAGGAACAAGGAGAAAATCCAAATACAATGAAGAATTGTCTCCCCCTCCAGCAGCAGCCCACAGGATTTATGTGTGGAAGCTGCTTTGTATCTGGTGATGCGATGGAGACTTGTGCTAAAGTGGCCTCAGGGGACTTTCAAACACATTTGACAGAAGTACCTACATTGAAAGCCGCTCCCTGGGATCCTTATACAACCAAAGAAATATCAGTGCTTCCTTCCTGGGGCTTCTTTATAGATCTTCAAGATACCAAGCATGAATTCCAGCCTCCTTGTTAGTGGAAGGGTTTTTCTCTACTATTTTGGAGCAAGTTGCTCATGGTTACAACGAGGAGGAATCAGAGCTTGCATTTCTCTCACTGAGCAGCTGAGACCTTCTTCAAACTGCTCATCTCTCCTGTGTGAGACAAAATTGACCCCAAAGCCAGTCCCTCCTTGCCAGAAAATAGAAGTGGTATGATGCAAACAACAGGACAAATCAACCAGCCAGTGCCAGCCCTGTGTCAGTCAGTCAGTTTTCCCTCCAAAACGAAAAGCAAAGCAAGCCCCAGAGGTCTCTCCTGCTCCAAGCAGGGCTTTGCAATTATAAATTATCCCAAGATAATCTCTGTTCCCAGCACTGCTGAATTCACCTCAGCTGGGTTTGCCGGGGGATTAATTGCTGCTGCATTGGCTGCACTGCAGAACAAAAAGCTGGGGATGCAACAAACTCCTAATTACTACCATCACTCAGCAAGGAGTGATAAATTTAAAGCCAAATACATGAGGAAACACTTTTTGGTTTAGCACAGTCTGCAATTAGCAGCACAGACCACTGCTGGGAAGGGAATCAGGGCAAACGAGACCAAGTTTCCAAAAGGTGTGAGCAAGAATGGAAATTAGGGTGGCACTGTGTGAGACAGCAACGCCCAGAGCTGATCCTCCTGGCATCAGCAGGCACCATCCAAGGACAAACAGGTCCTTCTTGCTCTCCCCACATTCTAGAATGATGTTTGACAGTGCCTGGGTGCAACATCCACCTTATCCCCTGGTATCTTCTGCTCCCATGCAGTCAGGAGACTGCATTGGTGCCAACTTCTAAGACTCTAAATTCAGAAGAGCTGTTCCAGGACAGCCCTCCCATCCCACCTCTTTCCCTGATGGACCACACGTCTCACATGGGGAAATGCAAAGATATCTAAGGAGAGAAGACACCCAGATGTCTGGTGCCATTGCAGAGCACTGGACTTGTTTTCCATCTCAAAGTCTCTGGTTATCTCCTGGGTATCCTGCCTGAGGGTGAAAAAACAAGGAGGTTCATATCTGCCAGAAAAGTCTCCAGCTTACAGAAGTCACCCACAGCCCCACCATCCTTGTCCATGGTGGGAACAAGCAGTAAATACACTGCTCCTCACTGAATTTGGGCTGGATCAGAGTAAAACTGTGATCCATAGGATTGCAGGAAGGCCCTGAACACTGGCATTGTGGTCACTCTGGTGCTGTGGGACCTCCAGGCACATGGAAATGTGGTGAGAGCTCTGGACCCAAAGGCTCAGATGAAACACCAGAAGTTCCATGGCCCTGAGTGGGACCAGGCTGGAAATCTGTCAACCTTTCTCACAAGATTTCCTCTCTCCCTCCCGGTTCTGTTTGGACTGGAAACACCATGAGAATAACTTTCCTCCTTGCATTTCAGCAGTTTTGCTTCCGGGCCTGGGCTAAACAAGGAAGTGCAGAGGCGTGGGAACTGAGGGGAGACGCAAACACACGGGAGCTTGGGCTGAGCAGCTCCAAATCTCTACGTGCGACTCGCTGCCTCCATTGCAGAGATTCTCCTGCCAGCTGAACTGCTCTGCATGGGCTGATGCCTTCAGGTGGAGGTGGTTAACCCAACCTTCCCTGTGGGCCAGATCCTTCTCTCCCTTGGGCAGTAAAGCAATCCCAGTAATAACCACTCAAATCTTATGGCTGTGAGAAAAGAACACTTGGACCAGGACCTTGATGCCTTTTAAAGACACATCACCCAGCCCACAGAGAGTACTTGGACACAGAACCCAAACCTCCAAACCTTGGTCCTTTTTCTGCCTATCATGAGCTGTGGTAAAAGTGTTTTGACTTCTTGATGCACTCAGAATCTCAGCACCCTGAGAACAGAGTCCATTTCAGGTGTGGAGTACCACAAACCATCGGCACTCAGTGCAAGGCTGAACCATTCCTCCAGGATCCAAACCTCTTCACTGCTCCGCGCCTTCAGCACCCACTGAGAAAACAAGGTGTGCCCATAGGAGCAGGTATGGCATGGAGGGATGAATAATGCTCCTCTTTCCGCATATATATTTCAGGATAAAATTCCAGCATCACCACAGGCTAACGCACCACCCAACATATGTTTAGACGTTCAGCATCTCAAAGCTACAAAGAATGAGGAAATGCGAAGGAGTTTTTCCCATCCCAACCAGCTTGCCATTCAAGGCATTGCTCTTTCCCATAAGTCTCCACCATGCTGGCATGGAAGTCTCTTTGGGATTATGTGGATCTATTCAGCAGTTCAAAGGTTAATTGGAGCTACACCAGCATTATGAGCAGAAAGGAAGGGACAATTTCTAGCAGCAAGGTCATGGAGCTACTGAGCACATCCCTCTGGAGCATTCATCATTATTTAATTATCACTGTACTAATAGCTGGCATGAATTAAAGTATTCAGGGTCTCTTAGGCTTTGTGGAAGAAGCAAGCTTTCTGGTTTTTTTAAGGACCTCAAAACAGGAGATGGTGTAGCATCCTCTTAGCCCAGCTGTCCCTGTTTCTGAGCGCTTAAGGCAAACAACTGCACTTACTTGGCTACACAACTTCTAGACAGGACCTGGCCCAGACCATGGGCAAGGTTCAGGTGCACTGCAAGGACAAGCAGACAGTGCTGGCATTAACCAGGAGAGGACTCAGTGACTAGAGAGGCCATTTAAATGGCTTTAAACAGAAAGAGAGTCCATTTAGATTAGATACTAGGAAGAAATTCTTTACTATGAGGGTGGTGAGGCACTGGAACAGATTATCCAGAGAAGCTGTGGATGCCCCATCGCTGGAAGTGTTCAAGGCCAGGTTGGACAGGGCTTTGAGCAACCTGGTCTAGTGGAAGGTTCCTTGCCCATGGCAGGGGGGTTGAACAAGATGATCTTTAATGGTCCCTTCCACCCCAAACCTATGATTCTATGATGCTATGTTTTCCAATTCCATCTGAAAACCCGGCTGCATCTGCATACTGCTTAGCACCAAGGGATCTCCATCCTGCCAGAGGCCCCTCACTGATCAGGTTACATCCAAATTTGGGCCCATTAATACCTGTTGCAAAGCCATCTTCCCCTCTGGGACAGTGCTACCTGCTACCATCACCTAGCCAGGTTCTGCTGTCCTCTTCTCTACACTGAGCACCATTATGTGCCTGCTCTGTACACCAACATTAACTGCGCAGCTGGAACTGCATCCCCAGAGGCACAGGCACAGCTTCTCCACGTCCTTATCTCAGAGAGAAGCACAGCCCTGAGCCATGACCTTCTCTCCCTGTCAGAAAAAGCAGGAGAGGTAGAAATGCACCCAAGAGACACCCTGTGACTCTGGTCCCTGCCAGCTCTCTCCAATCTGCCCTGCCCAAGGCACTTTTCCCTGTCACAGTCTGGCACATCTATTTCAAACGCGGGGGATTGCCACATATCACAGGGAACAAGAAACAGATTCCCACTGGGGAAGCAGGGCCCTGGAGCAGTGTGGCGTCAGTGACATGCCCCTGAGGTTCAGAGAAAGAGGACACAACTGCTTGTTAATCCTGCTTCCCAGATGGTGATTTCTAGGGATAACCTAGCCAGGGAGTTCTAGGGAAAACTTTAAAAGAACTTCTAGCAATGCACTGTGAGAATAAAATCCCCAGCACTGCAGCTCACCGGGAGGCAATGCTGCTCATTACACAATAAACCATGTGAACCACTGGACACGGATCCAAGGATCAGGAAACAAGCAGGAAAATCTCTAGAAAAGTCACCTCTTTCATTGCTTGGCATTAGGAACCCAAATATGACCCCCTGTGTTGGGGAAGATTACATGGTGGCTCTGAGTCCACCTTTCAGCCCCACTTCATGATTCCAGAATTTTCTCATGTTAGCTTGTGCTTTTAATTTTTGAAATTACTCATGTTCACATGTCCATCCCCACCACATTCCCCTCCTTGCCCTTATCCCAGGCCCTCTTCCCCAGCTTCCCAGGCCATCGTGAGCCCTCAGCCTGTTCTTGACCTCAGCATTGCAGTCTTGAGCTCTTTAGACTTTGCCTGTGACTTTACCCATTAGCACTTTTATTAATTCAAAGATCTTTTGCCTAAGAGGAGAAAAAATAAAGCATCCTGGAAGCACAAGGTAAGGCCACATGGTTGCACCCCCAGAAGACAAGCACATGATCCATGGCCAGTTGGATGCTACATAGCACAGTCCTGCTACTGAGGGCTAAGAAATGAATCAACAGGACAGTTCTGTACCTTTACACAGGGAAAAAAGAAGAGGTAGGGGTGAGAAAAGGTAAGCCACGAAATCAGAGCTGCATTACTCGGCATGGTCAGTTTGTCACTGCAGTGTGATTGACCACCTGAGTCACAGAGGTGGAATTTATTTCACTCAAATTTAGACCTCTAAAATGTAGAATCTTATGTCTGGCCACGCAGCTTCAGCTTCTTTTGCAGTCTGTGATTCATTTGACCTCTCTCAGACACTATTGTAGATTGAATCACTCTCTAGTTCTTCCTATTTCTCTGCATCTGCAACAAAGGGAGCCGATGATGACTGGTTCATCTGAAGCCAGACATCTCAATCCTACATGCCAAAATAAGAGCAAAGGAATCCCACTCTGGGTATTGTCATTTCTCCCTAATTGAAGGGCTTAAAACTTTCAAAGCAGAAGGACAATGACAGCTGAATTTGTGGTGGGGCTTTTCATGCCAACATTCAGAGACTGTTTCTCTCCTGCCAGCTTGCTCAGCTTAATTCATGGGAATGTCTAGAAACAGGAACCCCTGGAGCACAGCAAAAAATGAGCCAAGCTCTGACATCTGTGTGAGCAACCAGTTCTTAATTATTTGACTAATACTGGCATTGTACAGCAACCATGTGCATAGAGGGGTCTGCGGAGGTTTCGTTGCCACAGGGACCCATGGACAAATCTCCACATGGAAGGTGGGTCGAGGGTTTCTGCAGTGTTTTGGGTGCAAGAGCACAATGCCAAAATGCAACTCTTTTCAGGGTGTTTGAGGAATTTATAATGAAACTACCCTAAAATATAAGTTGGGTCAGGAAGGATCGAAAAGCCAGGAAAAGTGGGCTAATGCTGATCAAAGTAGGAGATGTATCACAGGCACAGAGCAAACCCTCCAATGTTCTGGAAAGGGCAAGAGTATGCTGGAAGCAGGACTGATGGGAAAACCACAGGAATGGGGTTTTCTGCACAGAAAGGACAAAATTACCCTGGGAGGAGGCTGCAAAGAGGCTCTCTGAGCCATGAAAATGGAGATAAAATTACTAATAAGCCCCTGAAGTCTGGATACCTGGGGAGATGGGGGTTCTCCCTTCACCAAGAGATAGGTCAAATACAACTAGAAATTAGAGTTTTCTCATTTCAGCTCCCCACCCCCAGAATTATTGCTAGCAGAGGGCTCTGAGGCAGAGCAGAGCCAGGAGGGAAGGAAATGTCTTGGGCTGTGCCCACAGGCTGCACTCAGACCCCATGGGGCTACAGCAGGGCCAGGAGGAGAGCACTGGGGAAGGAAGTCCTACGGCAAGGTCGGACAGCAGCTGTCTCCAGGAATGAATCCAGAAGCAGCATCCTCCTGGGATGGGCCAGGAGGATCTTGTGTTGACTGACTGCCCTTCCTGAGTTTGGGAGGAAATTAATCTCCCACCGTGGGCTTCAGTTTATTTTTACATTGCAAGTTAGACCGAAGGGAAAAAAAAAATCATAAAAAAAAAAATTCTATTCCCTAAAAGGAATCACAAATTTCACAGCGACCTAAGGAGATTAGTCAAATCCCTGTGACCGT
Source organism: Lepidothrix coronata (assembly GCF_001604755.1). NCBI lineage: Eukaryota > Metazoa > Chordata > Aves > Passeriformes > Pipridae > Lepidothrix > Lepidothrix coronata. The sequence goes on from NW_016690328.1 coordinate 2,006,358, forward strand.
CAGCAGTTTCACTTAGGTCAAAGCCTGGCATAACTCAATCTCTGTGAGAAGAGAGGAGTGTCATGGACTGCCCAGCTCTGCAGGCAGCCCAGCCTTTCCAAAAGGGCCCTTTTGCAATATCTGGAGGGAAATATCCCTTTTGCAGCCCTGCAGCAGAGAGGCACAGTCAGACTGACACAGAGTGCAGACAGCGAAAGGGAGCGTTATCTCTTCCAGATACCACAGTGAGACCTTCCAAGCTGGGAAGCAGGAGGAGGACCAATTTCCCAGGCTAGGAGACATCAAAGGCTGTGTGAAACCTTCCGAAAATGTTCACCCTGAATTTCTCATGCATGGGTGGGCATATGGGATAATTCTCTGTAGGGTCAGGGAAATGTAGAAAGTGGAGCAGTCAGGTTCTGATTTGCCTCTTGCTCTGGGGGAGAAAAACTGAGAGAATTTAGCTCAAACCCTAAAAATAAATATGCCACCCATAGGTCTGGTTTTGTGCAAAAGTTGGCCTGGGTTAGGTAGCCTAGGGCCTTTTTTGGATGAAATCATTTCCATCCCCTGGCAAACATGTCTGTGTTAATGGGCTCACAGACACATCAGCCTTTCAAGCTGTGCATCAGATTTCATCCAGGGGATCAGTAATGTGGTGCTGCTGCTGTGGTACTGCTGCTGCGATGCACTCAGTGAGCAGAGGGGTGTTGGAAAAGGAAATTGAGGACAAACTTTTGGATATGGAAGGGTTCCAGGACAGGCTGGATGGAGCTTTGAGCAACTTGGTCTAGTGGAAGGTGTCCCTGCTCCTGGTAGATGATCTTTAAGGTCATCCAGCTCAAACCATTCTAAGATTCTATGATTACTCTAAGAAGAAACAGGACTTTCGGCTCACACTCCAGAGCTTTAAAAAGATCTGCCTCCTTCTCAGTAAGAAGAAGAAGCCTCCTGATAGAAACCCAACATTAAGTCTCCTGCTCTGTCCTGTGAATACATGGTATTGCTTTATGTAGTAACATGAAGCCAAAGAGGATGGGAAAGTCCAGTGTCTTCCCTCCACTGCAGAGAGGCAGGAGACTTTTGCAACTGCTTATCTTTCCTCGGTAAAGTTGTTGGTGCAGTCTTTAGAAGAAATAATAAATTTTGCAATTCTTAGCTCTCCTCACAGGGACACTTGCTCTCTCTTTGTGGCTTCTCCATCGTTTGAACTCTTCCAGCAGTACCATCCCCAAAGCTTTCAGAATTATGACTCGGGAAGTGAGAAGTCCTTACACTGATTTAGAAACTAAAAAATTAAAAACAAAACAGCAAAAGACAGCCGAACCACAGGGACTTTCGAGTTGCTTCTGGTCATGGAGCTTTTAAGGTCAAGAGCGGGACAGTCCTATTGCAGTGTTTCCAAGAATCATCACACCTGCTCTTCTATCTGCCGTTTCTTTTCTGGTATTGAATGCTCTTTGGGGCAGAAAGCATCTTTCTGTCCTATGAATGTGCAGTATTTAGGACAAGGTGCCTCTTCCGGGCACAGGAAAAATTAATGTGAATTGTTACAATCAGCCCTTTTACCTACAAAATACATAATCTCAGCAAAAACACTTGAGGTGAAATCAAGACAGCAGATGGGATAAGGGGAGGCAGACAGCATCTCTTGTCCATAACAGCTGCCCGCATTCTCATTCTTTGGTATTTGCTCCTGACAGCTTTCCTGTGAGGGAAAAGGAACAATAAAGAACACAGAATCATAGACTCATAGAATGGCTTGGATTGGAAGGGACCTTTAAAGATAATCTCATCCCAACCCATTGCCATGGCAGAACACCTACTACTAGACAAGGTTGCTCAAAGCTACATCCAACCTGATCTTGAACACTTCCAGGAATGGGGCATCCACAGCTTCTCTGGGCAACCTGTGCCAGGGCCTCACCACCCTCACAGGGGAGAATTTCTTCCCAACATCTAATTTAACACCACCCTCTGTCAGTTTAAAGCAATTCCCTCTTGTCCTGTCATTACATGCTCTAGAAAAAAAAAAAACAAAAAACCTTCATTCGCTTTCTTTTAGGCCTCCTTTAGGTACCAAAAGGCTGCAATAACATCACTCTGAAGCCTTCTCTTCTCCCAGCTGAACAACCCCAATGCTCTCAGCCTTTCCATGATGATTCCCACATTGCAGATCCAATTTTTGACAGCTGACATTGTGTGAGCTCCTGAAATCCGTCTCTTGATCAGGTTCTCACTTTGATTAGCACTATACCAACAATCAGGAAGATATTCCCACTCCCAGACAGTTTACAGCCCACACACCTCTGAGGCAAAACAGAAAAATGGAAACATGGCCCCTGCCTCTTCTAGTGGAAAAAGCAGATCCAGTGGGGTGAAAGCAACCCAAGGTTCCATAGCACTATGCTATGGAAAGGTTGGAAATGGAGCCAGAGCTTCCCAGTCATGTGGCTGACTCAGACACAGGCAAGCTGTGCCAGGATTGGGAGCAGCTCCTACTCCCCCATTCTTGCACAGCATCACATCCAGCCACCAAAACCAGTCAGATCTCCCCCACCCAGCCCTTAGACATGTCTGCTCTTGGCCTCTGCCAGATCAGGTCCCTCTGAGCTGGGATTTGCAGCCCAGCCCCTTATCCTGCACTTACAATACACACAGACCACAGGAGCCCTGATCTGCTTGACCAATTGATCTTTAGTCATTCCCAGGAATCCTGCAAAGTTGCCTTGCAAACTACATGGTTTTGCCACTTATTTCTGCTGCAGGTGATCTCTTCCAGCCCAGAATGTCCCTGATCCTATGATTAAAGCTTTTTTTTTTTTTTATGGAGTTGGAGCTTGGAGAAAGACATGAAGAAGCCTGAACACTTGTGCCTGCTGCAACGACCCAACTTTGCAGATAGAAATGTAAGAGCTACTTCAAGAAGCAAAGTCTTCAAAACACTTGATCCAGATGGAGGAGGAGGATCAACATCACAGCAGTGCCTGCTCCTCAGGTGTACCTATGTCAAGGCTGAATTTGGTTCCGGGCTCACAGAATCATTGAATTATAGGATGATTTGGGTTGGAAGGGACTTTAAAGGCCATCTAGTTCCAACCCCCTGCCATGGGCAGGGACATCTTGCCCTAGACCAGGTAGCTCAGGGTCTCATCTAACCTGGCCTTGAATACTTTCAGGGATGGGGCATCCACATAATAATAATAATAATAATAACAACAACAATAATAATAATCTTCCAATGTCCACATGAGGGAATGTCCTCTGTTATTCCTCGAACATCAAGATGACCCAAAGTTGGATTTGCACTAAGTGGGTTCAGGTTGGACAGAGGTAATGTGGCCCTTTGCTCCTGATGATTTCACCAATGTGACATTTGTTCTCCTGCCTTTCCCCAGCCTCCACCCCCAAAAAAACCTGGAAATGCAGTTTCCCTAACTGGAAACACACATATCATTGTAACATTTTCCAGACCACTTTGCAAGAGGTAAAGTGGGATGAATTTTTTCAGCACAGCTTTAGCAGAAACTCACTGCTCTTACCTGGCCCTTCCATGTCTGTCTCCTGACAGATTCCTACAGCAATCTCCAACTCCTCTTGGCTTCGCCTTTTTGTGGTGTTTGTTTCTTTGCCCTTCTTAAATAAACTATTGGCAGTTCCCATGGTAACACGCCTCATTCTTTCTCACTCCTCCCTAAAAGTCTATTCCCATTTAACAGGCTTTTTAAAAGGCTCTATTTATACTTCCTTTTGTTATCCTGCCCCTGCTCCCTTGCAGCCAGACAAGGGCAGGCACAGAGCAGTGCATGCACTACCCTGTGTTACTAATAATGGCCATCCATAAACACGAGAGCCAGCCGTGGGGATCAAAGCTGTGACCTTCATCAGGAGATGCTTCTTAGAGCAAGAAAAAGGAAACCTGAGGCACGGCTCGGGAGGGAAGCACTGTTAGCAGGGGCCATCCCCACCTTCCCACTCTCCAGAAACGTGCTGAGGGGCTGCAAGCCCCCAAAACCAGCCAGCATGTGAAAAACAGCCTTGCTGTCTCTGCAGGCAGTTTCCACCTCCCCCATTTTCTCAGTGTCAGACATTCATCTGCATTACGGGTAATTGGATAAAGAGAAAAATATGAGCTGTGCTTTTTTTGCTTCCTATTCTGTGAAAAGAAAAACTCCCCTCCCCTCTATGCTTTTTCATTTTAAATCCCGGGGCCATTAGCAAGCGTCAAGGTTTATTTCCTCAAGGTTCATTATATCATTTAAATGCAGATTGCAATTTATCTTAACCCTTAGCTGAAGCGGGTAGGTGAGTTTTTATGATGACAACTTATTGTTTTGCAGGCATTTGTGCTAACGAAAAACAAAGGATCTGAAACAGCACAAAGACAATTTGGTTCCTTTCTCCATTGAGAGGTTTCACTTGTACCGTCAGGCTAGTGCCAGAAACCACACATTTTTTGGTCATCTTTAGGGTGTTCCAGGAAACATATTGTCGACAGATCTCAATTTTTCAGCAGGAAAAGCAAGTAGAAGAATGGCTCCCCAGCCCTCCCCATCTTTCCTCCACATAAAGCTTTCAGGGCTTCTTTATTGATGAAGAATGACCCCAACAGTTGTAAATCCTATTTTTTTTTCCCAGCTTGTGATCTCTCCAGCCTGGCCAGCACAGGAAGCTGTGATGGCCTCAAAGTGCCTCTCCAGAAAGGGTTAAGGTATTTCAAACTACAGCCTCAATAAGCAGCTCACAAAAGTGTCCCGTCCCCAGGGCAGGATCAGTGTATGAGAATTTGCTCAGATCATTTAATGTTTGTAACTTGATTTCCTGCCGGAAAGCTTCTGTGGGCGGAGTTTCTGCTGAACCAGACAGAACTAGAGCTATTTCCTTCTCCAGATTGCTTGTGCATGTCCAGTCAAGCTAAACTGAATTAATAGCAACCGGCTTGTTTCCCCCACACACCCCTTCCCATTGACTTCTTGCTGTGGAAATACGGGAAGTATGTGATAATCTTGCTGCCAGGGCAAGTGCCTCAGGAGATTGGATGATCCCACAACCTCGGGCAAGTCCCATTCTTTCTCTGAACCTCTGGTCCACTTCTTGTTATATTCTGGAGAAAGGATGTCCTAATGACCAGGCTCCTGCCCTACTGATTTCCTACATGACCTTGAGAAAGTCACTTAACCTCTGCCTGCCTCCACTTTCCATGAAATGGAGAGGAAACCAGCAGAAGGCTCGGTCACTCTGCTGCCACCACCAGTGTTAAATCATGGCCCATGAGGACTGAAAGATTCTTTCCAGTTTAGCTTAAGGACCAGTTGCTATTGTCCCCTGGAACAGTGCAGACCTGTGGTGGATCACCAGAAGCACTTCTGCAAGCGGAAAACAGCCCTGTTACCCCCCATGCTCCCAACTGCAAACTGATTCATTCATCCCCTGCCTTGACCATCCTGGGAAACATGAGTTTCCTTCACATTTGTCGCTGAATGCAAACAAACCTCCTTGGAAGGGGCAGAGCCTGCTTCAGGTGCTGTTTATTTACCAAAGTTCTGGGTTTCACCAAAGTAGTCTAAGTTAAACCCCATCGCAGATGCTTTTATCTATACTAAGAACATCCACACAGGGATGAATGCATGACCAGCCAAGTGAGATCCCATGGATCTCTTAGGGGAGCAAATTGGAGCTGGGGCCAGGGATCTACTCCACGTACAGTCTCAGGACTCTACCAGTTTGAATGGTGTCGGGTCATGTTATTTGAGGTTCACCTGGTAATCCAGACACTTCAATATTGAGGTTAAGATGAAGGTGGGCAAACTCCCTTCCCTCAGTCAATTTTTAGCAGCAAAATTTGAAAATCCTCCCAGAGTAAACGGCAAAGTCACCCCAAACAAAAGAAATTAAGCACTGTGGGGTTTTTTCTCATGGGACCAAGAGATGAAATTCCTCTGAGGCACAGAGAAATTTCTGAGTGGCATGTTTCTCACCCTTTTCCAACTGCTGTCTCCACACCAGCTTGTCAGCCCCAGTGCCCAGTCTTTGCTGGACGCCTGGGGCAACACCCTCTCCCCCCACTCTGATAGTATCATGTCCTTAGGATGTGTCTACACTCCCAGGCAGAGCTGGTTACGCAGAATAGTCCTTTCCTTAGGCCTGGCTAAGTCTGGAGGCCTGGGTGTGAGATAGAAAGTAGGCACTGTTCCTTATCATACAAGGAAGATTATGCAAGAATGTCCTTTAATGAGGAAAACTGAAGGCGCTTTGAATAGGTATGTGGGGTTGGCTGCAGGTAACTCCTGGCAGCCAGCAGAGTTCTTACAGCATGTACCATCCCAGGTTTCCAGTGCCAGATGAAGTGGGGCAACCAGCTGCCCCACACCAACCGCCTTAAATCGAATGATCAACTCACCTTCTCTTACAAAAAAAGCACAAAATTTGAGGACCACATCACTGAAAGGACCATCACCAGGACCTAAAACTCAAAAGGTTTTTCTCTTAAGGTTACTTCATCTCCTTTCTGATTGCTGGCTTGCATGCGTGGGAATGCAGCGTGTATGGTTTCATTTTCTTGATTGCAATCATTCTGCAGACCACCTTCAGGCACACCAGGGACCACCAGTAGTGCAGGGACCGCATGTGAAGGAGCCCTGCCCTGGGAGACCCATCCTACCTTCCCTGATGTGGTTAAAATGCCATTCCACGTTGCAAGGATTTAACCACGTTCTCAGCCCAGAGGAAAGCCCTGGACTGCGCCGTGTGCCTGAGAAAGCAGGACTGAGCTTCAGCTGTGTAGGAGGGCAGCTGCAAGAAGCCAGGATATCTGCAGCAGCGGTAGAGTTCCCTTCACAGCCTCCCCCGTCTCTTTGACATGCAAATGCAACCTCTGAGTCTCTGGACCCAGCTCTTTCTGTTCTGAAGCCTTCGCTGGCTATTAATACCTGAGGAACCTGTGAAGTAGGCAAACAAGGTTTTGATGAGTGTGGGAAAAAGAAAGGCGTTACCATGTATGAGTGAACTTCAGTTTCGCTCATGTGCTGAATTAGTCAGTGCCTTCAAGTGAATTCCAAGTGCTGGTCCAGCTATTAAATGACTCTTCTAATGGAGCTAAGTGCTCCATTTTGAGTCTCTCCTGGAGGAAAAGCTAAATTCAAAAAATAAAATAAAATTTGAATCAGAACTATTGCATAGATTTTGGGTTGGGGGGGGTGTTGGGGTTTTTTTGTGTATGTTGTTTTGGGGGTTTGGGGGCTTTTTTAAGCCTTTTTTTCTCTCCCAGAAAGAAACAGCATCCACTAGTCAATACATAGCAGCTTCTGGGACTTCTGCAAGCTGGAGAAATCTAGTTTGCTTTTCATGCCATGAATGTGATGTCTGTGTCAGGAAATCTCATTCAGATGTTGCAGTCCCAGAGGAACATGATGTGATAACTACTTCACCAAAGGAGCAGAAGTACCTGGTGTAGAGAGTCAACACACAAGCTCCAGTGGCTGAGAAATTCAGTGGAGGACTTGTTCAATTTGAACAGCTAGTGGATGGGTAGGAGGCATCAATGTGGAACATTAACACTGACATCTCAAGAATTCATGTTTCACTTCCTACCCTGGAGGAGTGAGTTCCTCCTGCAACCTTTCCAGACGAGAATTATCACTTTTCTGCTGCTTCCTCCTCTAACACAGCAGCCGTGAGAGGTGTTGTCTGCAGGTGGCAAAAGCAGAATCATTTTTTTCCCTCAGTGTCTTGGCTTGAAGAAAGCTGAGTTTGGCTGAAATGGAAATGACAGAAGGGGCAGGGAAGGACCATGGGAAAAAAAAGATTACAGAAACTCAGACAAAGCAGGTGTATGGATTTCATTTCCATCCTTTCTGCAAACATGGAGGGCTTCATCCAGGAAAGTGTCCCAGCTGTAATACAAGCACTTTGACAAGCACACATTAAAACATAGTCAGGCTTTCCACTAACACAGCCTGGTGGGATTAGCATCTCTGCAGAGGTTACAATCCTTCCACGTTGCTTTTCAGTGCATTAGGCTGAAAAACATGCTCAAGGATGCTCATGTGCACAGGAGATTGTCGATATTTGTGCTGAAAATCCATTCAAATTCAGAAATTACAGCTAACGTGAAGCCTACTTGATCCTCTTAAGGCAGTGACCTGATTGTGGAAACATTTCTCTCTGCTTTTTCTCTAAAATACAGAGAAGTGAAGCAGGGTGAAGATGGATTAAGTCTTGCCAGGAGACCTGAAGGTGTTCCTCAATTGCATTGCCTATCAATTTTTAATGCCTACATCCCCCACTCCAGCTTACAATGGATAGAAGTTCCCCTGCTCAGGATATTCTCTGATTCTGTGGTACCCAAACAGCAGCAGTAAAACTGGTATGAATTTATACTCCTGGCCAAGAAGCCATGCTCTCAGGCACATCAACCCTTCAGCCTCACCCATGCAAGAGGGATTAAGCTGGGGTTTAACAGTACTTCTGAGGGAATATGGTGGAGCCTCATGCTGTTGCCCCTTTTTCTTCTGCCAGACCTGTCAAGCTGAGATTGTGCTTGAGTGCTGCAATTTTTGCCATGTGACATTTCAGATGGGAAGCAAAGAACAGCTCTGCCAACCACTGCTCTCAGGTTCTCTGCTAAATAAAACCAGATTGCTGGCATTTGCTGTGTCTGAAGGAGAGGCGGGCCTGTCATTTTTACAAACAGTAAAGGATACAGAAAAACAAACGTATTCCCTCGGAGCCAAACGCAGTTCCCCATCATGCCTGGGAATCCCCGTGGAAGGGAAAGGGGTCATGCTGTTTTAACAAGAAAAGATTTGACCAAAAATACCCAACCAAGCACAGCAGCTGCAAAGTTGTTTTTCTTTGGTTCTTTTTGTTTGTTTGTTTCAGTTTTCAATATTTTGGCTTTTAAAGAAAGCAGTCTCAGGCAGGCTTCTCTGTTTGTCCTACCATCACCAGCTTTAGCAGGAAGACTTCTGCCCTCCAGAGCTTTCCCTAGGCTTTGCTAGACTGATTCTAACACCACCAAAAGTCACACCCTGAGTATTTCATTAAAATCTTTGATG
>NW_016690328.1:2015402-2172129 GCF_001604755.1 Lepidothrix coronata
ACAGGTTTTATTTCTGTTCTCAGCAGACGTCTTTTCGAGGTGTGAATTTGCTGATGTCTAACCAAGGTTAAGCTTATGCTTTGTCTCTGCCTGGAGAGGGGAAGGAGAGAATGAAAATACCTTTCATCCAGTTCTGGGTTTCAAACTTGCAGACACCAAATGTCTTGAATATCCTTTGGAATCAATCAACACATTCCAAAATTTTATCCAAGGATCCATTTTATATATTTACGCGCATACACTGTAGTTCCATAACATTCATCGCATTAAGAAACACCGGTAAAATTAACTTTTGTTGTTGTTGTTTTGGGGGTGTTTTTTGGTGTTTTTTTTGTTGTTGTTGTTGTTGTTTGTGGTGTTTGTGTTGGTTTTTTTTGTTTTTAGTGCATTAAGAAATTCCGAACCATTCGTTTCCTTTTTTCTTTTCCCCTCTTTTTTTTTCTGTTGGAAACCATCATATACCAAACCAGCCTTTTTCAAGTTCTGCTGGAGGACTTTCTGTAGGTCATGACGGGTCATGTGACAAGTCACAGCTGTGTCATGTAATGACATAACATGCATCAGGGGAGGTTTAGGTTGCATATTAGTGAAAGGTTCTTCACCCAAAGGGTGGCTGGTCACCCAAACAGACTCCCCAGGGAAGTGGTCACAGCACCAACATTTGGAACAGGCATTGGGACAGTTTAGGAAGTGTTTGGACAACACTCTCAAGTACTTGGTGGGATTCTTGGGGCTGTGCTGTGCAGGGCCAGGAGCTGGGCTTCACTGATCCTTGTGGGTCTCTTCCAGCTCAGGGTATTCAGTGATTCTATGATTCCAGGTTGCTCCTTAACCAAAGAAGAGCTGTGCATACTTTTAACAATGTTCTCAGAAACATGAAGCACTGCCAGACTGTTCTTGCTTAGAGTGCACTGGTTTAGTGCCTTTCAGGGAAGAGGAAAAAATATCCTTGAAATGCAAGCACATCTGAGGATCTCCTGATCTTCATCTCTACGTATTTGTGTGTGTCTCCTGAGGAATCACCTCATCCCTCAGTGCCTGTCACCCCAAAACTTCTATGATTCTTTTAATGCCCTTGGCTGTCTCTGTGGTGATTTCTTCTAAGAAAGTCCACAATAAATCAGAAATAAATGAAAAAGGTAACCTGTGATGACGTCAGGTGTTCTGTTCCTACTCCTTTGAATTTATGGTAGTTCTTTACACCACAGATCTAGACAGGAGTTTATAGACAGAAAGGTCAACAAGCCAAGGTGAGACCCTTGGCTGTAAAGCAGCAGCTCCTGAATCACTCCAAATCCTGAGGGAGTGACCCACTGGGTGACCCCGCTGTGCCTCACACCACTGCTGTAGTGTACCCAGCACCAGTAATGAGAGGTGTTAAATATATCCTTTATAGCTCCTGGAATGGGCAGCCTCATCCCCGCATCCAGCCTGGCCTTTGGGAAACCATGGATATCTGCTCAGGGTCAACGCTGCACTGAGTTTGGCCTGTGTTGCTGCCCCTGTCCCTCCTCAAGGCCTCCTCTTTGCCTTTCTCATCTTTCTCTTTGTCATTCCTTCTTCTTATTTCCCCCTTTTCCTCCTTCTCTTCCTTCTTATCATCTTCATTTTCTTCTTCTTAGAATCACAGAATGGTTTGGGTTGGAAGGGACCTTAAAGATCATCTCGTTCCAACCCCCTGCCATGGGCAGGGACACCTTCCACTAGACCAGGTTGCTCCAAGCCCTGTCCAACCTGGCCTTGGACACTTCCAGGGCTGGGGCAGCCACAGCTTCTCTGGGCAACCTGTGCCACGGCCTCACCACCCTCACAGGGAAGAATTTCTTCATAATATCTACCCTCCTGTCACTCCATGCCCTTGTCCAAAGTCTCTCTCCAGATCTCTTGGAACACTTTTGGGCATTGGAAGGGGCTCTAAGGTCTTCCCTGAGCCTTCTCTCCAGACTGAACAACCCCAACTCTACCAGTCTGTCTTCATAGCAGAGGGCTCCAGCCCTTCTTGTTCTGTCTTCCATTTCTCATTTCCTTTTTCTTTTCCTTTTCCTTTTTCTTATTACTTTTCTTTTTCTTTTTTCTCTTTCTTCTTCTTTTTCTTTATATTTTTCTTTCTTTTTCTTTTTTCCTTTTCTTTTTCTTTTTCCATTTCTTTTTCTTTTTCTTTTTTCCATTTCCTTTTCTTTCTTTTCCTTTTCCTTTTTCTTTTTCTTTTTCTTTTTCTTTTTCTTTTTCTTTTTCTTTTTCTTTTTTTTTTTCTTTTTCTTTTTCTTTTTCTTTTTCTTTTTTCTCTTTCTTCTTCTTTTTCTTTATATTTTTCTTTCTTTTTCTTTTTTCCTTTTCTTTTTCTTTTTCCATTTCTTTTTCTTTTTCTTTTTTCCATTTCCTTTTCTTTCTTTTCCTTTTCCTTTTTCTTTTTCTTTTGCTGTTTTCTTTTTCTTTTTCTTTTTCTTTTTCTTTTTCTTTTTCTTTTTCTTTTTCTTTTCCTTTTCCTTTTTTCCTTTCGTTTTTTCCTTTCCTTTTTCATTTCCTTTTTCTTTTCCTTTTCCCTTCCCTCTCCCCCTCCCCTCACACCCCTCGCCCCCATTCCCGCCCCCTCCCCCTTGGCTCCGCCCCTTTCCCGGCCCCGCCCCCTCCTCGCTCCGCTCCCCCCCGTCCCCATTGGCTGCGCGGGGCAGCACGTGAGGGCGCGGGGGCGCGCGCGGGGGCGGGGCCGGGGGCCGCGGGGGCGCGCGCGGGGCGGCGGCGGGAGCGGGAGCGACCGCACGTGCGGGCGGGGGGCGAGCGGAGCCGGGCGGGGGCCAGTGCAGCACAGCCCAGCCGAGCCCAGCACAGCACAGCACAGCACAGCCGAGCCGAGCCGAGCCCAGGCAGCGGGCAGGTCAGTGCGCGGCGGAGGAGGCTGGGGACGGGGCTGCGGGAGAGGGGGAAGCGCCGGCGGTGGCGGCACGTGGGTCCGCCCGCGCAACAATGCGGGCGGGAGGGGTCCGAGCGCTGCCGGCCGCGGGGCCACCGCAGCGGGGCTGGGCAGGCTGGGCGGCGGTGGCCCCGGTGCAGCCATCTCGTGGCTATGGCGGCGGGACAACAGCGTGCGTGACCCCCCTCCCCGCACCGTGACCCCCCACCTTTCCTATTTCCCGTCTGATTTAACTCAAAATTAAAGGAGGGGAGCTACAGCGCGGGGGGAGGGGGGTCACGCTACTGCTCGCCCGGCATACCCCTGTGGGGAGGCCACGCGCGATGCCGCAGTCCCCCGCCTTGTGGTACCACTCGGAGCATCCCACAGACCCCCATCCCAGCCCCGTGGGTGGGATGCGGCGCGGACGCTGAGGGAGCTCCGCGGGGCCTCTCCACCCCTCCCGACGCCGGACGCAGCACTCGGTGTCACCGGGGGCCCCAGGGGGGAAGTTCCATGCTCCATCCAGGCTGTCTGGACTCGCTATCTCCATGGATGTTTCCCACCTCTCCGCGTCAGACGGATGGGGCTGCGCTGGCTGCATCAGCTGCGGCAGGGACGGCCTCTCCCGGGGCATGTTCGGGACAGGCTTCCAAGGGAAGTGGTGGAATCACTATCCCTGGGAGTGTTCGGAAAGCGTGTGGATGTGGCACTTGGGGACATGGTTCAGTAGTGAACGTGGTGGTGCTGCTGCGCTGAGGGTTGGACTTGGTTATCTGGGAGGTCTTTTCCGCCCTTAATGATTCAGTGATTCGTTATTTGAGCATGTCTCGTTAGGCTGACGAGCCTTTCGCTGGTGGGGGCTTGGGAATGCCAGTAGTTCCCATTCCCAGAGCAGGCAGGTCACCTATCAGGAGGACACCCCATGCCTTTCTCTGCCGTAGGTAAGGTGCATTTTTGCATACAACAGGGATTACTAATCCAAACAATTAGCTGGAATCTGGCAAGTTTGTGCCGCTGCCAATTTCCAGTTAATTCAGTTACAGCTTCATCTTTCTGTGGAAAGGAGCTGAAACATAAACGAGGTGATCTCGCATCTGGAGCTGCTGGGTTGGGTTTATGTGCATCCTTCTGGCTCAAGGAGGATCAGCAAGAAAACTGAGCCTTCATGAAGTCGTGTATTTATTCCACAACAATGGAAAAAGAGTAGTGGGGATAAACGGGGCTGGTGACTTGTTTGAATATGAAATATCGTGAATCTCCCCTGTTATGAGCTGGATTTAAATCCCACGGTTACAACAATTACTAATTTTTTTGTCATAGTGTATGTTTAAAATGTTGCAGGTGGATTTGAAGCTCAGGGCTTTATGGACCCATCAATATTCTGCACCAATATTTATATACATTCAGGATGTATATACGCTGTGTTGTCACTAGGCTTCAGAATTAACCTTCCAGGTGCTGGCTAGTAGGGGTACAGTCCCCCACAGCTGCTTTTTGGGGATGTCAGGTGCTAGTAGCAAAGACCAAATTTGACACTTGGGCAAGGGAAGCAAGAGACTTTAACCTTTGGTAAGTGCTGCAATCTGAAATTTGTTCCTTTTGGGAACATTAACTTCCACAAGGCTGGAAATAATCGTGTCATCAGCGTGCCACGAGCCGTCGTCCTGTTGGCTCTGCTTATGGAGAGGGCTGCTTGTAGAAGCAAAAAGCTTTTGTTACAGCTGTTTTATTTTTGTGTGTGCCTTGATAGCTCAAAAATCACTTGCCGGCTTCCAGTCAAGGCAATCCTGGATGAGAAGCATCCGCTGGGATCAGCCTGCTAAGTGCATTTCTTTGATTTGACAGCAGAAGTGCCCATGGAAACGTCAAAACCCCCGACGTTTAGGCATCTTTCCAGCTTCATCCTCCCCTGCAAGCCATGGAAATGAGTGGCTTGAAAGCCAACAGCACTTGATATTAAAATAGCAAACAGTAAACATGGGCTCCTATCAATAACTTGGGGTTTGTCTTAAATTATGGTTTGGGGTTTGTCTTAAATAGACGCACGTTGCCATAGGGAATCAAGGTTTAGCATCCAGACATGCTCAGCGGGGTGGTAGCGTCTTTGGACAGGGCGTAGTGTACTTTTATAGCATAAATTAAAATTAAAAAGGGTTTTAGCTGGGTAGCAGTGCTGTTGTGTAAGAAAATTGCCAACTTTTGGGCTGAGACCGCGTGGTTTCTGGGCATCATGTGCTGTGGTGTGTTGGTGGATGGTGTTTCCCGGGAGGCTTTGGACGGGGAGAGCAAGTTTTACCGCTCTGGGGCTGAACCCTGCCAGAGTTTTTCAGCCCTAAAACGAAGTGGAGAGGAGGCTTTGTGTGTGCCATGGGTAGCCAAACCGAAAGCAAAAATAAACACCCGCGAAAGCTGGGTTTTTTTTTTTGGTCGTTGACAGAAAAGGAAAGTGCCGGTGCAGGGGCGGGCGTGAAGTCCCGTGTTCATTACGCTCTGAATCTGGAAAATACATATTGTGGCACATGGCAGTGGCGTGCATGGCTCATTTTTGCATCTTCTCTTTTTCCCTTCTGATTTAACCCAAAATTGAGGGAGGGAAGCAGCACCCATCGGCCATCGGTTGTATGTTCATTTTTGCCAAGTTACGCCACTTTGCGAACACGAGACGCGGCCGGATTCCTGTGGCAAGGAGCCCTTAAAATTTCAACAGCTCTACCTATAAATACAGTCGCCGTGAAAGGCAGTCCAGCTTTACAAGAAAAAAAAAGCAACCACACTCTTTTTTTAGTCTCACTGTATCTGCCTGACTTCAGTGCCATGCGATGCATCTCTGGCTGGGTAGTGAAGTCGAGGCAGCATGGAACGTTCAGTCTCCTAATTCCTCTTGCTAATTTACGTGAGGAATGGGTGCAAGCAGAGAAAAAAAATTCGGTTTAGTTGTCCTGGAGGTTTTTGGAGTTGGGGTGGTGAGGTTGGGTCTGTGCAGCCTCATGGCCTTTGCAGAGGGACCTTTGGTGATTGCTTGGTCACGGTTAGTCCCCAGGAGCTGCTGCGGGGCAGTGTAGGATGGAGTCTAAAGCATCCCTTTGGTGCAAAGCATGTCCCAGGTGAAAATTAAAGGGGAAAAAAAATAAACAAAGAAAGAAGCTGGCTGCCACCTTGCCCCAGAGGTGTCTGGGCTCACCCGCTGTTCTCTGATGCAACCTCAACTGCCCAGGGAGCTCAGGGGCTGGTTTTGGACATGCCCAGGGTTGCCCAGGGACAGGCTGGGTACAGAATGTTCTTGGCACTCCTCCACGCCAGTGGGAACCCCCACCAGCCCCAGATGGACGCCGTGGGGAGGTGGCCACTGTGTACATCCTGGTGGAGAAGACAGCACTACCTGCAGGGCTGGGATTTAGATGAAGAAGCTGCCAGGGAGGGTGGTTTTGCAGCATAGCGATGCTTTTCAACCTTTGTAGCCAGAGCAGCTTCGGCGTGGAGCCCTAGGTCACCTTGCAGTGCCAAAACCTGCTGGGTACTGTTGGGATGGGGCATGGGCTGGGAGGCGTGCGGGGGTGGGGCGGGAGGGCTCTCCGCGGCGAAGTGCTGCGTGTGCAGTTGGGCGAAGTGCTGAGCCCGGGCTGCGCGGGAGCCGCAGACAGGCAGCGCACGTGACCGTCTGAATTTCAGGGGATTGCTGGACCGCTCTGCCAACAGCATCTCGCGGCTCATCGCCTGCGATATCGCTGCTTTTCCCACCACCACCATCCCCCCCTTTTTTTTTTTTTTTTTTTTTTGGTCTTTGTATTTCCTTTCGGCTTCCCCACCCTGCCTGATTTCCAAGCCGAAGCAGGAGGGATGAACGCGGACGCGGAGGGTGGCTGCAGCTGCACAGGGTTTGTATCCAAATGGGTTCCTGGAAGGCAAGTTTTTTTTTTGTTGTTGTTGTTGTTGTTTTTCAGTCTTAAAAATATTTTTACAGCAAGTTTCTCACATCGGGGCTGTTTGGATGTCAGGTTTAGTTTCCCATGACATGGAGTGATTAGAGGAGGGAGGGGAAGGAGGGGCTGGATGCTGGTTTACGTGCAGATCTCTCTGCAGAGGTACCATCGCCTATTGATGGTAAATGTGTTCCCTCTCATCTCTGCGATAGTTCTCAGAGATTTCCTCTTTTACGTCACTTCAGTTAATAAGATGTTTAACTTGGGAGCTGGGGGCGATGTGGCGTGTTATCGTGTTGCAAGGAACACTGGGGATGACGAGTTCCCGCACAGACTTGTGCTAGGGAAGATCATATCAATGCTGTGGAGAACAGCTGGGTTTGGAGTCAAACCACTGCCTTTCACCCTTAATGAACCTGACCTGGCTGCGTCTCACTCTTTTTTATTATGACCATGATTATTATTTCCCTTCTAATACTGAGAGAGGCAAATCAGTCCTCTCTGTCTGCTGCATTGTTGGAGTCAAGGGTCCACCTTGATTTTATTGAGCAGATTGTGTCTGCCTGGCTGGGCTTTGGCTCTTTTTTCCCCCCTTTTTGGGGACCCCTGAAACATTTCATGAGGGCACTTGATGACTTTTTTGTGGTGACATTGAGATGATGCTACAGGTGCAGTGGCTGCAGAGCCAGAGCCTCTCCAGGAAAGTCCTTGACTGTGCGTTTCGAGTCCCATTCATGTCACTAGTTGATTTTAAGTTAAGAAAGCATTGCTGTTGGACACGCCTTGACCAGGAATAGCCTTCCTCCCTGCTGCCACAGTTTGCCAGGCCAGCTCATCGAGAGCGGGCGAGTTGGTCAATAAACGCTCCGAGCAGCACCCTTGGGAGTTGTAAACCAAAATGGGAACACTTGTGTCCTTCAGCCCCTCCTTCCTTGCCAAGTTGTTTTCTTCCCCCATCTCCTTCTCCAAACTGCCACTCAAACCCTCTCATTTCTGCTGTGTTTTTCCACAAATGTCTTTTGAGCATGACAGCAAGGAGAAGAAAGCTGGCACAGGGCCACGGGTGCCACGCCACGGGGGGCTGATGCCTGTCAGCCCAACCCTTGCCTGTGGCTTTGGGGGCCCCTTCGTTTTGGGTGACTTGGCAGCTGCACGTGGGTTCGCATCTGGCAGCAGTTGGGCTTGGAGCTGCCTCTGTCTGCCACCAGACCCATCCCACCTGCCTGTATCTCTTCCAGGGCTACCACCTCATCTCCGGGGCTTGAGTCAAGTAGCCCAGGCACGGTGACCAAGATGTCCCCATGGAGGTGTGGAAAGGGGAAGGGCTCCATAACGCTCTCAGGGCAATGGGGACATAGAGAGTTTGCAGATAGAGCAACCACAGCTCTGGTGGTGGCATTTTCCAACCTTCCAGCAGGACCTGTGGCTCGCAGTCCTGCCAACACTTAAGTGCTGACTTGCTGTCAGTGATTTTGCTCAATAACTCTTTTCTTTTTAAGACCAAAATGCTTCTTAAAAAACAACGTGCCACCGGCACATTGGGATGTTGACTTGGTTTTTGAGAGGTTCACAGCCTCTCAGCTCAGCTTTTTCTCCAGGGAAGAAGCAACATGGTTGGATGCAATTTTCATCCCTCATGGGAACAGGGTCTTAAAAAATAACCCTACCACATCCCAGCTCACACCCTCACACCGCTGGATGTGGGAGTTAATTTTTCTTGCTCCTGCCATGCAGAACAGCCCCTCTCTGTGCTTTTGCTGCAACCTGGGACAAGGGGAATTTCGGGTGCAACTCCAGGCTGTGCTGGCTCGGCACATGTCCCCAAGCTGGGTGGCTGCCCAGGGCCCCCTTCATGTGAACGGGGTCAGCAGCTGGGAAATTGCAGAGCAAAGTGCCTCCCTGGTAATTCCCAGCTGCCGTTAAAGCGGCTTTAAAATAAATTCCCTCAAAGAGCAATTCCAAGTATTTGAGGGTTTGAACTTTTCCGGAGAAGGGTTTGGGAGCTGCCGGCTACCACGCTGCACCCTGGCATGCCGGGGAAAGGCGCCAGGGAAATTGCCCTCATTATCCCAACATCTAGAAAACACTTTTTTTAATGTCTATATGATGTTTGTTTATTAGCTGTGTGTGCAACACAATGGTTGGAAATGGCGCGCTGCTGGAAGCAAAGTTTGCTTTAAATTGGGAAGGTGGGCGGCTAAGCAGTGTCCTGGGCTGGAGGCAATGCCCAGGGACCCTCACTGTGCCATCATACCTGACCACCAGTGCTTACCTAGGGGTGCAGCCCAGCCGAGTGCCCTTCGCCGCACATTCCTCATCCGACTTTGCTTGGTAACGTGGGCACAACAGAAAACAAACTTTGCAGCAAGATTTGCTCTCCCAGAGCCCCTGAAGCTTGCTTAAAAAAAAAAAAACAACACCAACTTTGGAGCAATGTCGTCTTTTTTTTTTCTCATGCTTATGAAAATTCTCATACAAAACCAGTAACCTCCTCTGCCCCCGGTTCATTATTTTTTAAGGTGGCGTTAGGGGGCATTTAAGGGAAGGCTTGTCTCAGCCGTCTCTGTCCCCTCCTCTCCTACATCCTGTCATGGCAAATTACAGCTTCATCTGTGCTTGTGTGACAGGCACTAAAAATGGGGAGGTTTGGTCAACAAACAGGAAAATTAGTCTCATGCCTGAAAGGCCCTGGATGTGCCTGTGCTGATGCTCCCCAGGGTGCTGCATGTCTGGTGGAACGCTGGTCACAGGGATGTCCCCATGAGACTGGGCACCCCGAGCAGGGGACAGCCAAGCTTTTCCCAGCAGGGACAGTGCTGGGCTCCTGCCCAAGTCCCCTCTCCACTGGACCCTGGCACCAGTGCAAGAGCAGCCAGGCTGAAGGCTGGTAATTAAACCCATGATCCAGGTCACTCCTGCCCCTCTCAGTGCCCCAAACGATAGGAATGCTGATAGCAGGACTGCATCCAGGCAGGGATATTACACCTCTATGAGCTCATTCAAGGAGCTTAGGAATGAACTGAGTAGTTTAGTGTAAAACCACCCTAGAAAACCCATTGCAGCGGGGAGTTTGTCCCCACACACCCTTCATTGCCATGGCTAAGCTGTTCCCAGCTCAAACCCATTTTGTTTGTGGGCTGTCCTTTGCTCTGACAGCTTCTTAATGAACTTTCTATCGTGTATGTGATTTTAAAATATTTCTCTTTTCTGTTGTGGACATGACAGAGCTGTCTCCTGAGGTGGCAGAAAATACATCTTGCTTCTTAAGGTCGGGTTGGGAAACCTGCACATGGCACAAGGAGGTTTGCTGTGGATGGGACAACACCGGGTGCAGACCCAGCCCAAAGTCGCGTCCACTGGACCACACACTTAGCTCCCTTTTTTCTTCCTTTCCTCCAAAACTAATCCCTCCAGCCCCTTAGGCTTTTTTTTGTTGTTGTTGTTGCTCCTCTCTGAATTCCTTCTAATTTGCAGGCTCGCTGCCAGCATCCAACGCGCTATAAAAAGGGGACTTGTTCTTCAAGCTTCCCTCCGGTACGCAGCGTTTGCACAAATAGCAACACGCTTGACAAGTAGGTCTGATTCCCCCTGCTATTACCCAAATGCTCGTAGGGTGCTCGGGGAGTAGAGCCGCTGTCTTAAGACAAGCCAAGTTTAATTTCACACAGGGCCCCGAGCCCAATTCCCAGCCGGTGTTTAAGCTCCTGTCAGCTGGAAGAACGGTGCCTTTTTATTTTCCTCCCCATGCCGCTCTCTCCAAGAGCAAGTAGATGTGGTTTGCACCCCTCTGTACCTTACCAGCACAGGTACAGCTGCCACATGGGATGGCTGTGGCAGAAGACCCATGTCCTGCTGAATCCAGCCCCAAAGCCACCACCGATTTTTGGCTGGTCCCCCCCACTCCGATACAAGCAGCCTCGACACAAACCCCCTGCCAGTTTCCTTCTTCAAACTAATGAGCCGTTTGACCCTGGCAAGTCCTCCGGGAAAGCTGTTGCCAGAGCCTTGCTGCTCACACGGATACAAACTGCTCTCGTTTCCAGCTGAAATTTATTTGTGGATGACTCGTACCCATTTGGCCTTGCTTTTCTTGTACCCGCACTGGCTTTTAGCTCGGATGGCTCTTTTCCCTGCTCTGGTGTTTATCCTCTGGCAGTCTGTGCCAAGAGCCCTGAGTCTGCCAACCTAAATAACCTCAGAGTTCCTGGTTGAGGGTGGATGGAGGGGGTGTAAGGGCATCTAGGCTTCCTCATTTCAGCAGTGAAGACAACCCCAGCAACTCCATCTGGAGCCCACCCTCCCACTGACAGGGGAAAATCCACCATGCTGCCTCTGGACATCTTCACCAGGGACAGTCCCAACCTGCAGAAGGACTTGCACTACTAACAAAGGCTCTCAGATTTGAACACATCATCTAGTTTCAGTAGCACACTTCTCTTTTGTGGAGCAAAAGCTGTCTAGGCAGAAGATCAGAGGTTTTTTCCTGATGCAGCCTTCAGCAACACCCTTTCCTCTTGTTTTGGGTAGCACTGGGGCTCACACTCCTGCTTGTGCTAATCTTGTGCTAATCTCAGCCCTGGTCTTGTGGAGCAGAGGTTTCCAGTGCACGGGTGTGCCAGGCACTTTGCTCAGAGGCTGAAGTGGATTTACGACATTAAAGTTCATCAGTGCAAAATACACACATGGCTCCTTACTACTGGTCCCCTTTTGGGGGTGTTGGACCATCCAAGATGGTATGGGAAGAGCTGTGAGGTGTTTGCTCTCCCCCCAGGATGGTAATTTCCCACTTTGAGGACTCATTTCCCCCATACTTTTTGCAGCTGCATCTTTGCCATGAGTTTTCTTTGCAGGTTGATGCCTTTTATGTGCTTTCTTTTGAAGCTCTGTGCTTATTCCCAGTGATGCTGAGGTGCTGGTTTATCCATCTTGATTTAGACCCCTCCCTTGTCTTTGGCAGGCAGAATTCAGCTGGTTCCTTTGATGGAAGGAACGATGCTCCAGGTGCCATCATTCACCAGCTCCTTATTTCCTCCAAGTTTTCCTCTAGTTACGAATTTATTTTTGTTTACTTTTTTTTTCATCACGCCTAATCTAAACTGTATCAGCGTGTGTCCATTTGAGGCAGGATTTTATATCCCCCTGCAGTGTCCTTTCATCATTCCATGCCCTCATTAAACCACACATAAATTGGCATCATTGAGGAGGAGCTGGGCTCTGCAGTTATTAGCAGGATTATTCTTATCTTTCCCAGTTTCCAGCAAAACTGCTGGGCTATTGTAACAAAATTCCCCCTAATGCTCATCTGGGCTTTTGGGGAGAGCGATGCTGATGCAGCACTGAGCATCAGCAGCAGATACAAGCAGGAAACCAGCAGACCCCATCATATCTTTCCATGTTAAGTGATTTTTTGACCCCAAGCTCCTCTTCTCCAGGCCATGGTTGTTTAGTACATCACACTGGGCATTAACTTTCCATCCTGAATCTTTTCTGAGCAGCCCGTGGGCTCCTTTGCAGCTGCAGCATCCTGTGCTCGCTGGTGGTATCGCTGCTGTTGCTTTTTGCGTCGTGTTTTCTCACTGCCTAAACCAGCATCCACAGCCTCCAACACTTACAGTGGGTGCAGCTGGGCGTTTTCTCTCTGGAATCGATTTTCCTTGTTCCTCTCTCCCCGTTTGTTTGGTTTCTCACTGTATTTAAAGCCAGGAGAGTCCAGTGTGTGTTTTGCAACCTTCTGCTCCTGTTATTCATTTCTTAGAAACGAAGGGGAAGGAACCACAAGCAATAAAGAGCTCGAGGTTTGAGGACTGGCTGTTTTATTAGTCAAAACTAGAAATGCAGTGACTGAAGAGGGCAAGAGGAAATCCTTGCTGCAGATGTACCTCATTTAAGTTTAGGCTCGTGTAGGTCAAATTTTGGGGACTGTGGATTTCCTCCTGCTCCAGTTTTAGATGGAGCTGTTATCACTGCCATTACTGCAAAAAGCATCTTAGTTTTTTGCCTTTTGCACCTCAATTTTGCACCCCTCAGGCTGGCTTTCCTGCACCGTGCCTGTTTGACACTGGGGAGCAGAGGTGCCCATTTTAGTGACATCATGGCACCTCTTGCAGTGGGATTGCACGTGGCTGATGGCAAGTGGGTGGCCATAAACCAGTCCCAAGGGTCCAAATCGTGTCAAGGAGGCTGAGTCTGGCCATTAACTGCCAGGAAGAGGGGATGAGGAGCAGCAGGGTGGCTCAGATGCCAAAGCCAAAGACACTCTGAAGCCCAAAAAGGACAAAAATAGGCGACTGGGTCATTCAAGAGGGTTTGAGGACTGCTTAAGATCTTCTCCCTCGGAAGCAGCAATTACCAGATGAAAGGGAATGTCTTCAACCAGGCATTTTGGAGCATCTGGTTTGTGTTTGGTGCTTGGGGAAGCAGGGAAGGCTGGAAGGCTGCTCGCTGGGTTGGTGGCTGGGCGAGGCAGAGTGTCCTTCAGGGGATACAGCTGGTGGCTTACAAAACACATTTGACACCAGGAGCAATTTCCACATCTCTTCTCCCTTTTGGACTGCGTTGTCAATAACTTTCCAAAGTGTTAACTCTGGGCATGAGCTGGATTTCTGCTTGCGGGAGGGTGAGGGGCCATCTCCATGCAAAGTGGCGAGCAGGGGGATGCCCACGTGGTTTTCTTTTTAGGTTTTGCCCCTCCTCACTACAGAGGAGGCATTGGCATGTAATTACTGCCAGCTTTAATCCAGCCAGACCAACTGCCTTTCTGGCAAACACAAGTACAATAGGAGCCAAAGGTTATTGCATGCCCTAAATAAAACCATTGCAGCCTTGGGGCCTCACCCAAGCCCAGACCGCAAAGCATCCAGGACCGGCTCTGTTCAGTTTTCCTGAGCCCAGAAGAGTTGGTTTGATGGCAGTGACCCATAACTTGTTTTTTCTTATTTTCCTTCTGCCACCTGCACGCTCGTGGCCACCGCGGCACCTGCCAGGAGCACCACATCTGGCCAGCATTAGCGAGCCCGCCACGGAGTGTGCTTGGTTCAGGGTTTTCCTTGCTAAAATCATTAGTGGCTTTAATTGAAAGCAGAGGTGGGTGAAGGCACGTCCCACAGACGTGCACCACGGTTTGCACGGCTCAGCCCAGCACATGGCTGTGACCAGGGGCCTTATAAGTGACTGCCAGATGCAACCCAGTGTCCTGCCATCCATGGGATAGATGGAGATATCAGGCACCACCCAAGGTCCCATGTGGCCTGGAGGAGCCACCCGGGAGCCCGTGCATCCCACCAGGCTTTTCTCCCAGCTACTGCTCCCTACTGGGATTTACACTGAAATCTGAAGGGTTTAACTTTCTATCTCTGAGCAAATACAACCCAAAGTGATCCAAATGCATTACCTCACTCAGATCTCAAGAAGAGGTAAATATTGCGTCACACTGAGCGTGCTGTATCCTTTGCCCCAGTCTGAGATGCTCTGCCCTGCTGCAAGGACAAGCCAGGCCAGGGAGGAGGTATGTGGTGGGAAAGGCTTTCTCCTCACCTCACAGTGTAATTATTGGTGTCTCCTGTCTGCAATGTGATGGACACTGGTCCTGCCCCCATGCAAGGCTGCTCTGGCTTCTGGCATCCCCACAGAGCTGCCAGCAGGGAGGAATTGCGTTTCACAATTCCAGGCTCCCACAAGATTATTGGAGGGAGAGGAATGTGCTGGAGAAAATATCCCAACTGCTGTTAAAAGGCACAGCTTTCCCTGCCCCTCTCTGGGTCAGCCATTCCTCCACCACACCAGACACCCTCCTCCAGCTGGCAGCACCCGCTGGAGCCAGCACAGTGTCACCTCCCCATACCACCCTGGGGTTCGTTTGCCCTCCTGGCCTCCCCTTTATGTGCAAATAATTGCAACTGTGATAAGCAGGCACTTTTATGAAGAAGCTCTTTGCTTTTCCCTGGAGCTGCTCCTGGGACAGAGCTCAGTCACTTTATATCTGGACAATAAATCTCCAGGCTCTCCAGGGCACACCCTCCACACAAGGCAGTAATGGGCCTGCCAGATGCTGTTCTGTCTGGGTGAAGAGCACGCCAGCCAGTTGCAGCATCTGTAAATCATTTGCCAGGAGAGCCCAGGCAGTGTAGGAGTCTCAAGCTGAATCCCTTTTGGCCAATCCTTTCTAATCACGGTGAAGGTTTCTGTGCTACCCAGAGCACAAACATCTGTGGGCTGCAACAGCCCGTGGTCCCAGGGTGAGAGATACATCCCACACGTCTCAGGAGGAAGGTGGACAAATCTTTCTCCTTGGTTCTTGTGCTTCTGAAAGGCATGAAATCCTCGCCAGGCTAAGGTATTCTGTTTCCCTGATCCTACTCTTTGCATCTGCTGTTGCTACAAAATGCTGTGAGCATCAGATGATGAGGTGTGGTCCTGGGCAGTGGAAAGTACTGGTGGGCAGTGGAAAGTCCTGGGGAAGCTTGAACTGGTTTGATGTTGAGTCATTTCCTGGGTGATGGGACATGGACAAGGCTGAAAGTGGGGATGGCTTTCTCCGATGTACCTTCCCTGTTGAGTCTTCTCCATAATCCCAGTCCATGTGTTTTGCCTCCAGCAATAGAACACCTACAAGTTCTCTGCAGAAGATCTTGTTGCATATGGGGATGATGGTCAGGCTGTTGCACTCTGGTTTCTCTCCCAGGCTAATTACAAGCCTCTTGGCCTCTCTTAGGTGGCTTTGGCAACTCTCTGCTTCTCTGGCTCCGGTGCTGGGGAGCCCTGGCCACAACCATCAAGTCTTTCCCTGACTTTTAGAAAGCGGTTGCACTTCTTGTGTGTCTTTTCATTGCCGGAAGCTGGTAAGTGGACAGATCCCACACAAATAAACTTCTCAAGGGCAGAGAGTCAAAATATCCCTGGGCTTGTTTGGTGGAAAAAGGTTAACCAGCGTGAAGTCTATGAATTGCCGCTGACCCGACTTTGTTGACAAAATACAGTGTTATTAATTGGAGTTGCAGGCAAACTGCCTGGGGATATTTAGAAGGAACTTTTCCATCACGAGGGCCAAAATCTCCCTGGGAGAATATCTGACTGGGCTCTTCGGAGATGCGCCTCGGGCTTGGCCATGGCTCTGATCTGGGGTTTTGTTGCTGAGGATAAGGTGTGTCAGTCTCCCACAGTGGCCATGGGACTGTAGGGATTCACTGGCAGCGGAGCTGCAACAGAGGAGGAGGCCACCAGGTGACATCAGGTGACTCATTTAGAGCAAGCCTAAAAGGTCTCTGTTGATCTAGTGGAAGGTGTCCCTGCTCATTGCAGGGAGGGCAGACTAAATGACATTTAAAGGTCCTTTCCAACCTAAACCATTCTGTGATTTTTATGACTCTAACAAGACTTCTGAGTCCCTAAATGGAGGTTTCTGCTCTCAAGCTGAGTCCTACCCACAGCATCATTGCCTGGGCAGGAGCAACAGCTTCATGGTGAAGGTGAAGTTCAGGAGTGTGACCTGTGCTGCTCCCAGCATGGTCCTAAACCCCAGCAGCTGTTCACTGCTGCGTTGACATCCATGACACTCCCTGTCACCCTGGTGGCTTATTTTAGACCGTGGCAGGGCCGTGGTCTGTACATGTCCCTGGGTGCCATCGCAGCATTTCAAACCGGAGAGGAGCCGCCACCGTGGCAGCTCCAGAGCAGGCTGCTCCTGTCACGGCTGGCAAGTTCCTTCACAGCCTCTCACGGCAGTGCGTGACGAGCAGCTTGCTTCCCTCGGCCTGGGAGCGAGCGGAACACCCGCGCTGGCGCGGGCCCAGCGCAGAAGCTGTGGGAATCCTCCTCGACAGCGTGACAGCAAAAGATCCTCTCGAGCAGGGCCGGAGCTGGGAGGCTCTCTCGGAGGTAAAGCCCATACCGGTGCAGGAAGAGCTCACCTTGGACTGTGAGGTTTCCTGCACCTGTGTGGCTGAGTGTGCCAGAAAGCAGCCTCGGTGCGTGCCAGGGTGATGGAAATTCAGCTGTCAGCGCACAAAACGTGCCAGTGCATGTCCCGATGTGCTTTTAGGAGGGGGGTAGCATCTGGTGGAGGTGGGCAAAGGGGCTGGGCCCTCTCCTCAGTTTCCCTGAAAGCTGACAGTCACCTCCTAGGTAAGGTCAGCCACGTTTAGGTGGAGCCTTGTATGGGTGAACTCTGCACCTCAAGGGCTGCCAGGTCCCTGTAGCCCACAGGTGAAGCCCCCTCTTCTGGGATGCTCAGCCTTGCCTGTTTCAAGTTGGAAGAGCCAGTGGGAGCGAGATCCATATGCCTGTTTCTGCTGGGCTGCCTCTGGACATGGTCTTGCCCGGGGTGAAGTGGCTGCAGGGGTGGAGGGTCCATCGAGGCTGGAGTTCGGAGCAACCTGACCGTTCTCTGCAGAGCAGCCGTGGCAGGCAGCCCACGTTTCACAAGTGGGGTTTTCCCATCAGGCTCTCCAGCTGCTATAAATAACAGGAAACGTTTTGTCGTTTTCTGCTCCAGAGAAGGTCAGGGGCTGGATTCTGGTCTTCGGAGCTTTAATAAGGTTGGAGATTTATGCAGTGTACCCAGAAGTCCCCCGAGACAGCCTGCCTGAGGCTGTTTGGCTCCTTGGGTGGAGAAGTCCTGAATGCCAGCCTTTGACAAAGTTACCTTAGCCACCCTTTGTGAGATGTCAGGTCCTGCTAAATCCTTAGCGTGCTCTTCATCTGCAGATGTTAACTCTTGGATTGCTGCCACACCAGCTCACGAGAGGTTTGAACCATCCTCTTATCTGCGATAGGAAAAGCTTCCACTGTGGATCCCAGGATGGATAGACACAGGGACACCAGCCAGTGGTCTCTTGAGCTTACTGGGAGCTCATCTTCATGGAATCATAGAATCTGCCCTCATGAGAGCCCACCTGGAGTACTGTGTCCAGGTCTGGGGTCTTTAAGCACAAGAAAGCCATGAATCTGTTAAAAGCAGGTCCAGAGGAAGCCACAGAAATGATCAGAGGGCTGGAACATCTCTCCTTGCAGTTTACCTGGCTTGTGCTTGCAGCAGGGTAGAAACCCAACAAATCAAGTGGGAAGATCCATCCTCAGGACTTTGCTCAGACATCTCCACAGCTTTTCTGGGTCATGGAGAGCCACAAGCACCAGGTCTGTGCCGCCTGTCGCCCCAGCAGCCGCCCAGGGAGGAGGCAGAGCCTCTGTCTGTTGCCTCTCCCATTTCCCCAGCAGATGCAGGAATGCTTTGATGTCCTCTTCCCAGCGCCCAGCCCCAGGATTAACCACCAGTCAGACCCCTTCACTGCCTCCAAATAAATCTCCTAAACTCAGGCAAGCCCTGCTCAGAGGGGTCCCAGCATTCCCCTCTTGCAGAATGAGGGTTAAAAATAGCTTTTCTCCTTGCACCTGCCACTCTGAAGCCAAGACTGCATTTTATTTTTAAAGCCTAGGTTTCCTGGTGGTTAGCTCCTCTCCTGGGGCAGAGAGGTTGGAGACAAATAGAAAAATTATCTGTCTAAATGGTACAGAGAAGGTGGGCAGCATGGAACATGCCCACGTTAGAGACAGTTTGGAAGAAACCCTTCCCACCCTAATCTCTTCCTATAACCTCATGCTTCAAAACCAAGGCAGGGATGCAGCTCCAGGTATGATCCTTAAAAAATATACTGAATTTTGCTCCTTTTTCTGTGTTTATGAGAATGTCTCTAGGGGTCTATTGGGTCTTCAGGCAGATCTTTGAGGCCTGGCTCAGGAAGCCTGGCTCAGCCCTGCTTAAATGGTTTCAGTGAGGCTGAATTATTTTTTGTTAAAGCCCATGTGTTTACATTTCATAAGCCTATTTTAAAACATGTGTATACAAGAGCAGACTTATTTATAAGGCAGATTGGCCTGCTGTGTCCTTACCTGACTTAAGTGTCAAGGAAGCAGCTTTTTTTTTACTTTTTACAAGCGCGATTTAAAATAAAATACTGGTTTGCTGTGCACCAGTGGATCTGCCCAAGAGGAGGTCAGGTCAAGGTCTTATTTTCCAACTGTAAAATGCTATTTTGCTTGTTTATGGAGCTTCCTCTCTCCAGTCATCATTTTAGGTTAATATGTTAATGACAGCTATAGGTAAAAAAAAATCATTTATATTCCCCAGAGTCCTGGCAAGCCTGCATTGCCAAAATCCCAAACTAGCCAGGCTTCCCAGTGAAACAGCTTTTGGGAACTTTCCATCAGTAAAGCAGGATTTGCTGGGTGACCCACTCGGTCCAGGTTCTTGGCAAGGTTTCTGATTTCAAGTCCCCCAGGGAAATTCTTGAGAAAGCCTTTGTGGGGGGATCTTGGCATTTTCTGCTTGCCCTGGAGGAAGGATTTTATTCTCGGTTTGAACCATATGAACTGGTAACACACCAGTCCAGCAGCAGGAAGGTGAGGAGCACTTTATGGTGGTGCAGGTCGATGTTGGAGTATGGTGAGATGTGTACAGACCTTAACAGCAGGATGGGGAGGGTGAGGAGAGCCCCAAGGAACAACTAATTTACAAGAAAGCAAAGCGAAACTTTGACTGTAGGACATGAAGTTCATCTCTCACAAGGGACGAGAAACCTGTACGTGTTTTTATGCCTATGCTGGGAGATCTTTTTCTGCCTCTGTCAAGCTTCCATGAAGCTTGTGGGGCTGGGACATGAAGACCTAGGAGGTGGGGAGGTGAGCAGATGCCATTACACCCAGGAGAGGGCTGAAGCAGGCGTGCTGTGAGGGGTGGTTTTCCATCCAGCAAAGCTGTAAACCAAAGCCCTGACCACTGGTGGTTATTTAAAGACTCCGACAGCGCTTCCTGCGATGGGAAGGTGCTTGGCCCACGTTCAGGCTGGGCGACTGCTCTCTGCAAAGCCAAATAAACAGCAACCACTTGAACTTTCCACCTTGTGGGCTCCGCCAGATGCCTCATCCCCGGGCCATGGCCAGGCACCAGGCCTCAGATAGGCTTTGTGGACAAGCCTCCTTGGAGGGTTCAGGGTGATGGCCGCATTTTGGGGCTCAGAGGTGCTTTTCCCATCTCTGAAGGACCCTAAGGGAAGAGTTTGGTGCTGCTTGGAGCTGAGAGGGGGCATCTGTGAAGGGAGATCTGTGTCTCAGAAATGGGTTAGGATGCTCTCTATGCAGGTCAGTGACCTTGGGTGGGGCAAAGGGAGGAAATTATGTCCTTTAACCCTAGACCTCATTAGATGCTAAATTTCTCAGAGGAGCACAATCCAAGTAGCCAGCACAAGGAATCTCATCCATCCATCAAGGCATAGTGGTGATGTGTGACTGCAGACCATCTTATCTGCAGGATGCCAATGAAAGCATTGATGGTTCATAGTGATGCTTCATCCATTGGGGAGGTTGAAGGTGGTCCCTTCCAACCTCAGCCCTTCTGTGACAGTCGATGTGAGATGTCAGACACTTGCCTGTATTTACTTTGGTGCTTTTCTCAAGTTGTAGTTAACATTGTGCACGTCCTTCCCCACTCCTGACCCTTCCCTGGTGACCTGAGATGTTTCAGCAACTCACACGAACCCTGCAGGGGAGGCTCCTTCCTCACATCCAGCAGCAGCAGCCCCTCAGCCTGGGAACTTCTGCAAGACTTGGCAGCAGGACCATTGCAGGAGTATTTCACACAGGACCCAAAAATATTGCTGTGAGTGCAACGTTGGTCGGCCTGAACGCGGGGTCAGGTCCCTCAGAAATCAGACTGTTGACGAACAAGCTTGAGTGTATTCAAATGTTTCGTCTGATTTTCTTGGACTGCAGAGTTTCCAAGGGAGCCAAAAAAACTGGCTGCTTCTCTTTGTTGACTTTGCAGGACCAGAAATACAGCTGGGTTCAGTGAAATAATGAAGCTCCAATTCTTGTGTTGGTGTAGCAGAGAGGGAAAAAAAGCTCAATTTTGAAAAGCTCAAATGTCTCTTTGGAGATAAAAATACAAGTCCAAGGTGGTGCTCTCTGACTGTGCTCAGCATTGGGGATGATCACTTGGGCAGCCCCAGGAACAAAATCCTTGCTTGACATCCCTCTGAAGTTCTAGCAAAGAAGCAAATCCAGGGGCATTTCACTTGATCAAGGTCAAAAAGTGGGCCCAGACAGGCTTTGGGGAGTGCAGATATGAGCTGTGCCGACACTGAGCTGGGATGACAGCAGAGGAGACATCAGGCAGCAGCAGAGAATCACTTAAACTGCAAGTGAACCCTGAAATGACAGCAAATTAGAAGCAAGCCCACGTTTCAGTCCAAGCTGGCCGTGAATCAGCTCTGGAAAACGAAAGACGAAACTTTCTGACTTCAGTTCAAGTTATGAACTTATACACTCCCAATTATCTGGTTTCGTGGACGTGAGCCAGAGACAAACATTTTTTGAGGCGAGTGGATGGGACAGATTCCTGAAAATGAACTCATTGAAAAAGGCGTGATTTGGAAAAAAAGTTTGTCTCAAATTCTCGGATTTTACAAAGCTGGGTTAATGTGACATGAAGATATCTTCTGTGTGTCTCAGAGCTGCTCTTGAGCATCCTCCATCCATTTACTGCTCTTTACTGAAATGTAGGGGCATGATAAATCACTTCCAAAAATGGAAGTTGAAAAAAATAATCAGATTTTAAGCCCATTTGAATGATGACAAATGTGCAAAAAGCTTTTGCACAGGACAGCCATGTAATCTTATTCTATTCCTCCCAAGATAACAAGCCCAGACTGTCAGTGAACTGTGGGCAAGTGGGGCAGCCCATGGTCCAACTTTGTGATTTCAGGGCACAGCTTTGGAGTGGGGGTTGGAATAGGAATGGACCACATGTGGGTGCAGTTTTTGTCAGCAGATCTTACTCCTGCAGGGTTTTTTGCCGATGCTGTTCCAGAGCAAGGCTTTTTTTCCCACTCTGTTTCCCTTTAAAATACTGATTTATTTTTGCTGTTGCTTTAAAAATGGCTGTATTTTCCCCAAAACTGCCTTCAGGCTTTACAGAACCCAGAATATCTGCCTGAAGCTGGGGATAAAAACGCAGCATAGGCGTCATACAGGCAGCTGGGCAGCAGTTCCCTCCCACGAGGTGCTAAAATTGGCATCTGCTAAAGTTAGCTGGGAATTCATGGAGCTGTTGTTTGTTTTATTGAAGCGGACAGGTCAAGAACCAGGGCTTTATCAGCACCCTGGCATCAAAGGGATGCAGCAGCAGTCCTGGATGCTGGGAATCATCCTCGTCCTTGGTGCTGTGGCTGCAAGCTGGAAGGGTGGCTGGGATGTGCTCCCGGTGAGGAGCTGGTGATGCATCACCAGTTTGGAGGCAGGGACACTGCAATGATGGTCCTGCCCAGCCCCTCCCCGTGGTTGTGCCAGTGAAGTGGGTGAGCTCAGAGCTGATCCTTAGTGTTTAAAATCTCCTGTTCCTACACTGTGCCAGCCCTCCAGGGAGGCTGCAGGTACAGCTTCATGGGAGAGGTCAGTTGGCATCTCCAGACCGTGCAGGGAAGCCCCTTGCTGAGGTCCTCGGAGACCTTCAGGTGCCACCATCCAGTAGAGCTTGAAGGAAGTCCTTCTGCTGTGTTTCCAGTAAATGCCAGCCCAGGACTTCTAATGACAGCAGAGTATGTGCTCCATCTGTTTGATCATCGACACTTACAGTAGGTCTGGATGGGTGGGGATATTTTATCGACCAGCTGATAAAAGAGAATACCAGGGAAATTCCCACATGGGAACACGCAGCAGAGTTTCGCCCTGTGCCTCGGCATTGAATTACAGGGCTCATTTAGCAACCCTTGGCTACCTGTCCCAGTGCTGCCCACAGTGCCATGCCACCACTGCCTGTTTGCAGGGAGATGAGCTGGGAACGGATTAAGCTAAAAATAAACTTTTTTTAATTTATTTTTTAATTCTCCCAAGGCAAGATCGACTCCATGGTGCCTCTGCCAAGATGGCCATTGATGTCACGATGACCTCCTGCTGGCAGGGCCGAGTCTAACCGGATACCTGCTGGCTTTGCACTGGAGCACATGAGCCCCATGTCCTGTGGCTGGAGGGGACATCTTGAGTATCCCTTGGGATGTCCCACTGCGATCCAGCCCATCCCTGGGCTGGTTTTGCTGTTGGTTGTCATATGTGATGCCAAATTTAAATTATTTGTGAAATATCAAAATACCCTTTGTGCTGGCTGCTGGGAGTACTGTGTGCGCATCTGTACCTATAAGGGTTTTTCTGCCAAGATAGTTGCAATAGTACAGATTTTGGCAGGGAGCCAGGTACACGCTCTCATTTAGCTTCCTCTCTGTACCACAGGGGCTTGTAATTGAGCCTTAAGTCAGCACTGGATGTTCTGCAAGGCCTCCATAGGTGTTTCTTGGTGTTGCATTTTCTGCTCGATGCATTCTGGCTCTTTAGGAAACAACATGAGAAAGAGATTCCTGGGATGCACCCATGACATGCAGGATTGAGGATGGCTGTTTGCCTCCTTGCCTAGGCTGAAACCCTCTTGTGTACCCCCAGGAACAGAGGATAAGGACCATTCTGGCCAGATCTCAAAGCCAATATTTAACCCAGATGGATGAGCAGCTTTATGCTTGTTACTGGCGTTGCTTTTTCATTCACCTCCTTTGCCTTTTTCCCTGCCGAGAGGCAGAATGTGTGCATGTGCATCTCCAAAAACACTTACTATCACCAGTTGGCTTCATCATAAATGATGAATTTGGGCTTACAGCTTAATTTACCCAGGGAAGCTCATTTGCTTTCAGCTTGATTAGAGCCTGCTCCAGTGCAGCAAGGGTGGCTGGGAAATGCCACCCACGCCGGGGTGTCAAAATGCCTCTGAAACCATCCGGGAGCCAGAGCCGGGGAGCCAAGCGGAGCTGGAACAGCTTGCGTGTCTCCAGGCCATTGAAGCTCACCCCTGGGGCTGGGGAGGATGTGCAGAGCACAGATGAAACACTGCATCCTGCCTGTCCCATCCCTGCTGGATCTGGCCATAAGAGCCGAGGAAGTTTCCTGCTTAGCAGGGTGGGGAGGCTTCACATCTCAGCCTTTATTTAATGTTCAGGTGATAGAAGCTTCGCTTCCCTGCCTGGCGCTGTCTGAGCAGCCAGCACGTTCAAACGCTTCCCTTTCTACAGGGAATTTGCATCTCCCTAAGGGCAGCAACCGGATTTATGCAAATATCCAGATTAAAGAGAGTCAAAGCCAAAGCGTGCTCATGAGTAAGCATTCCTGGGCACTTCTGGAGCAGTCAGACACTCTCTTTCTGACCTTTGGGCATTTTGAGGAGAAGCAGCATGGCGATGCCAACTGCTCCTCTGGCCCCAAAATACTACTGTGTGATGATCACTTCACTTCCATATTGTCCCAAGAGTCTGAAACGATGTTTTGGGGTTGAAACGTCCCTGTTGTTGGAATTACTTTGCTTTCCATGGGGTGTGACATCCCCACTTGTTGTGTTGTTCAGGTGATGTTCCACAGTAGCACTGTGGACAGGATGGATTTCCTCCTTGTCCTGCCATTCCCTTGAGAATGTGGTCCTTCTCCAAAATCACCCAGGCACAGTCCATGCAGCCAGCTGGGCTGTGCTGCACAACCTTCTCCTTGCTTTCCCTGCCAGGATAGGAAGAGGAGAAAGGATCATCATCCCACGGCAGCTTTGACATGAGATTTTTGCTCATGCAGATCATTGCAATTTCCCTTCCTGAGAAGCCAGGGTGTTTGCTGGCTCTTACAAAGCCGCTGCTGGAAATCCTTCCTGCGAATGACAGAAATAGGATTGGATGACTTTTCATCTTCTGTATTGAAAGACAGTTCATTCAAGTGCAAGAAGCATCAGGATCTGTATAGTTTGCCATTCTTTTTTTAGCTGGTTTCGCCTCAAACAGCGGCTGGGAGCAGCCTTGGCATGCCAGAGCATCACTGCCTGACGAGTGAGGATGTGATTTAAAACATGATTGTCTGGAGCACCAGCAGCTGCTTTCTGCTTCTGGTGTTCGGACCAGAAGGGAACTGGCTTGGTAGTAATTGGGGAGCCCATTTTGGCAGTCTGAGACCACGTCCCAAGCTACAGCATTGTAGGACTCTGGTCCTAAGGATTTTTCAGCCCTTTTTTCTGATTTTCAGAGAGTCCTGTTCCAGCGAGGTTTTTTAATACTTTGATTAAACTTGAATCCAGTTTGGATTCCACTTGATGAAGAGACAAGCTGGGAGCTGGGTGGAAGCTGATGTGGAGAACCCTGGGTAGGGGTCACGGTGCCACCTGGCCACCCTGACTGTCAGTCACTCGTAGAATCAGGGAGTGGTTTGAGATGGAGAGAACCTTTAAAGATGGTGTTGTTCCAGACCCTATGCCATGGGCAGGGACACCTTGCATTAGAGCAGATTGCTACCTCCAAGCCCCATCCAGCCTGACTTTGAACACTTTCAGGGATGCAGCATCCACAGCTTCTCTGGGCAACCTGTTCCAGTGTCTCACCACTCCCATAGCAAATTTCTCCTTATGTTCAATATGAACCTGCCCTTTTTCAATTCAAAACTGTTGGTTCTTGTACTATGACAGGCCATAGTAAACAGTTCTTCTCCATCTTCCTTATAAGCTCCCTTTACTGTATTGAAAGGCCACAATAAGATCTCCCTGGCCACCAATTCCTGAGCTGGAGGAAGAGCCACAGCTGGAGGAAGAGCCACAGCTGCATCCTCAACTTTTTAAGCCCCTATGAGCCCAGCTGCAAGGTGCATTTCCAGGGCCTTTGGATTTCAGGAGCTCCATAGCTGGAAAATGGCCTCAAGTTGTGCCAGGGGAAGTTCAGGTTGGATATTGGGAAAAATTTCTTCACTGAAAGAATGGTTAAGCATTGGAACAGCACCATCTCTGGAAGTGTTCAAAAAAACAAGTAGACATGTCACTCTGTGATACGGTTTGGTGGACATGGTGGTATTTGGTCAAAGGGTAGACTTGATGATCTTAGAAGTCTTTTCCAACCTGAATCATTCCACAATTCTGTAATTCTAATTTGCAGATGCTGAGCAATCTGAGCTCTGCACTGCCTTAATCTCCTTCCTCTGAAGTAATGCTCGATTCTCCCTTCTCCTCCTTCCGGTTTGGTCCCCCATCTGCCCTGGTGTGAATTGGGCTGAGGACATGGGGCAGTGCTTTTACACACCAGGCAGGCTCTGCAGATCGAGTGGAGACATTGATGTCCCACCAACAAGAACAGCTGCAGCTTTCAGCATTTCATCCCCTTTGATCTTTTCTTTGAAAGAAAAGCCACCTTTATTTGCTCTGCAAGCTCCCACGGGTGGGGGTCAGCTCTTGGCACAGCATCCTTTGGCTCTGGGTTTTTGCGCAAGGGCGGCAGGACCAAAGGATTTTGTCCCTGTTGCTGGGGGTGGCTGGGTGCAGGAGGGTGGGAGAGGGCACAGGATCAGACTATGCCAGTCATGCATCCAAAACTCAGAGCAGCTCAGAGGTACCCACCTTTGTCCCTAGAGCTTTGCTGACGTGTTGCTTTTGCAGAGCATTTGTCCTGTGGCAACTAGGGAGCTGTGCTATGGCTTTTTGCTGGAGCTAAGGAGTTTCCTGGAAGAAGGTTTCTGGGCAAATCATCTCTGCAGAACCTGGGCTCAGTGGGATGAGCCAGGAGCGCAGTGTGCTGAGGATCTACAGCAAGCCTGGCCCCTGCCAGATCTCGCTGCATCCCACCCAGGAGCAGGCTGTTTTCCCATCTCCCTCCGTTTGCTCCATGGCTTTTAATTGTCCTGGCTGACACCCATCATGTTTCCCCCCACACGATGTCTCTCCATATTATTAGTATCCCTGAGGGGACATGTGCATACAGCATCTCTGTCCCATCCTGCTGGAAAAGGGACATCCCTGGAAGGGCTGTTTCAAGCGGTGGTTTCTGCTGTTAAGGTCAGGGCTGGTGAGGATGAGGAGAAGCCAACTCAGGGTTTTCCATGCAGGATGGTGGCTGCCTTCAGAAGTGCTTCGGTGTCCACCACAATAAGGGAGAGGGCCAGTTGCATTGCCATCCCCCAGCATCCTGTCATGATATGTGTGACCCCGTCTCCATCAGGTGAAATGTGTAGACCAAATAGTGCAGAGGAAGAGTGAGATGGTTTGGGAGGACAGCCCTTTAGAGCACAAGGTCTGGATGGTGGAGGAAGCTCAATGACCCACAAACTCCATCTAAAACCTGGTGGCATTGGCTTGGAAGAGAGGCTTTTCTCTAGAGCATGGCTTTTCTGGACAATGCTGGCCGTAGCTGGATGCCACCAGAGACGATGCGTCCATGGGGTTTATCACAGGTAGAGAATGTTCTGTCCCACGT
This sequence comes from Lepidothrix coronata, assembly GCF_001604755.1. Classification (NCBI taxonomy): domain Eukaryota; kingdom Metazoa; phylum Chordata; class Aves; order Passeriformes; family Pipridae; genus Lepidothrix; species Lepidothrix coronata. Next base: position 2,042,510 of record NW_016690328.1, read on the forward strand.
TGCATCCCCAGCATGTCATGGAGCACTATTTCAACACTGTCTGCAGGTCAAAATCCACCTGTTGGGTAGACTGAGTCCCCTGGAGCCCCTATTCTTCATCAGCAGATGTCCATCAAAGCCACCGCAGCCCGGCAGCGTTGGGGGTTGTGCAAGGGACACCAATGACGCAGACAGGGCCACAGTGGCCTTTGGTCAGGGCTGCTGCTGACCTGAGGAGGAGGTAGGACCAGGTGGTGTGGGGACATCTTCCCATCAGAACGTCACCACTGAGTGGGAACATGCCAAAGAGCAAAGTCCAAGTCTGGTGGAACACAGAGGGTTTGAAGACCAGGGGAAAAATAGTGGTCCTGGGATAAGCAGTGGAAAACACTAAATGCAGGCTGCACTTCTCCCAAAAACAGCCACCCCAGCACAGGCTCAAGTCGTACTTCCAAGGGGAGGTCATGACAGCCCCTCTATGCCCTCCCCAGCAGGGTGCTGCTGCCTGTTTACCCTGAAAGAGGCATTGTTCTGCCCCCACCCCCAAATTTTGCCATTCAGACACGTGCCACAAGTACTAAATTCACTCAAAATGCTGTGAGAAACCACAAGAAAAGATGAGCAGGTGTTCAGCCACATCAGATATTCAGGATGGAGAGACAAGTGGCAGTGACAGTTGTTGTAAGGGACCACTGGGGTCAGCTTGCCCCCCCCGTGCATGTTTTGGGACAAGGATGCTGCTTTGGGATTCATTTCTTTCCACGGATGCTCTTGGGCAAGGCAGGAATCCTGGAAATGCCCAGTCAGATGCAGAATTGCTTTTTTTCCCCCTGATTCCTCTAACTGGAAGAAATCCCTGAAGGATGGGGGGGAGGTGGCCCCAGTATTTGGGGTGCCTGGCTTCCCTGTGCATCAGGCGCCGGAGCGTGGGGACTGTCCGTCCCCAGATGACCAAGCTTTTCACCCCCCCACCAAAAAACCCTCCAGGGCACACCCTCTGCAGATTTGGGAAGCAGCCAGGCACAAGCCTGTTATTACTTTTCCCTGTGGAGTTGGCCTCTCTTCCATCTCCCTTTTTTTAAATTTTTTTTTCTTTCTTTTCCCTTCAAATCCAAGCCAGGAAAAGCCTCTGAGTCGGCACCAAGCTCCTCATGGCTGCTGAGGAAGGTGGTGGAGGGGATATCTTGAGTCATAAAACCAGGATCTCTCTGCAAGCAATGCCACTGCCTGTTGCCCATGAGTCATCTGCTACCAGGGACAGGGTGGGAGGGCTGTGTTCAGCTGGGGGGGGGTTCCTTTTCCCCCTCAGTGCTGAAGGTTTGGTGCCTCTCTGAGGTTTTTATGATCTTCTTCTGGTAGCTGGATCTCTCACGGTGCAAGAAGGAGTTAGGTTAGAAAAAGCCATCCATGGAGACTGCAAATTGGAGATGCTTGGGGTCTGCATGTGAGGGGAAAAGCTGAAATTCCAGCTAAGGAGCTGGGAGATGTTGAAGGGATGCCTGGAGCACCTTATGTTTCCTCTGGGGAATTGCCTCACGAGCTCTGGACAGGAGATGCAGCCCCAACACCAGTGGCATCACAGGAATCCTCATGTCAGCACAGGGTCCATGTCCCATTAGGGTTGTGTACCAGCACCAAAGTGGGTGAGAGGCAAAAACAACTCCCAAACAACCTTTACAGGCACTTTCCACACTGTGCCTCAGCCTCTCTTCAAAGAAAAGAGGTGCAAATAAAAGATAAGAAAGGGTCGATCACGTTACCAGGGCCTCTGGTGCTTCCCAGCTTGCACAGTGCTGGGAAGACTGTGCTCTTCTTTATATCAGTCTGGCTGGCTTGCTGCCTCAGCTTCCCTATTCCTCCCTCTTTCCTGGTCTCCTGAGTGCCTGCTACTTGCAAATCTCCATACCAGCATCGTACTGGCACCTTTCCCTGCTGCCTGAATACTACCAAACTATTCAAATCCAACCTGAGCTATAAAATCAGAAGCTGTACAGCTCTCTTCTGCAAAATCACATGTCAGCCAGCATTTACCACCAAAAAGGAGGAAAATGCATGACCTGGTTTATCTTGCAGGTGTGTTTTGGTGGGCTTCCTCTCCCTCTGCAGTTTTAATCCTCCTTGCTGCTTTGCTCAGAAAACATCACCTGCAGCAAAAGAAACAACGAGAAAAAATAATGACCCCTTGGAGGGAAAACCCCACCATGGTTCCCTGGCAGATGGTGCCGGGCACTGCTCCGCTCCTGGTAGCATATACCCCACCTCCACCACAGTACCCAGCGCAGCTTTTCTGGGCATCCCCCTGTGCTCTGTCCAGCTCTGCACCTGGAGCAGGACATGCTGGTGGCTGCTGACGCCTCTGCCCCCAGATGCAGCTCCTGCCGGGGGTTTTGTTTCCGTCGCTCTCCTCCCGGACCTTTCCTGTTTCCTTCCATGCAGATGCGACCGGAGGAAATCTCAGCGACTTGGCTTTCCTCTGGCTGTGCCCCAGCTGCGGTCACAGGCTGGGGACAGCACTGTGGCTCTCTGCGTCCTGGGACCTGTCCTCCGTGGCAGTGATGGCAATGGTGGCAGTGGTGACACTGGTGGCAATGGCAGCAGTGGTGGTGCTGGTGGTGGTGGTGACACCGGTGGGAGTTTGGTGACACTGGTGGCAATGGTGACACTGGTGGCAATGGCAGCAGTGGTGGTGCTGGTGGTGGTGGTGACACCGGTGGGAGTTTGGTGACACTGGTGGCAATGGTGGCAGTAGTAGCAGTTGGTGGCAGTGGTCACTGTGGTGGCAGTCATGCTGGTGCTGGTGGTGGCAATGGTGACTGGTGGTGCTGGTGGTGCTGCTCATGCTGGTGGCAGCAGTGACGCTGGTGGCAGCAGTCACACTGGTGCCAGTAGTGGCAGTGGTGTTACTGGTGGCAGTAGTGGCGGTGATGGCAGTGGTGGTACTGCTGGTACTGGTGGCAGTGGTGCTGGTGACAGTGGTGGTACTGCTGATACTGATGGCAGTGGTGGCAGTGGTGCTGCTCATGCTGGTGGCATTTGTGGCAGTGGTGGTGCTGCTCATGCTGGTGGCAGTGGTGACAGTGGTGGTGCTGGTGGGCAGTGGTGGTCGTGCTGGTGGTGGTGCTGATCTAGTGTGCAGCCAAGCCTCACAGACCTGCTGCCCATGGTCACACATACCAGTGACGGCAGTCCTGTGCAGAACTGCTACGTGGTAATAACTGGGACTGCTCAGAAACGTGCATTCAGTTTTCAGGGTGGTGGAAGTGCTTATTGCAGAGGTGAGATTGGGAGCAGGGAGAGCAGGACTTGATCAGCCTTAAGGGGAAAAGGCTGGTTGATGTCTTGCTGCAGGGGCTGGAACCAGGAGAGAGGTCAAGGAAATGCAACACAGATGGGTGTTTTGTTGTATTTCTCTGAAGGTGAACTTTGAATGGGGGATGTGCTCACTCAGAGACAGCTATATTTATATACGGATGAGATACATATTCTTTGGGTGAGCAAGAGCCTTTGTTCTGAGTCCCGTTGCTAAAGCCCACATGGAGCAACAGTTTGGCTCTGCAAAGCTTCCTTTTCCTTTGCTTGGGGAGTTGCTGTGTTTAGAAAAACCTGACTCCAGCAGCTGCATCCCGCTACCCCATGTACCCGCAGCACAGCCTTCAGGTCTGGCACCTGCTCACTGCTCCAGCCAAGCTCTTCCATTAACTGTGTGAAGATCTGACCTTCGTTTTGCATCTGGTTGCCATGAGGAAGAGCAGCCTCATCCCTGCTGTTGCAGGATCTGTCCCTGGGCAGCTGGGACAAGGCCAAGACGTGTGTAATGGAGCTGCCACACTGCAAAGGAGTATTTTGGAGACCCCTGTGATCCCCTCTGATTTGGGGTGTAAGACAAGGAGATGATGGCTCGGTGGTCCCCATCTCCAGAGCAGCATCCTTCATTGCTCCCTTGCCACACCAAAGTGTGTTCACTGAATCCTCACAGGGCTCTTGGCTGCTCAGGTTCTTGTGGAAGAAGCAGAAACTTCCACAGTCCTGGTGCAAAAAGAGTTATAGAATCACTAAGGTTGAAGACCTGAGATCATTGAGTCCAACCACTAACCCAGCACTGCCAGGTCCACCACTAATTGCCACATCCATGTACCTTTTGATCATTCGAGGTATGGTGATTCCACCACTTCCCTGGGCAGCCTGTTCAAGTGCCTTACCACCCTTTCAGGGAAGAAATTTTTCCTAATATCCAATCTAAACCCTCCCTGGCACAATTTGTGGCTGCTTCTTCTCACCCTGTCGCTTTGTTACTTGGGAGAAGAGACTGACCTCCACCTGGCTACAACCTCCTTCCTCAGGCTTCCCCCTGATGGGTGTGAGCCTGACAGGCCAGCACTGCACTGCCAAGCATCCTCATCCAGGGCTTGCTCACTGTGTCCTCACATGCTTCCTCTGGATCCCCCATAGCGCTCAAATAAGAAGGATTTATGTATGCTTGGCAGGTTATTAATATTAGCTGAAATTCCCTTTTCCACATTGTTCTGCAGTGCTTAATATGGAGATCAGCGCCTCAGCCTGTAGTGCCGGGGATGATTTGCGATTGAATATCCATTAGGGATTTATGGGCTTCGGGGCTGAATTGCTGGGACGTGGAAGTGCCAAAATACTTGAAACGCTTCCACTGGAGAGAAGAGACCTTGTGGGAAAGGAGCACTGGCTGTTCCCGTACGCAGGCGGTTCCCGCTGAACCTCCGTTACTGGCAGCGAGCACACCCAAGCCAGTAAAAAACTGTGTGGGATCCGGAGCGCCGATGGAGCATGAACTGTGTGTTGGATGGGTGGCAGGGAGTGAGCCACTGATCCTGGTGGACACTGGTGCTCACAGCGGCTCCCAGTCCCACAGGGTTGCTCAACGGGTGGGATTAATCCAGGACACAGATAAACATGGGCACAGTTCATATTAACGTGTCTCTGCAGCCACTTAAAACAAGGTGTGAGGTTGTTTGGAAGGAGAATTTGCTGTTGTTCCTTGAGCACCTCTGGTGTAGTGTGTCAGATCTGAAGGGGCAGAAGGCAAGATATCATTAAGCAAAGTGGAAGTTGGAAGAGCCAAGAGCCAAAGGCTTTAAAAGGAAAAGCAAAAGATCCTCGAGTCCTTTGTTTGAGAAACTGGGTTTGCAAGGGGATGTTCTGGGGCTATACCTGCTTTGCATCAGCTCTTCCCTTTGAGCAGGCACCTGTGGCTGCCCATCCCTCCCACCTCCCATCCCTCTGGAGGGTTTTAGCTTTTGTTTTCCTTTAAGTGAAAAAGATGAACCTTGCTGAGGGGTTTGCCAGCAGGTTTTCTTTGGGAAACATCCACTAGCTGGGCAGCTGGTTCTTTTCATGGTTGTGCTGGCCCGCAGCTCAGCAGCTGGACGTGTAGGAGCCACATAGCCAAAACTAGCCCAAAATTACCCTCCAGAAATACCATATGGAGTCTTATCCAGCCGTGGTGAGATCATCTCAGGGGGGAAGCAGACCCCACAAACAAAAGTGATGGGTGGGATCATCACTGGAAAAGCATGGCGAACACCAGGGGAAGAGCAGGTTTCCCAGCCCATCGTGCAGGATTGTTGCAAAGTTTGAGCAAAGATTCCAGCTGCTGTGGTCCAGGTGGGGAGGGTCAGCTACCTTGGGAGTTTCGGCATTGTCTGCTCTGAATCACACCTAAAGTGCTGCTGGAAGGCAAGTCCTGCCTTGCTCCTGTCCTTCAGCCAAGCTTTCTGCCTCCATCAGCTGCTAAAATCTGATTTCCTCAATGGGAACTGATAACTTGCCCCCAGAATGTCCCACTCATCCCCTGCAGCCTAAGTAGGGTTTGAACTTTGCAAGAATATCCCTGCAGGGCTGTGGAGTAGCATTACCCCATTTTTTCTGGGCAAAAAAAAATTAGTCAAGAGTGATGGAACATGGTTGATGGGAAAAGTCCATGATTTTAGCAGCCAGACCAGGCACATTCAGCAGAGCAGCCCTGCTTCCCCTGAATCCTCACGTGGCTTTTTGACTTTTTCATTCCTGGGTGCCACTGGAGAAGCAGGAGCTGGCGAGCAGGTTGTAAATGCTGCTCAGGCATGGAGGATCCCATTGTCAGCACCCAGGTGCTGTGATGAGCTGGTCAGTGCTCAGCTCACCTCCCTGATCCCACCTGTCTCGTTACATCAGAGTAAAACAATCCAGAGGGAAAGTTTCTGTCTGCTGGGGCATCATGAGGAGAGGTGAGGGGGTGCCTGCTGGCCTGGCTTGCATTACTTATGTGCTTATGTTCTATTTTGAGGCTCTGGCCACGCGACTCTAAGCAGCCTCTGACCAGGGGAAGGACCAGCTTCAAAACAAGAGTCCGGTGGGTAACAACCTGGGGAGGCACCGGGTATCCCTCAGCTCTGAGTGGGGCTGGCAGAGCCCTCACCTCCACCCAGGGCCCATCATCTCTTGGATTTTGGCGTTTCCACAGTGGGAATTGATTTATTCTTTTTTTTTTATTTCCTCCTGTTGCCATCCTTGAAGGCAAAGATGCCACAGGTACAGAGCTGGAGTACTTTATAGGGAGCGATGTGCCAGCGGTATGGTGATGCAGATGAGCAAGCAGGGAGACACATCCACCACTAAAGCTAGTGAAATCATACACATGTGACTCCCTCCTCTGCCTCCCCTCCCCAAGAAAGCTCATTTGCAGGCGGCTTAGTTCTCCTAAGAGCATTAGAGGTGCATTTGGTAGACATGAGCTGCTCGAGCAGCGCCGGGAGCATGTGGCCGATTAGAGGCAGTGGCAGCTGGTTTCGGGCACAGCAGGCATTTGGGGTGGAAATACTCTCTGTGCTTTCCAGGGACGCAAAGGTGAGGTCTGGGGGGACAGGGTGGGTGTCAGGGTTGGCTCGCGTGGCTTGGGTGCTTAAATCCTCCGGTGGATGTAGATGTTGGATGGCACAGGAGAGAGAACAAGCCCTTCCCTGCCATGTGCTTTTCCCTTCTGTCTAACTGTGAGTTACCTTCTCTGGCTTTCCAGTGCTATTTCAGCTCTTCAGATGATATTTCAGTTTTATTTTTAAATACCACCTCGCTTTCTAATCTGTGATCTTCTGCGAAGATGAGGATGAACAAGGCTGGTGAAGGGACTGGAGCACAAGCCCTGTGAGGAGCGGCTGAGGGAGCTGGGGTTGTTTAGCCTGGGGAAGAGGAGGCTCAGGGGAGACCTTCTCACTCTCTACAATTCCCTGAAAGGAGGTTATAGCCAGGTAGGGGGTCCATCTCTTCTCCCAGGCAACCAGCAGTAGGACAAGAGGGCACAGTCTTAAGCTCTGCCAGGGGAGGTTTAGGTTGGATATAGGGAAGAAATTCTCTACAGAGAGAGTGATCAGACATTGGAATGGGCTGCCTAGGGAGGTGGTGGATTCACTATCCCTGAAGGTGTTTAAGAAGAGACTGGATGTAGCACTTAGTGCCATGGTCTAGTTGACAAGGTGGTGTTGGGTCAAAGGCTGGACTTGATGATCTCAGAGATCTTTTCCAACCTAATTGATTCTGTGATTCTGCAATCAGTGATACTGGTATGGGCTGTGGTGAGTGATGGTGCCTTCAGAGGTACCCCCACCAAGCAGGGGCTTCCTTGAGGAGCACACTCTCACCACGGTGTTTTCCTTTCCCTCCTCTGCAGCCTCGCTCCCCGCTGGGATTTATGGAGGTGCTGAGGAGCAGCTGTGATCCCCGCAGCCCCCGGCAGCGCGCCCTGTGAAGCAGTGCCCAGCCGCCCTCACCTCGTCCCGCCCGGCATCCCGACCCTCCGACTCAACCATTCACGGCTCCCGTGCATGGATTGCCCCAGCGAGGCACCGCTGCCGGACGCCACCGACGCCGCCCCGTAGGCTCCCGGCCCCCCGTGCCACCCCCAAGTACTCCACATACCCCGATGGGGTAACGTGACGGAGGCCACCCTCCCGCCACCACCACCCCCCATATGCAGAGGCCTTTCTAGAGCGCCCGGGAGCGCGCAGCGCCGGAGGCGGCGGCCACTCGCCGTCGCACACACACGCCGAGGACACCGACACTACAGCAAAGGGATTTTTTTTTTTTTAAATAATAATAATAATAATAACAATAAAAATAATTTTTTTTCCCGCCCGGCCTTTCCCCCCCCCCCGGGGAGGGGGCTTGCGGTGTGTCAGGAAGCCGGCGCGCTCCCACAAGCTGGGATTATTTGCACAACGTCTGTATATTGAGTTCTCGATCCTGTTTTATTTTTATTTTTGAAGCGCTAAGGGGTTGCTGGGGGGGGAGGGGGTTGGGGTTTTTTTGCCCCTCCAAGCCACACTTTTCTGGGGCTTTTCCCCTGCCGCTGTCAGCAGCACCTCACCCTCCCCCTGTCCCACCATGGCCCGGATGAACCGCCCTGCGCCAGTGGAGGTCTGCTACAAAAACATGAGGTTCCTCATCACCCACAACCCCACCAATGCCACACTCAACACTTTCTTGGAGGTAAGGAGGGGAGGCTGGAACAGGGGACCGGGGTCCGGCTGCACCTTTTGGGGCTAAAAGCTGATGCTGAGGTGCAACCAGGATCAATCCTGTGTAAATGAGGCAGCGGCACTTCCCCTTTGGTACCACAGCCCCTGGTGGCATCCTGAGGCAGTGGGTATAATCACTGCCAGCTTTTTGAGGTGGGATGTTTTGGAGGACCCCAAGCATCATGTTTGGGCACTGTAGAGATGGAGAAAGTTTCCCCATTCCTGTTGCATCCCCTGCCAAGTCCACTGGGACATCATGTCATGGGGCTTTGGAGCAATGCATGTAGATGCACACACACAATCCCCAGCATCTCCCAGCACCTCAGTAATGACTTTTCATCCAAAATGTCCCAGTGTATTTCCAATGCCCAGAGTGTGTTGGGTGGTGCTGGAGGGTTTGGTGTTGCATGAGCCAGCAATGGTGTCCTGCCTGGGAGCTCAGCATCTGTGTGAGTGCCACTGGCTCAGAGAGCCATGGGAAGGTGGTTGTGGTTTGGGGACAGCTACCCCATACCCTGCACACCGTGGGGACCACACCAGTGGGAAGGGAGAAAAATTCCCCTTTCCTCCGGCTGCTCGGATTTTTGGCTGAGCTGCCGAGCGTGTGGGGGGTTCAGCACGGTCTGGTGAGCTCACACGGGGAACAAAGGGGGTGGATCATGGACAGGGATGATCTCATGGTGCAAGGTCGGTACACCGGCACGTAATCTGGGGGCAATCCTTGTGCCGGGCAACAAGCCATGCTGGAAACAGCCCAAATCCCACGCCTGAGCCTGCAGTGTGTTGGAGCGATGATGGGATACAGCAGCGAGGCTGGGAAGGAGGCCCTGAGCCATCTGTGAGATGCTGAGTGTGATCGGCAGGGTGTCCTACGACCCCCCCAGCCACCTCCCACCTGCATTTCTACCATTTCTGCAGCAGGAGTGTGACATCAACAGGCACAAATAATTCCTCCTTCAGGGAACTTGCACTCGTGTTGGGGATGCTTCTTTGCCTGGGGTGTGATGTCTCTGCTGGTGTGGCTGTCAGGGCTTAAAAATAAATTGCCCCACTGGCACTCATGACTCCAAGGAGTCATGAAGGTGCTGGTTGAAAATCCTACTGTGGCCACTTGAGTTTGGTGTCCTGGGATTTCATGTTTCCTTGTGCCTCTCAGGCTGGATGAACCATAGGGAGCTTACTCTAGGGTCCAGAGATGGGGCATGGTATAACTTTAAGGTCCATAGTTGTCTGTGTGGTCATAGCAGGGCTGGGATATGTTGGGGTTAACTGGGGTGCAACTGGCAGGGTTTATTCAGACCTCTCCTTCTCCTTCCCTCCCCAGGACCTGAAGAAATACGGTGCCACCACAGTTGTGCGAGTGTGTGAAGTGACCTATGACAAGACCCCCCTGGAGAAGGATGGCATCACCGTCATGGTGGGTGGGCAGCAGGATGGTGCTTAAATATCTCATCTCTCGAGGCTGCTGAACACCCTGAGAGACCAAAGCAGCATCACGCTCGCCCAGGAGCAGAGTTTGAAGGCCAGCTGAGCCGAGATGAGGCTGGTGCTTTAAAAAAAGAAGTGCTGCCCACACACCCGAAACTGTGACTCATCCGGCTGAGTCGGCAGCTGCCTTCCCTGCCTGTTGCTCAGGCTCTAAAGCATCCAGGGATGAGAGTGCCTGATCCCACGTGGAAGATGCGCGTGGTTCCCATTACCTCCGGCGTTATCTTATCCTGGGGGGGTGGTGTGAGGGTTCTCTGCTCTCCCAGCAGCAGGCTGGTGCAGCTGTGGGGATGAAAGGGAGCAGGCAGCAGGCTGGGAAAGGCAGAGCAGGCAGCTGCCTGGGCTGCATCTTGGCTGATAAGTAATTGGAGATGATGTCAGGCGTGATTGCCCTGCCAGGGAGTTCAGCTCCAGCTGGAAAGTAAGACTCTGCTCATTATTTAGGGAAGGGTTTGGAAGTGCCTCATGTCTCCTGGGGTGGTCTGCTCTGTGTAGGTCCTCTTTATATAGCTCTCTCTGCATAATCTATATCCTAGAGAGAGAGCAAGCTATATCCTGGATTCTCAGGGATTATCCTATATCTCTGTAGATACAGATTCTGCAGATACAGATGTCTCTAGGTATAGATGCACTATCTCTATAGAAGATATCTTATAAAGATAGCTGTATCCTACTTACAGAATTCATATGGTGGAGATCATATCTGCTCACTTACACGCCAAATTTTCTGCCTTTTACCCCATTTCTAACTGGAGTCCTCCAGTCTGAGTTTCTATATCTAGGATATATGTACCTCTATACATCTCTTACACAGAGATATATCTGTATCTAGGATATGTTTTATACAGGGAGTTAGAGAAACTATATAAGACACTGTATAGAAACTAAATAGCTTGTATATCAAAGTTTCTATAACCATATAGAAACCATATGAGGCAAATCATATAGAGAGATATCTATATCCTAGCTATCTATAGCCAGATGTATCTATGTAGCTACAGATATATCTCTATATTTAACTATATCACATATATCTGTATACATATTTGAGATATGTATATCTTGGCATATACATTTTTGGTGTATCTATATATAATTTTTTTATATATATGTATCTTGGTATATGTATTTGACACATATATATATCTATATCTATATATATATTGGAACACAAGAATTATGAGGACAGTTGAGGGAGCAGAGGGTGTTTAGCCTGGAGAAAAGGAGGCTCAGGGGAGACCTCCTCACTCTCTACAACACCCTGAAAGGACGTTGTTGCTGGATGGGGTCCTGTCTCTTCTCCCAGGTAACAAGCAATAGGAGAAGAGGAAATAGCCTTCAGTTGCACCAGAGGAGGTTTAAGTTGGATATTATGAAAAATTTCTTCACTGAAGGGCTTGTCAAGCACTGGAACAGGCTTCCCAGGCAAGTGGTGGAATCACCATCCCTGGAGGGATTTAAGAGACGTAGATGTGGCACTTAGGGACATGGTTTAGGGGTGGACTTGGCAGTGCTGGATTAATGGTTGGAACTGATGATCTCAGAGGGCTTTTCCAACCTTAATGATTCTGTGATTCTATATTTAGCCTATGCCTATATATCCCATCCCTTTCTTCAGGGAATAGAGCACAAGCCAGCTGAGGCCTGGCTGCTGTAGCATGCCTGTGTGCCAGCACCCACAGCCACAGTCACCCCACATGTACAGGGATCCTGTCCCAGGCACACTCACTGAGTGGTTGGATGCTTCCTGTGCTTGTGGCTCCTCCATGTGCCACAGGGAATCCCAAGCAACTTCTAAAGCTGGTGGCAGTCACCAAGTCATGCTGGAATGATGGAGCAGGTCCAGAGGAGGCCACAAAAATGACCAGAGAGCAGGAACACCTCTGCTATGGAGACAGGCTGAGAGAGCTGGGAGTGTTCAGCCTGGAGGTGAGAAGGCTCCAGGGAGACCTTAGAGCACCTTCCAGTGCCTAAAGGGGCTGCAAGAAAGCTGGAGAGGGACTTTTGACATGGAGACTGAGTGACAGGACAAGGGAGAACAGCTTTAAACTGACAGAGGACAGGTCTGGAAGAAAGTTTTTGTCATGAGGGTGATGAGGCACTGGCACAGGCTGTCCAGAGAAATGATGGATGCTCCATTCCTGGAAGCGTTCAAGACCAGGTTGAATGGAACTTTGAGCAACCTGGTCTAAGTGGAAGGTGTTCCTGCCCATGGCAGGAGGTTGGACTAGGTGATATTTGGAGGTCTCTTCCAACACAACCCATTCTATCACACAATGATTTTGTGGTGTGGTGTGGTGTGTCCTCCCCAGTGCAAGCCTGGTGACCTGCACTCGTGGCTGAAGTGGTGCTTTGCTGGCACTGTGGGGAGGAGGTGGCCTTGCAGGACAGGCACAGGCTGTGCAGGGTGGGCTGGCTCAAGCATTACAGTATCCTGAAGCCCAGCATGCTCCTCTCCTAGCAAATCCCAGCAGAAATCACATTAGCTGTTCAAACAATGAAATGAAGCAGCTTATTTTGCCATCTCACACCAAGGATGACTCCAGCACAACTCAGTGACTTACTCCTGAAAAACTAGGATTAGGGCCCCTGGCCTCCCACCCTTCAGGGCTCACCAAGCCCCCCAGGAGATGCTGCCTTGCCTGTCCCTCTTCCGCTGCTGCATAGCCAGTGGCCATGCTCCTTCTGACAGATCTTATTTTGGGGGCAAAAATCCCTGTTTTGGAACACTTGGTTCTATCCACTTCCTCACCAAACTCGAATTTTGAGCCCCTGCAGGTTGAGGATGAAGCTCGGAAGAAGATGGGCTTTTTTTTTTTTTTTGTCCCTTAAAAGCCTTTCCTGAAGGTTTATGTTTAAATGGCCTCATTTGGAGGGGTCTGTCTCCCTGTCACTGTTTCTAGGGCTGTGTTAGGGGGTTCCCAGACCATTCTTTCGGGACTTGGGTGTTCCCCTTCCCATCCATGTGTTTCAGGAAGCTGAATTTTGGCACTACATCAGGCTCTGAGATTTCAGCCATCTCCAAGCTACCTTTGCTCAAATTCCCTACAACGGGTCTTAGCGCTCCCAAGTGCTGGAATTAGATGGGAACTGGCGGGGGGGAGGGGAGGATGGGAGGCACATGGCCCCAAAGCTCAGTGAGGTCACCTGAATAGGGAGGGTGCAGGGTGTGGCCATCCTGGTCTGCAGAGGCAGGGGGGTCGTGGGGACCATGTTGTAGATCCTGTGGGTGCTCCCAAAAACTGAACGTGTCCATAGGAGATACAGAAGAGATATAGAAGAGATATAGAAGACCAGGTCAGGGAAGACCCCAGACCTGGACTTGCATGGCTTCAAACCCTGAGCTAATGCAGCCAGGGAGTTCCTGTGTGCTGGATGGTGCCACAGAGCCCCACAGAGCTGCACTGTGAGCCCAGTTCCTGACACAGTCATCCAAGGGCCCAAACACTGTTACCCTGAGTAAAAAACAGCCCCTGAGAGTATTGACAGTGTTTCTCTCTTCCCCTGACCTTACAGGATTGGCCCTTCGATGATGGAGCACCTCCTCCCAGCAAGATAGTAGAAGACTGGCTCAACTTGCTGAAGACCAAGTTCTGCGAGGACCCCGGGTGCTGCGTGGCCGTGCACTGTGTGGCTGGGCTAGGGCGGTGAGTCCGAGCTGAACATCCCTCCTGCCACCCCACCCGTGCAGAGAGAAGAGGGAAAACCATGCCTGCCCTCCTCCTTCCCTTCCCCAGTCCCCCTTTGAGCAGAGTTTTGTGAAACCTTATTGAAACCATGCCTGCGCTGCTCCTTCCCTTCCCCAGTCCCCCTCTGAGCAGGGTTTTGTGAAACCTGAGTGGGAATAGGTGTTGGAATACAGGGCGGGATCTGAGCTGCCTGAGCTTCTCCTTGGAGTTTAAATGATGTGATGTCAGTGTGGCTGAGGAGTGACCATCATCTTTGCCTTTCAGTGCTCCTGTCCTTGTTGCACTGGCCTTGATCGAGAGTGGGATGAAGTATGAAGATGCCATCCAGTTCATCCGACAGTAAGTCGGGTGGTGTTTCATTGCTGGGAGAGAAAACAGCCCCTCTATGAGGGAACAGAGAGATCTGATGTGTCCCAGGGGTTTTTCTGGGGGGTTTTTGTTTTTCTCTCCTTTCGGGGGAAGAAAAGGGAGGTGTTTGCATTCAGCTCTCTGTACCTTTGGATCAGGGCTGCAGGAGGCTGTGGCAGCAGCTGGGAGCCTCCCTGGGGGGCTTCTGGCAGTCACCACTTCTGCCCCACGTGTTTCCTCCCCAACTCTCCATGAGAGTCTCTCCATTGTCCTGAGACTTCCAGGGCGGATGAGAGAGAAAAGCTGCTGGGGGCAGTGCCTGTTCTCCATCCTTGAAGGATGCACGTGTCCTCATCCTCCAAAATCCCTTCCTGCTCCAGGCAGGGCGAGTTCAGCACCCTGACAGGGGTGGTTTGGGATGGGGAGGTCTCCTGCCACCCCACTGACCATGCTGGCCCTTCTCTGTCCCCGCAGGAAGCGCAGAGGAGCCATCAACAGCAAGCAGCTGACGTACTTGGAAAAATACCGACCAAAGCAGAGACTCCGATTTAAGGACCCTCACAACCACAAGAACAAATGCTGCATCATGTAACCTCAATGACCTCTTGCCAAAACCCGTGCACACAGACACCCGGGCACTCGCACACATCCCACCCCGTCACCCCCTCGCCCAGCCCTGCGCTCCCCCCGCCACCACCAGGGCTGGGGTGGGGGACACGGAGCATCATCAGTGTGTTCCAGCACCCACAGCACAGCCCCAGAAAAGGCTGTTCTCTTCAGCTGCAGCCCCGAGGAAGGAAGGCAGCTCTGCCCATTGACTCTTGGCATTAGTAGGCAATGAGCTCGTGCGACAGTTCTTCATCACCTTCCTCCTCCTCCCTCTCACCTCCCCGTTGCACTGAGAGGGGCAGGCGAAGGGTGCTTGGTTTGGGGTGATGCAGGCAGGGCTGTGCCAGCTTAGAAGGGATGGGGGAGCAGGAGGGCCAGAGCACCCCTGGAAAAACTCTTTCCCACCTCTTCCTATAAATAAGGGCTGCAGCAGCAGGGAGGGAAGTGGGGATGGCACGGTGGCCTCGGGGGAAGGTGAGGATGGCAGGGAGAGGTGACAGGGGCTCTTAGCTCAGTGCTGGCCTTGTGATCATGGGAAGGGCTGAACTAAGACCCCCAGCACTGTTCCCTTTCTCCTAGCTCCTCTGCCACTTCACCATCCCCCTGTTGCCTCAATGCCAGCTGGGATGCTGCAGATGGGGCTCACTGGGGGTTTGCTGCAGTGAAGGCAGAGCCACTGGGGACCTTGGGGACATGTCAGGGCTTCGAAGCACCAGCTTTGCCAGGATCAGTGTAGGGTCAGCACTGAATCCCCTAAAGTGTTGGATGCTCTTACTTATAGCTTCCAAATTCAGTGCACAAGGCGGTGGGTTCTCTGCTGTCATGTCCCCATCCCTGAGTCACGGCACAAATGCCAGTTCACGGCACAAATGCCTGAGATGCACACAATGTGCATCTCAGGGCACATCCATGTCCTCCACCACTGCGTTTGCTGGCCAAGGGGCTGGGCTTCATCCTTCCTAGGGGATTTTGGGTGTGCCTGGCAAGAGCACATCACCAAATTTTGCACCTGCCTTTTCCATATCTGTAACAGGGCACCTGACACCCTGAAACCCCCAGGTGTGTGCCCTGGTGGGGTGGACTCAGAGCTGCCCCTTAGCTGGGACATTCAACATCTCTCAACTTTCTGCCTTTGAACGCTTGCAGCAGCTGGAGCAGTGAGCACACAGGGGGTGTGGTGGTTTTTTTTTCGTTTTAACAAGGATGAAAAGAAATTTGCTAATTAAAGGAAAAAAAAGAACTCTAAAAAATACCCTGTTTGTCTTCCGCACGTCCTCTGGCCCTTCTTTCTCCCATCACTGCCCAGTGGAGCCCAGGAGGTGACCCATGGTCCCCCAGACTGGTCCTCAGCACCAGGTCCCAGCTGGCTGCCATCCGCTGTCACCAGGGCACACGTGTGCCCCAATGGAAGCTCCAGGTATCCTTTGGACTTGCTGCTGCTCACCCTCAACTGCAAAGGATCCCAGTTGTTGGGGCAAGGAGGGCTGGTCATCCACCTTGTGTGGTTTTAGGCTGCCCAGCTTGTAATGCCTTCGGTGCCCTGTGTTGGGTGTCTCCAAAGGTTTATGTGCCTTCCAAAATGTAGATATCCAGAGACATTTGCTTCAGAGGGTTCATCCCTTGGGATAGGTGGTGAGGAAGGCTGGGGAGACACCTTCAGTACCTGCAGAAGGGCAGGGGATAGCTTTGTACCATGATGTGGGTGGGCAGAGAAGGTGTTCGTAGCAGTTTCCAGCACCACTTCTGTCCTGATGGGAGCCAGCCCCCCTGCACATCAGGGATTGCCATCCCATGGGATAGGCTGTGGTGCCAAGTGAGGTGGGGACCCTCCACAGGTGGCTCTGGAGTTGTCATGTCACACACCTTGGGCCTGTCCAAGCTTCCACATTGTAGGACAGCCCTTAGTCCCTTGAGTTTTCTCCTGCCTTGTCCCAGGCTGTTGGTTCCCATGACTCGTGGAGAGGGCAGCAATGGTTGAAGGGTGTGTGTTTGTTGGGAAAAGTGAGAAATTGGGCTGATGAAAAGGTCTGACCCTGTAATAGAGCACCCTGCTGGGCAGGTCACCATTCCCATCCTGCCTGAGTCTGTCCTGCTGCTAAAATAGGTGCTGCTTCATCCCCAGGGACGTACGTAGGAGGTAGCTTGGCATTACAACAGGGACAGCCCCTATCTCTCCTAGCCAGGAAACCTCGCAATCCCATGTCCTTCCTTGTGGGAACCATTGCTTTCTAGGCTTGGAGATGGAGTTTTCCTCACCCATGCCTGTGGGAGCATCACATGGAACATTGCCAAGTGGTCCAGCCACAATGCCTTTGAGTGGGGTCAGGCTGGGGACAGAAAGGCTTGAATTCAGCTTCCTTTGGCCACTCCTGAGCAAGAGTTCACTCAGACCTCAGCTTGGTGGGCTGGTTTGGGGCAAACACAAGGAGGACAGACTTTGCTTTATGTAGCATCAACCCAATCACCTTAAAAATAGAGAGCTTCAAGCAGTCCTTGACCTAGTACAATCCATGTGGCCAAACCCTGAGCACCTCTGGCTGGCAGAGTGGCATCTTGATACTCCTCAGTCTATGAGTCACAGCAAAAAAAAAACCCAAATCATGCTGCTTTAATTGTCCGCACTTTTTTCTTTTTTCTTTTTTTTTTTTCATGGGTATCTTCCCCCTTCCATCCTGCAATGCGCTGTCACCTCCCTGTGTGCTGCTCCATGAACAGGACACCTTGGCAGCCCAGGAGCTGCTGTCCTTGCCTGGAGGGCTGAATCCAAGGTTTCTCTGGGTTGGACTGCGAAATATTGGGGATTTTTTTTGTATGGACTTGGGCTCCTTCCTCTGAGGTACCAGCTCCTCAATGTTTTGGCCTAGAGTGAGTTACGAAAGGGAAAATTAGGTGGTCTTCCAAGGGGGATTTGGGTTAGAAATCTCAAAGAAGAACCTAAGACAAAAGTCTTGAGACAGTTGGGCAAGAGGGAAGGTTGAAGCTCAGTAGACACAGCAACAGTGTGGCTAAGCAGCCAAGGGCTCATGGCTTGGTCTTAGGGTCTCTCCTTGTATGTTAATCCTTGTTTCACCTTAGATGCCAAGGTGTTGAAAGGAGAGCCTTAAAAATCTGATGTGCTTGCCAACTCTCTTATTGCTGCTTGTTTCCATTGTGTCCTGGCAGATGTCACAGGGAACAGACACCCCACGGCTTTGGCTACAAACCAGCCACCTCATCCTGCCCTTCTCTGCAGAAGCAAAGGCTCATACTGGGTTTTATACTTCCTTACACCTATCCACCCCCTCACCCCCTCCATGGAAAGCACCTGTCCTTCCATAATTTACAGGAACAGGGCTCCAGACTGGTAGCTAGAGCTATGGAGACCCAAGGGATGGCAAAGCAAAGATGGCCTAACCATCAAAACAAGAGATTTAGGGCTTTACCCAGCAATCAGTCATGGCTGAACCTCGTGTGGGGAAATAAATCTGAGCAGGGATTCCTAGTTGTGTCCTCTCACACGTGTGCTCTTACGTGTCCCTTCTGTTCTTCATTTTCCAGTAGCAATGGAGCACATGGAGGAGGTGGTGGTGGTAAGACAGGCAATGTGGCCATCACAAATGTCCAGCTCTGTATTTAAGAAAGTTCTGTTGACACGTATTTGAAGACTTTGCATTTGTAAATTCATGGTATGAGTCTTGCAGTCAGGCTGACACTGTAGTGCTTGGGCTGGGAGCTTCAGAGGAGGAGGTTTATGAGGAACAGATTTCCCAAGAAAGCAGAGTCTTCCTCTATCCACAATAGAACGAGTCCTTTTCTTTTTTTATTTTTTTTTTTCATTGGATTTGTTTGGTTTTTATTAGTCCTAGTGGGAAAGCACACAGGGAGATTCGTGACTTCCATGCAGTTTCCAAGGTCTTACATCTTAGTTGCTTCCAGCGCGCTGGGTAGGTGCAGTTTGACGGGTGGGTTTGGATGGGATACTGTCTGGTGGGAGAAAAATGTGGCTGGTTTTCTTAGCAGTGGGGGGATCCTGGGCTGGCTGTGGTCCTGCTCACAGGCTCTAGCAGACATTCCCGGGAAGGGGGGCGTTCCACTGAGCTCGGCTTCCCTTCAGACGATGATCTCCCAATGAACTCTCCCCTTCCCTGCTGTTCCTTTCTGTGCAACAAAGAGCTGCATATTTTCCTTTTTAACCCCCTGGGCAATCATAGTAGTATGTAGATTAAGCCCAGATGACTTTTTTTTTGTTGTTGTTGTTGGTTTTGTTGTTTTTTTTTGGTCTGAGCCATAGCTAAATTATTATACCCAATGCTTTTTGTATCAGACGGCATCACTTTGAATATGCAGATGAGGTATAGGATCTTGACACTTTATAACCTTTTTAAAAAGAAACCTGTCTGTTTACTTAATGTCTTGTGTAAAAAGGAAAAGAAACAATGTATGCCTTCAGTAATCACTTTTTTGTTGTTGTTGTTTTTTGAGTTTTATGAAATTACAGTGGTTACACTCCAGCAGCGAAATAAAAAGCGTTCACTGTTTTGTACATCCCTGTGTGCCTGGTGCTGCTGATGGGAGTTGTCAGGAGGTTGGAGGCAAAGACAGAGTGAGACTCTGGCCAAGGGTGAAAGTGCATGGGGGGATTGTTCAGGCTGGAGAAGAGAAGGCTCCAGGAAGACCTTAGAGCACCTTCCAGTAACTAAAGAGGCTACAAGAGGGCTGGAGAAAGACTTTTGCAAGGGCCTGAAGTGACAGGACAAGGGAGAATGTCTTCAAACCGACAGAGAGTAGGTTTAGATTAGATATTAGGAAGAAGTAGTAAGGCCCTGGCACAGGTTCCCCAGAGCAGCTGTGGATGCCCCATCCCTGAAAGCGTTCAAGGCCAGTTGTAATGCCAAGTGTTCAAGACAGGACTTGGAGCAACCCGGTCTAGTGGAAGAGGTCCCTGCCCATGGCAGGGGGGTTGGAACAAGATGATCTTGAAGGTCGCTTCCAACCCAAACCATTCTGTGATTCTATATCCAGTAGAGCATGGCCCAACCTTGTTTGGACCTGGGAGTATACCCAGAGGAGACTACTCATACTCTACCCCATCTGGTCGGTGCTTCACCACTGGCACAGACCACCTGTCAGACATGAAAACAGGCTTTGCACATAAAATCAATTGGGTTTTTAACTCTGCCCCCCATGACTAAGGAAGGCAAAGACCAGAGTCTCCATGGTGGCTGAGGAGACAGATCCTACATGAACAGGCTAGTAAGCAAGGAAAGCTGACACGGATTGTGTGATTTCCTAAGTCATTACACAGAGTCGGGTGGGAGAAGGGGGAGGAAACTCCTCGTGTGCTGCTGAAGGCTCAGGAAGGCTTTTAAGCCAGATGCCAGCTTGGAAGAGGGTAGACTTGAAGCGGGTGGTGTGGCCAGAGCTGTCCTTGGATTCCCCCAGCAATTCCCAAGTGCTCGGCAAGGCAGATCTTTATCTCCTCACAGGCTTTGAACCACACAGCTGCAAGGGGCACTGCCTCTGCCGTTGTGCAAGAAGCAACTGGGCCTTCAATCAGCCTAATTGCTGCCTCACCTCTCCACCAGGAGGGCCGGGGGGACTGCTGAACACTGCGTGTGCTCTGGAGAAACACCCACCCGCACTCCTGCCTGTACACGCTGTCTCCTACCTCCTGCATTCCTCCTCGCTCTCCGTCACTGAACGACGTGCACCCCTGTGCAGGCCAAATCCCAGCTCTCCATGTTAGGCTGCTGCCACTCCGTGCACAGATTCCTGCCCTCCCTAAGAAAGTCCATAAAGTTAGGGGTTTACCGAAAGGTCTAAGTTGGCCACTCAGGGACCTGCCCAGAGAAGCTGTGGATGCCCCACCCCTGGAAGTGCTCAAGACCAGGTTGGACAGGGTTTTGAGCAACCTGGTGTGGTGGAAGGTGTCCCTGCCCATGCCACGGGGTTGGAACAAGATGATCTTTAAGGTCCCTTCCATCCCAAACCAGTCTGTGATTCTATTCTGATTCTATGATCTCTTCCCAACTGGTGCCATGGTGCCTTAACCCATTCTCAGTTGATGGTGTTGGTACCTGCAAGCCCCATCACAGCCCCATATTGCAATGCCTTCAGTCCTGCAAACACTAACATCAGTGAGATCCCTCCAGCTCTAGGTGGGTGTCCCCAGTTTGGTCTCATCCCTGACTCCCTTTCCAGTCATCAGAGATCAAGAGACAACACTCCTGAGAACTGATTCAGGAGGGACTGATCTCATCCTGGCATGGACACTTCTTCCAGAGCTCCAGGACCACAGAGGGACCCCAGACCTCTTAGCTCACACAGAGACATCCACATTGGAGACATCCAAAGCCTTGGGTAGATGACCCATGGCTCACAACCCACTCTGTCCATGTTATTAACCCACCTCAGCATTCCAGCTCTCCACAGAGCCATGGAAGCAGAGGTTGCAAGGTCTCAATAAAGCCTCAACCAGCCATAGTCCAGGCTCATGAGACTGCATAAAAAAAATGCTTTCTGAGGGTCGCCTTGCTCCTACGTGCTGAACCATGGTGAAACCTTTTCCTGCTTATTTTGGACTGCTGCTGGCTGTCATAGCCAGCTCTGGCTCTCCTTGGGCACAGCATAGGTCTCATCACTGCTCCCAATAACCTGCTTGGGATCAGCCCTCTGGCAACACCTCCACCTGAGGACATCCTGCTGCCTGAAGGGTCTTCCGGCTTCCCTCTAGGCCCAGGGAGTCTTGCACCATCACCTGTGCAGGGGTGAAGGTCTCACCTCCCCCCAGGATCTGGGGGACCCTGTGGGTCTGGGCACGAGGCACAGGAAGGTGGGAGGTTCTTCCCTGCTTCTTGATGAGGTATCTGGAAACTCCCATGCACTCGGGCTGGGAGGGAAATTAAAATGTTTGCAACAAATATAGCTGAAAAGTCAAGCGGGGCATTAGGCACTGCTCGGCAAAGGCACAGGAACGCCCGCCGGGGGTGGGTTTTGCCCTGGGAGCTTTCCCTGGGAACAGAACAAGGAGGGGAAGGACTCTGCCCTGATTCACGGGACCATCTCCACGGTTCAGAAAGGGAGTCCTGCAGATTCCCTGCTCCATGCCATGACCACAGCAAGGAGCAGTGCTTCCCTGCCTGAGCCACTGGCCAGGCAGCACCTCCAGGCAGAATCTGTTTAGGCCGGGGAGAGCAAACATTTGAGTGGCAGGAGGGGAAGAGGCTTGCAGGGAGCCTGGAAAGGGCTGAGTCACTCGCTGTCGGAGTCAGCAACTGAGGAGAAAGCGTGACTGCCAAACAGCCACCTGGAGCTTCGTCAGCTCATCCTTAAAAAAAATAAAAAAATTTTTTTAAAAAAAGGAGAAGACTCAACTGACAGCTTCTCCCGCATCCCACTGGAGAGCTGCACGTGCCGCACGCAGCCGGGGAGTTCCCGCAAAAGCAGTGGCTGTGGAAAATGCCCTTCCCTGTCTGCAGGTGCCGGTTTCTGTTGCAACATCTGCCTTGGGGCTCGCAGAGCAGAGGAGGCTGCGCCGCTCTCCCACAGCAGCCGGGCAGCCTCCAGGGACGTGTCACGGCCAAGCCGGGGCTCGGTCCAAGGACCGGGGGCGGGAGATGATTAGAGACCTGACGGCTCGGCGCTGAGAGAAGCACGACGCAAAAGCTGCCCCCGCCTCGCAGAGATAACTGCGGCTGACTTCAGCCAGGCACTGACTCACCTAAGCCGGGGCATCTCGTCTGGATATCAGGTGGAGACAGGGAGAAGCAATGCATTTAAATGAGCTTTGATCTTTAAAGCAAACAACGCCAGCTTGTTTTGCAGCGCTCAGGCAGCCGTGGGTGACAGGGAAGGACAGCCAGGCTGGTTTTGGGGGGCCCCGTTCAAGGCTCAAGTTTTTAGTGGATGGATGCTCAGCACTCAGAACAAGAGCTGTGATAAAAGGCTGTCGTGAAAACTCACCTGATGCTGCCAAATTCCGGGGCTGAACGTTTTGGGGCTCTATCTGGGTTGCAAATCTGCCAGGTTGAGGGAGACAGCACAGCTGGGTAATGCAGAGAGACACATGTCTGAAACTCCCCCAGCTGTAGCCAAATGACATATCTGGGAAGCAAAGTCTAGTCCTTCTCATTGCAGGTCCTCAGTTTGTTCTATCTCCAGTCTCCATCCTGGGAATATTTCAGGATAAAGCTGTAAGCAACTGGGCTGACCCTCAGCAACAGCTGCCCTGTTTTGAGCAGGAGACCTCCTGAGGTCCCTTCCAGCCTGAATTATCCTGTAGTCCTATGACAATGCCAGAGAAGAAAAGGGCACCTTATAGCTCATAGGGTGCAAAACTGGGTCACTGAAAGAGACTCCAGAGAGATACTTCCCTCAGGGCATGTACCTTCTCCAGACACTGCAAGTGTTTCCTCCAGCTCCTTCTGTCACAGTTATGGTGTCCATGGCTGCCAAGAGGGAATTATGTCCAGACTGCCGGCTCCCCACACAGACAATTCAGCATCCTCTCCCAAGTGTGGACACCAGAACTGTATATTGTACCCAGTTTCATAGAATCATGGGGAAGAGCGGTCAAGCACCGAAACAGGCTGCCCAGGAAAATGGTGGAGTCACCATCAGTGGTGGTATTTAAAAGACAGGTAGATGTGGCATTTGGAGACATGGTTTAGTGGTGAATATGCTGATGTTGGATGGTTGGACTCGGTGATCTTAGAGATCTTTTCCAACCTTAATGATTCTATGATTCTATGATTTTATTTAATGTCTTCGTAGTAAGAGAGACTGACTGGTCCTTGTGGGTGTCTGTCTTTTCCCACATAATTTTTGTCCCCTCCCAGCTTCCTTGGGAGCAATTCCACCTTTATTTCCAGCTCACTGGTGAAGAAGGCTGCACGGCTTTGGGCCAAGGATTTTCCACTGTAGAAACAGATCTAGGCCCCAGCGATTCCACACTGATCACCACTCTCTGAGATCTGTCAGACAGCCAACTCTTAGCTCATTTAACACATGTTCTACTGATGTGTGGTGCTTTTTTCCCTCACTGGAATGCCACACTGTACAACTCTAATATTTACAAGGATGTTGCATATGCACTTATGTTTATAGACCAACTTTGGGATCCAAAGGAATGAAGTCAAGTTGGTACAACAAGATCCTTTTCCATAAAACCACATGGACTTGCATTTTTTACATTTCTGTTCTTTCTGTTCTTATGCTTATGATCCCGAATCAGATTTTAGATCAGCTTGTTTTTATTAACAATCAACCTGTTATTATTAGCCTGACATCACTCCTAGATATGTCTGGCCCACAAAGGCAGTTGAGCTGCTCAGCAGGCTCCTGAGGCTTAGCACCACTTTACCAGGGGTACCAGAGAGCAGGAGAAGATGCTGGCCCATGCATCAGGGCCTTTGCACTTCCCAAGGAACTGAGCTCTAGGCTTGCTTGGGTTGAGCCTGAAGCAGCTGCTCTACATCCAAGAACCGATTTCCTTATTTTGTTTTTAGGAAACTTAAGCAGAAGACAGTTATAATGGCAGCATCTAAACTCAGGAGGGCTCACTGTGTCTCTGTGCACAGTGGCCAAGCAGAGGAGATGGTTGTGTGGAGCCTGGCAGGATACACCAGGTGAGACCTGAACTCACCTCTACAAGCTGTTGGAGAGGCACAGCCACAGTGACCCTGAAAAACCCTTCCTGTGGGACAGCAGTGTGCTGTGGTCCTTGACCCTCGGGCTGTGGGACAGTAGGGATCAGGCAGGGTGTGATTATAGAATCACAGAATCATTAAGATGATTCTTGGAAATCATCTTGGAAAAGGCCTCTGAGATCATCAAGTCCAACCATTAACCCAGCACCAGTGTCCACCACTAAACCATGTCCCCAGGTACCATATCTTTTGAACACTTCCAGGGATGGTGACTCCACCACTTCCCTGGGCAGTCTATTCCAATGTCTGACCACCCTTTTAGTGAAGGGAGCACAGCTTTAGGGTGCACAACTTCAAGAAGCTGTTCCTCCCGTGAAAAGATTAGGAAGCCACACCACTATTTCTAAAACATCAAAATCTACCCAAAATCAACAGTGAAGCATCTGATATGTTGAGGCCACTGAACCACACCATCAAACCCCGTGTGCCCATTTCCATGTGGACCCTCCTGTTGCCTCATCACAGACTTTGCTTGGGGCTGTTTGTCCTCATTTTATTCCACAAGTGCAGCTTCCTCTATAATGGGTGCTTCAATTCCTGATCTTCTGGGTCCCCCGGAAACCCCTAAAACTTCAGTGTGAATAAGAAGATGCCTCAGGAAAGATGCTTCAGATTTTGGACCACGCCAGATCCTGGTGCCCAGTTCCACCGCTCCCTCTCCCTGAACTCACACCCACCCCAGCCTTCTCCTCTCACAGCCTGTGCTCAAGCAAAATCATTTCCACACTAAAAATCCCTGCCAGTCAAAGAATCAGCCGCCCACCCGTGCTCTCAGCCTGCCACCGGCGTAGAGAATCCCCGTCCTTAAGGACACAGCCTTGAACAAAAGCCAAGGAAGTAAAAAAACAAAACAAGCTTCTCTGCAGCCTGACCTTTTATTGTCTGTGCGGGGCTGCCAAACCAAACCGCACTGCGAGTCCTTCCCGCTCCCTGTATCCCGTCTGAGGTTACTCCCCTCCCTCTGCTCACGCAGTCCCAGCCCTGGCTGTGTCATCGGTGCTTCCCAGGAGTGAGGAAGACAATAGGGGGATCCTCGGGGTGATGTGGGCGGCTTCCTCTGCCTCCATCCAAGGAGGTCCTGGGGATTGGCTCAGCGCAGGGTGGGATCCACAGTTCCTGGCAGATGGAGCAGGGAGTGAAGGTGGAAAAGCATCTGCAGCCTGGTGGGCTTGGCAGCATTAGAAGGACCGAAGGGGACACATCAGGTTCAAATAATTGTCTCCCCTTTGGGGCCCACACAAGACACTTCAGGAGAAAAAAAAAAAAGAAAAAGAAAAGATAATCCCCTTACCAGTGCCTGGTGCCGGCTGCCAGAAGGAAAGCTCGGCTCAGGGCTCTGCTTGCTTCAGCAGAGCCTGCCTGGCTTTTGCTGCCCCTCACATTTCCCCAGCAGCCCCTGGCTCAGCTCGAACTCCTGAGGACACGAGAGGAGCTGGAGCATCCGAGGGCCCTTTGCTGGGATGTGGGGAGCTGTGCCCTCCCTGCCTGCAAGCACACAGCCAGGGCTTGTCCACATCACACAGAGCCGGCTGCCTCTCATTTGCAGTGGATGATAAATCCAGGCGGGAGATGACAACCCAGCAGGATGGATCCAAGTGTCCTTCTCTTTCAGTTCCCTTCCTCCCATCACACACAGCTGGGCTTGCCCAGTCCCATCCCATCCCGTCAAGAAGCCATACCTCCTGGATGGGGAAGGAACTCCAATGACTGGAGCATCTGCTCTGTGCTTTTTGCTTCTGTTAGGAAGCAGAGGTTGTCCTGGCCTCCCCTTCCTGCTGGAGGTGGAAAGAGATGCCATGAGGTCTCTACTGTTAGACCATGCAGGGGTTCAGCCACATTGTCCAGCATGGACTTGCAGTGACTGTTGGACTGGGGCTCCACACTGGACACCACCATGGTTTGGTAGACAGGATGGGTGAAAAACCACCTGGTCTCATGGTTTACTTCACTGTCAGCATCCCCTCCTGCAAACAGGGCTGTTCCAAAGGGGATTTACAGAAATGAGTGTTTTGCTATGGACAGCCAAGAGTGGGGGTGCCCAGCCATCCAGCATTCCTTCCACAAGCCTTGATCCAGCGTGTCACAGGAGAATGGGAGGTGCTTTAAAAGCCAGTGTACCGTGGATGAGGCTGCATGGAGACCCCAGCACTGAGGGCTGGGGGGGTGTCAGTGTAAGCCCTGGCACTCCTGTGACACCCTGGAGCCTGGAAAGGGGCCAGAGATGTCAAGGAGGAGGGCAAGGCCAAGCAGGTTGTAAGCAGGATAATGCCAAAATAAAGAGTTGTATGGAGTTTCTGCCAACCCTTTACTCCATGGCATGTGGGAATAGTTCATGCCTGCAGAATGATGCATCGTCAAGAATGATGCAACTGCAAGCCCTGTCCAACCTGGCCTTGAATGTTTCCAGGGATGGGGCATCCACCACTTCTCTGGGCAGTGCTTTACCACCCTCATTGTAAAAACTTCTTTCTTATATCAAATCTAAATTGGCTCTTTTTCAGTTTAAAACTATTGCCCCTTATTCCATCACTACAGGCCGTACTAAAAAGTTTGTCTCCACCTTTCTTATCAGCCCCTTTTGGGTACTGGAAGGTGCTATAAGGGCCTACTTCTCGAGCTTGTCCAGGTCCCTCTGGATGGCACCACCTCCCTCAGGCACATCCTTCAGGATGGAAAGGCACAGCTCAGCCCATCTTTTCACCAGTGAGACTCTGCTCTCCAAACTGCCAAGCACAGGGAGGGCCCCCTCAGTGTCACAGTCAGTCCCAAGGGCAGGGGTTGCTTTTCCCCTGCAAATCCGAAGGGAACAAAATCTCCCTGAGGGCTCTTCTGCTCGGCATCGTTTGGATTGAAACTGCCCGGATCACTCACATAAATCTTGCTTCTTTAGGAAAACAAGGGAAAAAAGCTGGGGTGTGGTGTCAAAGCAGCTTACTGTGCCAAGAGCACCCCTGCTGGGTTTTCAAAGCCTTCCCTGGCGTCTTGCAACCCTTCCCTGTCATTGGCACTTCAGGGAGATCATAAACCACCACTGGACTGGCACATTTTTGGGGACCACCAGCCCTGGAGGTGATGGAGAACAATGTCTTCTCTGCAGACCTACACAAATTGCTCTGAGCCCAGCTCTGCTGCTGTCCAGGGTGGACAAGCTGTGGATTCATCCCATTCTGAGTTCAAAAAGGGCTCATGACTGTTTCTCAGCTCTGGCCCCTAAAAGGAAAGTGTGGACCTCATTGAGGGGATTTCTGCACAGTCTAGTACAGTTGTGCTCTGGTTTATGGTGCATTTTCCATCACACCAGACTTCTTCTGTAATAAAAAGTGAGAAGGGATGTAGGAAGATACAAGCCTCAGGTTTGGGCTTAGGCCAGGGCTGGAGACATGCTGGACTGGGGAAGGAAGGAGGAACTGCGGGATGTGGCTTCATAGTGATGCTCGGATACATTTGGGAACACCTCGTTCAGAGCTGGAGGCTCATGGAGGCATCTCAGAACCTGCCAGCAGCCTGGGGAGGCAAACATCACTGTGAGCTGGAAGAGGAGGCAGCAGGAGAGGGCATGGATGCAGACACAGGAAAGGAGGCTTGGGGTGTAGCCTTGAATCAGCCACTCATCTACTGCTAAATCGATTCTCATCTTTTAGAGCAGCCTAGATCCTTTTTGGGGGCACAATTTTCACTTGGTTGTTGTGAACAGTGGCTGGTACAATGGGAATGGCTGGGGCACATGGCTGGGATGGGAGAACTGCAGGTCCAGCTGTCCTTAGCCCAGCAAAGCGCTGCCCCAGCTGTACGTGGAGCATCAATGACCTCTTCAGGAACCCAGCAGCACCATCACACCCTGAACTTCCCCACATGAGACAATCAGGGCACGGTCCTAAGGCAAAACTCTCTGGACTGAGTCAAGAGAGGGAAATAGAAGGGATGCAATTCATGGCAAGGCAAACTCGCTTCTGCTTCCCTCCCCCCACTACACCTCCCTGTGGGAAACAGTGGGGAAAAATAAAAGGCTAAAGAGAATAAAAGAGTCAAAATAGAATAAAAGAGAGCACCTAGGAGCAGGGCTTTGAAACTCCAGTTTGAGTGGACTTGTCCCTGGACCAACACTGTAACAGCTCGGCAAGGCCAACCTGACCATCCCCCAGGCAGGCCTCATGCATGGTAAATACATCAGCCATGCTGGCAGCTCTCTTTCATTAGTTTCTTTTAAAAAGAAAATTATATAATTAACTGCAGGCCAATTAAACACATCAAACAATCATTGTTGATAACTTCTGTCACCCTGTGCTGTCAGGAAATGTGAGAGTGGTAAAACAGGTCTGTCCCTCGGAGTGGGAGTAACAACAAAGTGAGATTTGCCCTGATCCAGCACCACAGCCCCAACCCAGGCCTTCTGCAAGAGCAAAACACACGCTGCAGAAGTTTCTTCTGTTGGTATGAGAGGGACCAGAAGGACCAGTCAAATAAAAAAAGCAAGTCTGCAGAACAGCAAGTGCAAAAGGTCCTGGGTTATTTATAAAGAGCTTTTAAGTATATTAGGCCTAACAAGTGCTTCTGCAGCCCACACTTGTGCAGGTGTGCCACCAGCAGTCAGTCTGGTGTCTTCTGGGATCAGTGCTGTTGAATGTGCACCCCTTGCCACAGCCCACTGACAGAAACAAGCCTGTGGTGGTTTGGGCAGGAGAAGGCCTGGCTGGAGGATTTGCATGGAGCATCTTTCTTTGGCCAGATGCTGGAATGTCACCTCCTGGGAGTAGGCAAGAGGTGTTTGCTCTGGCATGCGGTTGGGACTTCGGGCTGGGGCAGTTTCAGGATGGCTGTGAGTGTAGGGCAGCTCATCCTGTGTTAAAGCTGGGGACTTCACCCCAGGCTGCCCAGACACTGCAGCCTGTTTCCCACAGGATTTCAGATTCCCTGACTTCTGTTTGTCTAGTTCAAGGTGCACCCAAGACTCTCATGGCTTGAAGATGTCAGGGATGGGCCGTGGCTGGTCACCTGGATGCCGGAATATCATGAGGCTGCCCTACATATCTCCTGCCTTCCTGGCTTCTGTGGATGCCACCAGTGTGGGTCCCCAAACCGCACAGCACCATGGCTCTGGGACACAACAGTGGGAAAACACACACGAACATGAAGCTAAGAGCCCTCCACATGCTCCCATCAGGATGGACAAGGTGTTTCCCAGCCCTTGACACCCCAGGGCTCTCAGCTTTCTGCTGCAGGCTCAGAGGAAGTCTGGCATCCACAGTGGGTTTGCCATGAATATTTTTCAGTGTTTCTCACCCGCTTGTCCAGGCTCTGGAAGAACTGCAGCCACTTACAGCAAACTGGTGCTGGAAAACCTACCGGTGTAAGAAAAACAGCCCCAGGATGTCATTGTTCCAGACAGTGCCGTGCATGAGGGTAGGAAGCTGCTGCAGGTATAGGTCTACTGCTCCTCAGGCTCTGGCCTGCAGAAGGGGTCTCTTGTATCCTGGAAGAGAACAGATTCACCAGGGATGGTGGATGGACCCTGTGCACAGCCAGGGATATGCTGTCACAATAGTTACAGGAGATTGTTCTTGAAATAACTTCACTGCTGCTGCCTTTGGAGCAACTAGACTCAACCTTTCTTGAATGAAGTCTGCCAGGACCAGCCCAAGCATTTACTCCTGCATCCTGGCTTTTAAGAAGCCCAGCAATATCCAGAGCAGTGGTCCTAGGAGGGTGCAGCAGAGAGGCTCTTCCAGAGTTTTTCCAAGAGGAGCCCCATATGACCCTGTACTGAAGCCATGCACCTCACTTTGGACTTTCAGTGTGCCTCAGTTAAAGTATTCCTTGGGGGGTGCAAAGGCTGGGGAGTTAGGAGTTGTCTCCTGATGGGCATTTATTAGTAGCAATGTACAGAAGGTGTCTTCCCCTGCCCGGGATCAGACACAGCACAGGCTGGGTGCACCCCAAATTGAGCAAAATATCTAAGTATCCTTTCAGCTGGCTGATGGGGCTGGATGTTCATGGGTGCCTACATCAAACTGGGTAATGGGAACTGAAACCTGCGAGATATCTTGTAAATGCTGACTCAGATATTTTTCTCCTCTAAGTCATTTGTATTCATTACTTATTGTGCCACCATCTGGGGACCTGAGACAGAAAAAATGGTCCCACCATGTGGTGAGGTGGATAGATATGAGTAAAGGCCTTAGATTTTTTTGGCCTTTATCTTAATTACACAATTTGAATGCTCTTAGGGGGTTTCTCTGCTTTTTTTCCATTGCAAATGGAAAAGGGAATGATGCCTTGTGCTTATAGGTGGCCATATGATGTGCTTGCTTATTGGGCTAATAATTACTGGGGAAAGGTTAACGAAGGGCAGATATTTGAATAGTTAAATCCTTTTTTTTTTTTCTTAGTTAAGCAACAAAAAGGGTTGAATGCCTTGACTGGTGGATCCCTAAGAATTGTGTTCCCTGTGTTCTTGGACTAAGTTAACAAACATTTACAGGCTGGGGCTCTGTGATTTAAGCACTCAGCTGTGTGCTTAAATCTCCTTGGCCTCAGTGGTGCTTAAATGCAACCTTGTGAAACGTGCTAGATGTGAGGACCTTGGATTTTTTGGATAACAAAGACAACATTTGTCATTGCCAAACTAAAGGTCACCAAGTCACATTGCTGGCTAGCACAAAGCCCTTCATCTCTTTTGTTCCCCCTTAAATGGTGAAATAGTAGCTGACTAGGTGATTTTAACTTGTTTTTACTCTCCTTTTTTTTTTTTTGTGGCAATGCTGTTGGTTTCTAAATTGCCTGTATGAAAATCTTTTAACCTGAGTTCTAAGTTTGTGCTTTTTTGATTTGTTTTTTTATGATGCTGGTGCTGCTGATTTTTCTCGTATCCACCAGGAGAAGAAAGATTGCTGAGAACGTCTGATGTCCCTTTTGTGTGTGAAAATGCAGAAGGACTCACTCAGCAGGTGGTCAGAATGGTTGCTTCTCATTTATCTCTAAACGAGGCTCATGGAGCACCTCAGGATATCAAACTCCCTTATATTCAGTGTGTGCATTTCTCTTTTCCTTGCTCTTGGACTCCCTCTGCTGATCTCAGTGATCTGTTAGACAAGAAATGCTGGTGCCAGAGCCAAGCAAAGTGCAGGGAGAAAACAGCTGTACAGCAAAAAAATTAACCAATTCATCCCAGATGAAGATGACCTGAAATTCAGAGGGCTGAAGGGAAACAGCCACAGTGATAAATGTAGATGTGGCAAATTCAGTCCCTGATTTCTTTTGTCTCATGACCAGTGATAGGACCTGGGATTCTTGGACTGTCCCGTGCAGGACCAGAAGCTGGACTCGATGATCTTTGAGGACCCCTTCCAACTCAGGATATTCCATGATTCTATGATTCTATGACGCTTTTCTTGGCATCGTGCCCCAGTGTGAGATGAGGTGACCATGTTTGTAAGGGCAGGGCAGGAGGCAGCTTTCCACTCCTCCACCTCTTTCTTCACAGAGCAAAGCTGTCCAGCACTCCCTTTTCCTCCCCCAGCCTTGCAGTGACAGGGGAGGTGACCCTGTGCAACCCAAAATACGCAGGATGAGGGGTACAGATGGAATTTACCTTCCTTCACCCTCTCCAAACCATGACCAAGGACACCTGTCTGCCTCTCACCCACCCTCCTCTGTGGATGCCTCTTGGTCCTTTGGGGTGATTTTTAGCTCTACCAGCATGCTACCCCTCAAAAAAAACAAACTCAAAATTAGAAGACTGATTGTCCAGAGAAGCTGGGGATGTCCCAACCCTGACAGTGTTCAAACCCAGGTTGGATGTAGCCTTGAGCAACCTAGTCTAGTGGAAGGTGTCCTTGCCCATAGCAGGGCAGTTGGACTAGGTGATCTTTAAGGTCCCTTCCTACCCAAACCATTCTGTGATTCTATGATTTTTATGATTCAGCTTTGGAGGCCTGAAGAAACACAACCCAAAGGGGCTCAGTTAACCTCTCCCCAGACAGCCTTGCCTTTCCTAAGCCAAAAAGATAAGAACTAAGAGGGCTGCTGGGAAGCAGGGGAGAAGCACAGAGTTGCTCTATGTGTCCTTCTGAAAGTCCCAAAAGAAAAAGGTCCCTGACAAGGAGTTTATTTTCATTAAAAATGACAGGCCCAGCTCAACCAGTCAAATAAACAAAGCAAGTCTGTAGAACAGCAAGTGCAAAAGGTCCTGGGTTATTTATAAAGGGCTTTTAAGTATATTAGGCCTAACACCAAGATAAATCAACCCTGCTAGGATTCCAGAGGCATATCATATGTGGCTCTAGCTGTTGTCAGCTTTCTCCTGGAATATATTTAGTGGCCTGTTATCCTCCAAAGCCTCCTGGCTTTTTCCCTAGTGACTCCCCCTTGAAAATTAATACATTGGGACCAGACATAAGTTCCTGCCTTCAGTCACATGTTGACCAGCTCAAATCTGTAGAATCACAGAGCATTTTGGGTTGGAAAAGATGTTAAAGATCATCTCGTTCCAACCCCCCTTGCCATGGTCAGGGTCACCATTCACTAGTCCAGGTTGCTCCAAGCCCTGTCCAACCTGGCCTTGAATGCTTCCAGGGATGGGGCATCCACAGTTTCTCTGGGGAACCTGTGCCAGGGCCTCACCACCCTCCTTGTAAAGAATTTCCTCCTAATACCTGATCTAAATCTACCTTCTTTCAGTTTGAAGCCATTGCACTCCAAACCCTCGTCAGAAGTCCCTCTTCAGAAGAGTTCAAATCCTTGCCATTGCATTCCACGAGATATTGTGCTGCCCAGAATGTTATGGAATGGCAAAGGACACTGTTCCAGACCAGGTTTGCTCAAGTTAACCAGGTTAGTTTCTTTCTTGAAACAGGTTAGTCAGTGCAGAGGGTCACCAACTTCTACCACTGCGAACTTCAGTTCAAATAAATCTGAGCAATTAGTGCTCAGCTGTTCAGAAGGAAGATGAGGATGTTTTGGATCTTGTGGCATTTGTTCACGTGGCTGGTTGAAGACCCTGCAATTTGAATAAAAAAAAACATAGGTGATTTGTGGAAGGGACAGAAGGGGTTGGCTCTGCTGACTCTGGGATGTGGAACTCTGGGAACCAAGGCAAGGCCCAGAAGCAAGGCAGGTGAGAGCAAGGCTCAGGGTAAAACCTGGCTCCTTCCCTTCAAGAGCTGAGCCCAAAGTTCATAGAGAAGCTGGAGGAAATTTAGGGGTCTGGTCCAGCCCAGATGCAGAAATACCTCATTTTCTGACAGCAAGTTCTTCATGTTCAGACCATGGATGAAGTCAGTGATGGGAAACACTCACATGTTGGTGGCAGCCAGCTCAACCTCTCTGCATTTCAGGTCACTCCTTGCAGTGGCACGAGCACAGAACTTCTTTTTGGGTGCTTTCTTCTCCAGTCCCACCAGAACAACTCTGTATCTTCCCAGAGCCAGGGTGCAGACCTAGTCCAGTACAACATGACATGTCCAGGACTGCAAAGAAGAAGAGGATTTGAGTCTGGGAATCGTGGTGTGATTGTTGGAATTTTCCTGTGCAGGGTCAGGAGCTGGACTTGATCCTTGTGGATCCCTTCCCACTCAGGATATTCTATGATTGGCTATGGAACTGTCTACATGTCATTTACTTTATTCTAAGGGTGCAATCTATTGTCCTAGCACTGCTGTTAGATGGAGTATTGCCACTGATCTCCAACTGCAGCATATGGGTGTCCTAAGGGTCTGTGTGGCCTTCTATATGAATCTCTTGGGTATCCTGAGGTATTTTGAAGAGTACCAGCTGTTTAGGCAATGTCACCATTCTCTGTAGGTTCCCCAAAACTTGAAAAAAACTCGTCCCATTTAGTGCCTTGCACAGCAAAGCTGGGGAGAGTCCCATTTCCAAGTCTCATTCCTAGCTTTTATTGTTCCAGCTCCTGTTTGGAAAGGATGTCACATGAGGGGAGGGAACTTTGGAGGGAAAATGTTCTTAGAGCAATGTTCAGATGGGTGCCCATCACTGGGATCCCAGCTCACTTGCCAAAAAATCTGGCTGTTTTTTCATTTCTGCTGGAGCAATCTGGACAACTGGATTCACTCTTCCAGAGAGGTTTTAGGACAGGCTTTTTGTCCTCATTTTGTGATGAGGTCAGGTGCCCCTGTGTGCAACTGCCTGGGACAGTGATGGTGTTCTTCTGTCATCTCAAGGCCAAGGCCAACATCACAGGTAAGTTTTCTGAGAGGGAATGCAGAGAGAGAAGTACCTGGTTTAGGAAATCCTTTGGATTTGCTTTTTGGTACCGAATGCCTCAGTTGTTTCCAACTTTTTGAAATTAACTTCAGTTTAGTAACACCCAATAATTGCCTAATTGGTTTTAATGAATTGACTATATACAGCCCAGAAGATGCCAGCTGGGCAGATCCCCTGCCTTTCTGAAAAGGCTGCAGGAATTGTCTGCTGGAACAATTGCTCAGCTGGAAAGGCAAGTCTTGCAAAATCAAGCTTTGCTGTGAGAAAAAGCTGTGGTTTTGCTCAAGTAATTCCATTTTTCTGTTTGTTTTTCTTCCCGGAAAACTCAAGTCAAATGTCATCATTTGAATAAGGTTGGTGCCAGACATTTGCTTTTAGCTTTGTGCCATGACACATACAGAGCCCCAGAAAAGTCCTTCTTTCAGGTGATGCCTGTGAGCAATTTTCCCTTTTTCCTTAGCCAGACAAGAAGCAGATGAAAGCACTGAGACTGAGGAAAATAAAAATTTATCTATTGAGTCTTACATAGGAACTGCTATAGTTGTTTTACCCTCTGGATAGGAAACAAACCTGTTTTTTCAGGGTGACACTCAGCTCTCCATCTTACATAATAAAAAATTAAAAGGTCATCTGTCTTAAAGACAGAAGTTAGCCAAATTTTAGCAACCCCATGGACTCAGATGCTCCCTGTAAAGAACAGGGGTCCAGCCTCCTCTGCCCAGTGCTTTGCTTGCTCTCCTCCATTCCCGCTCTCATCAACTTGCTGTTTGATGCCCCAAATATTTCTGAGGGGAGAATCAGGCTGAAAATGCTGAGAATGAGGGTCATCTCTCCTTGAGCCGGGATGGGACCAACGAGGATTGTTCTGACCGGCTCCACAATCCCAGGTAAGCATTTCCACGCTGGAGCTGCTCACAGCCGGTTAATTCTGGAAACTTGCACCAGATGGCGTTACCAGCCCATCTCCAGCTTCATCTCTTAAACAGGAAAGGCAAGTTCTTAGACATCCCCGAATTGTTCGGGTTTAGGGGTATTTTGTGTGCTAAGGGCCGATACCTGCAGGAGTCCCACTGCAATGGTCCATGTCAAGGTGTGCTCCCTTAAGGACTCACTGCTGTATCCTGCCAATATCCTGCGAGGAACAGAGACAGGAGAGCAAACAGCCAGCACTGTGTTCAGTTAGCATTTACAGAGATGGAATCATGTCTGGATATAAGGGCTCAGAGCGGAGTGGGGATGGAAAGTGCCAAGAGAGAGATCAGGGCTGAGCAGCAAGAGCCATGAAAAAACAGTTCTGCCCTTTGGCCCAATAGAGTCACAGAATATCCTGAGCTGTAAGAGACCCACAAGGATCATTGAGTCCAACTTCTGCTTAGGAGACTCCAAGAATTCCACTATGTGCCTGAGAGCATTGTCCAAATGCTCCTTGAGCTCTGGCAAGCTTAGGGCCATGACCACCCTCACCCCATATAGATACATAGATATTCCCACCTCAGTGGGTTAAAAGCAGCTTGCACAGAGCCCTGGTAAATGTACGAGTCTCTGCTCACTGATCTCAGCCCCCACATACTGTGACACCAATCTTACAGTGACGTTAAACAGGTTTTGTTGTCTCTGAGTTTTTTGGGGCTCCCCTCCACCAGTTTCCCTGAGTGGGGCCCTGCTCAGGGAGACAAGCTGCAGCCACCTCAGTCTGCCTGGCCACAAGCATTTGCATCACCCTGATGTATGTTCCCAGTGCTCCCAGAACCTGTCAGGGAGCTGCTCAGTAAAGAGGAATTGGATTTATAAAGCTCATTCCTGGAGAGGAAGTGCTGGCAGGGGGACAGGACAGGTCCTGCACATTCCAGCTTTACCTCTGGTCAGGTGGGATCACAGCTCTGCAACCCAAAGGGCTTGTCCTGCTGTGGTGAGTGGGAGATAGAACTCAAGTCATGAGCTCTATAACTCATCTCCTGCCCATACATTGGCTTGGACCGGGATGCAGCAGGAGCAGGGCTGTGGACTGCGTATGGAAACACTTCCTGCGTGGATACAAGCAGTGTGAGGAGCAGAGCTGGACAGAAAACAGGCCTGTCAAGACATCAGGTGAGAAAACTAATCTTTTTCTGCATGAGCCTCTGACATGCTGGTCTGAAAAGCAGCAGCCAGTGGGCTGGGCTGACCATATTATCTATGCAGCCAGATGCACAGACTGAAAGTGTTGGTTAAAAAATGCAACTTCCCAGCCTAGTTCTTCTCTGTCCAGCATTTTTGGTTACTATTTCTACCTGAACAAGACTGTGAATGTGATTTACCAGTTCAGAGAGGAGCCTGGCCTCCCTCCTATGCAGAGGTGAAGGGTGGCTCTGGAAGGAGGCAGGGAGAAGGTGGCTGGGTTGAGGAAACCAGTCTGGCCTTACTGGGACATGGTATTTGCCATTGCCTGCTGCAGAAATAATCACCTTCTCTGTGGTGTGGTGGTTTGAAAATCCTGGTCACAGCCAGCAAAAATTTCCATTCTCCATTTCTCCCCTGCAAGCACAGCCTGATCTCAGGGGAATTCTGCATCAGAATGAAAATATGTCCTAACATTAACATGTGCAAAGGTTTAGACCAGGCTGTCAAACAAACCCTGATCACTCGTTGTTTAGCAGTTATGGATCCAAGCTACGTAAATCGGTTACAGAATACACTGGGAATCCGTCCACCTTTCTCTTCTGGAAGTCCTCAAGGAATTTAGCCATGGCATGTCTAATGACCAGGCTGATCGCTCCAGGCAGTCAGGCAGATGTGTTTGCAGATGGTGTTGACCCTCTGTATGACAGGATGAACAGGATAAGCACCATCTGATCACGGGAAGAGCTCAGGGAAGGCACGGAGGGCAGGATGCAGCAGCTTGGAGTTGGGTACCTGCCCAGGGTTGTCTCTCCCCCTCTATTCAATGGGGTGGGTAATACAATGATTTCCTTTCCCTCAGAACTTCTAACTGAGAAAAAAAAAAATTAAATCATCAATTTTTTCCCCAGAAAATCAGAGAGAATGGGACAGGTGCAGTTCCTTTTTCTTGGCCTGTCCACAGATAGGTCTCTTGCCATAGTTCCCATCTCTGTTCCATCCTCATCCAACTCAACTACCCATCTTCCAACCACTGCCATAAGTGAATCCATATTTACCCCTTTTATTCCAGAATCCTACAGGCTGGAAGGCTACCAGCCCTTCCCAAAGCTGGGCTCAGAACCTTCACGGTCAAAGTAATAGAGCCCAGTACATGGTCAGTCTTCATCACTGCAAAAACCTGTTGCTGTCACATCTCCATTACTCTGCTTTTTAAAAGCTGGTATTCACAGGAGCAGGGATTTGAACCACTGTGATCCCTGTGCTGTGGGATTTTCACATCCTCCAGGCTCAGATAAAACAGCACACAGGCTTCCTTCCTCTCTGGTTTTGACCCCAAATTCAGTCCAGGACCTGAGAAACTTTTCTCAGCCGAGGTTTCATTGAAATGGGTATGTTCCCATGGAAACTTTCAGTTTTAATTAAATCAGCATTTTTCAATGGAATAAAAAAAATCATCAGAAAGCATTCCAGTCTGTCTTAGAGAAATTTACTAATATTTACCTCAAAAGAGACCCTCATGGCAGACTTTTTTTTCATTATCAGGATGTTTGGGAAAGGCTCTGGGCTTTCAGGTTAGGCTCAGCAATCTTCTTTCTGATGTAGAAACAAGGCATGGAAGGTTTCGGACCAATGACTTTAATATGTCTTTACTTGATTAGGAGTGTTAGTGTTGGCCCTTCTTAGTTTTGCTGAAAAACCTTTTCTGGATTCAAGGGCATAATTATTGCAATCTCTAAATTCTTCAACTGAACAGGGAAAGGAGGCTGAATCCTTAATAAAGACTTCCTTCCTCCCAGTGTTATTTATTCATTGGATAAAGATAGTCTAAAATAAACAGAAATTACTGGTAAAGACTTAAAAACTTCAGTGATTAAAACATCATTTCTCCTGTGAACGCTCCACATAAATTCCTTGATTCTTAGGACACTATTTCTCAGTTTCTCCAGTTCAGACTAAATGAACTCAGATGGTAGACAAAGCCAGTCTTTATCACCAATAAAGGCTGCAGATTTTTTGGAAATAAAGCACTGTGCCCTTTGTGTTTTCTGAGCTGGAGTTCCTTAAATTAGGAAGCAGTTAGGACAAATCGTGGCAAAAAAGAAATGTTTTCTGGTTCCTGATCCTTCTAGAACTCAACAAATACGCAAAAAGATGGTCAGGCAAAGGATTTGATACCAACAGAAGGAAAAGACTTTTCTTCTACACAATACATGTAACTAATTTGTGTGACTCTTTGCCACAGGATGTCATGGAGGCCAACAATATGCATGAGATCACAAAAGATTTAGTCAAAATTGTGAAGGATTTCATTGGGACAACGTAGCACAGTGATCTTGGGGCAACTTCTGCATCAGGAAATCCCTTAAATACTGACAAGCAAAGGCAGAATCTGCCAAGTGTCTTGCTCTGGGCATCAGCATTTCTTTCTTTAAACCCACTGAAGGGGCAGCAGACTGAGATGCATTGACAGAGTTTAGCAGTTACTTATTGACCAGGGTGGCAAGGAAAGATTGGGGATTAAGGACATAATTCTGTATTTAACAGGATTTGGAGAACAGATTTTCAACTGCTGTAAATCAGTTTGTGTTCCCAGTTTTCCAGGAGACTCTGGAGATTTTCCCCTCCCAAGATCTGCCTCTCCTTTTTTTTTTCCAGAATGCCAGGACATCAATTTCCAGCATGCCCTCAGAAGCATGGATTGCAAAGGGTCCTAGCAAAGCTCTTGAGACTTATTGGAGGTTTCCACACATCCCTTCACTCTCTGGACCTTCCTGAGACCCTGACTGCAGCTCTGTGCCCACACAGGCTGTGCAGATTTCGTGAGGGAGATGTTCACACACTCCACCATCCAGTTGCAGGGTCAATGAAGGTCAAAAAGGTCAGAAGCTGTGCGTTTTCCTCTCTTCTCCCCTGACCTTGAGCCTGTTTTTCTCCTTTCAGAACTGTGTTCGGCAGGGAGGTGGGGAATTTCTTAGGAGAAGTGCCCCAAGAACAGCAACACACACCTCTTGGGCTCCACCAGTCACCTGGGCTTTGAGTGGCTGAAGAAAGGTATAAATCAAGCCTGGTAAACTAACCATGATAAGCCAATCCTCAAAAATAAAGGCAGAAACCCTCTCTTGCCAGCAGAAAGATACTGTGATACTAAGTACAGCGTGGGCAGCTGCTTGGCAGCCCCCACTCATTCCCACAGGACAACTTTATCTGTTCCTACAGGATTTGCCACCATCTTATAACATTGTAAGGTTTCTTTCCCTGTAATTCCCTGAATAAACTTTTCTAATATCCATAATGTGAACTGATCCCAGCTGCTCCACTGACATAACACTCCAGAGCTTTGCCTTCCCTGCTTCCCATCCCTTGTGATACCCTATTTCACAGGAGCAATTCCCAGACAGCAGCTCAGCAACTAGAAATGATATGTAGAGAGGGGATCTGCTCCTGCTCTGAAGGATTTATGCCAGCTGACTCAGATTCTGTAGGCAACCAGGGAGAAATGTTGTCTCCAAACAAGGATAATTTGGCTGGCAAGTTTTGGGGTTCCTGCTGGTTGACAGAGACTCAGCCTGAGATGGTGGCAGCCCCTGGAAAACAGGTGATTTCAGGCCTTTCCCTGATGGTTTGATTAGCACGGATCCCCTGCAGAACTGAGATCATCCACCAAGTTGTTTGGGATGAGAGGCTTGGGATTTATTGTCCTCTGAGACCAAAATATGGTATTTCTGCTAAAAGCTGAGAGAACATTAAGAGACCTGTGATGAGTAGCTTACTGCAAGACGGTAAACAGAGAATTAAAATGTCACATTCCCATTTATCTATTTGATTGAATAAATATGGGTCCTAAAATGGCAACATCCACCTCTGAACCAGTGGCTCTGCCAGTGTGGGGTTCAGTGGGGTTCTGGCATGGACACCTCACCCAAAAGCAGATGCAGGTGGCAGACCTGTGTCTCTGCTGTACAGGAGTGACCAGGCTCAAATACAGACCAAGGCCTGGTGCACACCCAGCGTTCATCACACTCACTTCTGTCAGGGGCCTGACAATTAGGGAGGTTTTCTGTGTGTCTTGTCTCCCTGGAGATGAAGCTGGGCATCCCTCTGGGTGCATGGGAGAGGCTAATCCGGAGGTGGCCCATCCACACCACAGGAAGAGGCCCTAAAGCACGACAGCCACACAAGGCAAAAGCAGCATCAGCCTCAGAGGCATGATCCATGCTGCACTGCATTTCAGCTTCCCTTCTGCCTCCAGACTAGGGAGACCCACACGACCACTTGCACCAAATACAGACAGCAGTGACACAGACTACTCCTGCCCCCCATATGCTCCCATCACCCAGCAGCCAGATAAGGCTGTTCCATGAAATCGAGTGCAACAGAGACATATTTCAGAGTTAAACATCCTGCAGTTCAGAAGGGGCTGCCAAAGGGGAAAAAAAAATTAGTTTCCTTCCTTGCTTTACATTTTTCCAGCATTTTACAGCTGGATACACCTTGAGGTCTTGCTGTTGTTCATTAGTCTTCTCTCCCCTGCCCCCACTTGATGGATGCATCTCTGATCCGGCACAGGCCAGGGACACAAGGTTTTGGAACCCTGAAAACCCAATGCCTGATACCAGGAATCACTATCCTTTTTCCCCAGTGCCAGTTCTGATGTCCAGTGCTGTGTGGTTGTGGGTCTCAAGACAATGTCACTATGCCCTCTGAGAACACCTCCTTTCCTAGGCATACTTTGGAGCCCTCATGCATCTCTAAAATAGAAGAGAGCACTGGGTCAAGACTAGAGAGAAATCTCAGGTGTCCTGACACTCAGTTTTCGTTTCAGCATCACTCTCCTTCCTTGTACCAAAAGAAACCTCACCAGGAGGTGAGGTTCTCTATTACCATACAGTTTGTTCTTTGAAAGCACTTTAAAAGCACTTCACCTCCCTTTGCGGTGGTGCATCCTCTGTCTCCTGCTCCCAGCTCTTGATCCCTTCCTTGTCCCCAGAGAGAACCAGATGAAAAAGTAGTTTCTCCTGAACCTTGCACACAGCAAAGGGCTCAGAGTAACCCCAAAAACCTGGTGCAATTTAATCACATGCTGTTTTATCCATTTAACTGACTCAGTTTTTTCTTCCTGGACTCCTTTTGCTGACCCTGGGATGCAGTTTGCTGCCCTGCCCTTGCAGCCCAAACCATCTTCCCAAACCCAAATTCCTGCAGTAATCCTGTTCTTCATCAAAGGAAAGTCCCTTTGTAGCAGATGTGCAGCAGCAGAGAGGTTTTTGGCTCTGCCCATGACCCTGGGAGGCTCCAAGTCCATCCTTTCATCCTATGGCACCTTATCCTCTCTCTGGGTCCAACCACTGTCCCATGTTAGACACTAATGTCGACGTGAGCTCCTCCAAGGAAAAGGAGACCATGGTGCCAGTGGATATTACAGCACTGACATCTGGATTTACACTTCGTTCCTCTAGTCCAGACATCACTTTTCACAGCTCATTGCTCTGCTTTCTGTCCAGCCCTGCTTCTAATTCCCCCTCCCTCCCCTCCCTTTACATATAGATATTTTATTGCAAACACTCTGGTTTTTATGACCGGATTTTTCACGCTCTGGACCACTTCCCCCATCAATTCTTTTGTCACTTTTACTGTCAGCTGCTCCTGGATAAAAATAACAAGAATAGCCAGGTTTCTTGTGCTGGTCTCTGCTCCAGGGGAAACCTGCAGAGAGCAAAGGTAAAATTACACTGCATATCCTGTCAGGAGAAACAGTTGTTAATAATAATACACTGAGTGAAACGCACGGTGCATTATAACTCACTATTTAATTGAAATGCTGACCTTCTCTGAGGTCTTCTTCTTCTTCTGACCAAAGAGTGACCAGGTGTTCATTAGACAGCCTCTCACAGTCCACCCCAGCCTGAGCTGGAAGCACACAGATCCTTCTGTAATTTTCCATAGAGACTCTGTTCCCATCAGAGCTGTGCTCTGTCCTGCTCCCACCCAACCACGGGACCCATCAGCCCCTCTCCCAGGCAATCCATACTGACTGATGTAAAAGGCATCATGCCATGAAGTTAATTCCAGAGGAAAACTCACCCATTCACAGACCCAGCATCTTGCCTCACAGCCCCATACCAGCAGTGTTTCATTAGGAATGGGAAAAGCTCCAGGGCCAGGAAAGCCAGCTGGTTCTCCTTGTCTCAGTCAATCCTTGCTGCACCCTGTCAGCTTTGCAGCTAAGAAATCAGAATAATCCCTAATTACACACTTGGAGCAGCTAATGCTGGTTTTCTGCCACCTCAGAGTAACTAAAACTAGAGAGGGATCTTCATAAAACCCACAAGAGTTCTGTCAAGTAGAGCTGATCCTGTTTCTGCTCTTATTCCAAGCCCAACAATCATTATTTCTATGTCAGCAACTGTAGTTCTGCAGGGAAACACTCCTGGGATCATGTTGGAATGTCATTTTCTATACTGGTAAACCACAGGCACAGTTATGACTGTTCTAAATGATTCTCCAACACAAAAATCAGGAGTTAGTGCCAGGCTTTCCCACCAGGTAACTTGCATACAGCCACCTCTCTTTGGATGTAAAGAGCGTTCAGCAGTGCAGATGTGCCCAGGTCATTCCCACTGAGCTCAGGCTAGTAGAGAATTCCCTGATGCTGGCAAATTTACTGTTGCAGACATCAGTGGCCCATGAAGATGAGCTGGCATCACATCTGCTGCCCTTCTGGCCTGAGCATTACTCAAGATGTAGAGCTTTGTAGGACTATTCCTTATGGGACCAGAAGTCAGTGTGACAGCCAGGGATTTTGCTTGTGTTCATGTTTGCTTACAAAAACAGTGACTGTAACTCATCCTTCACGTCAGTTCCCAGCTGCTGTGACCAACAGACCTGCTCTCTGCTGGTCTCTGTCTCCAGGAAAGCTCCATCTCCCTATTTGCCCTCCTCCAAAGCCGTTCTCTTGGCCCACCCAACAACACCCAGGCCTGGTATTAGGAACTCCAAAACACCTCCCAGCCTGAGCCTTTCTGTGCCTCCACTTCTGTTTCTCTTTCTCTTTGTATTCTCCAAAAGATTTAACCTTTGCACAACAGACCTTCCTTGGCTGGTTCTCAGATAGCAAAGAGAGGGCACAATCGGGCATTTTTCTTCTCCACAGTAGAAACCTGTGGGCTGCAGTTTTGGCTTTTTCTCTTTCCCTTTCCTTTCCAAGGCAGGTTTGACTGTGTTTCACATGGCAGCACACAAGGGTTAGTGGGGATTCATTTGAGCAGTGCTTCCCAAAGTTCCGTAGAATCCTAGGATGGTTTGGGTTGGAAAGGAACTTAAAGATCATCTTATTCCAACTCCCTGCCATGGGCAGGGGCACCTTCCACC
Source organism: Lepidothrix coronata (assembly GCF_001604755.1). Classification (NCBI taxonomy): domain Eukaryota; kingdom Metazoa; phylum Chordata; class Aves; order Passeriformes; family Pipridae; genus Lepidothrix; species Lepidothrix coronata. Next base: position 2,086,517 of record NW_016690328.1, read on the forward strand.
AGACCAGGTTGCTCAAAACCCCAACCAACCTGGCCTTGGACACTTCCAGGGATGAGGCAGCCACAACTTCTCTGGGGAACCTGTGCCAGGGCCTCACCAACTTCACAGTAAAGATTTTCTTGCTAATATCTCATCTAAACCTGCCCTCCTTCAGATTACCCTTTGTCCTGTTGCTGCATGCCCTTCTTTTCCAGTAGATTGCCATTGTCTGGCAGAATGAAAGCCAGCGCTGAAAAACAAGCAGGTACTGCTGCTCTAATGAGAGAGAAAGCAAAATTCATTTCACTTTACTGCAGGTGTCCAACAGTCAGACATTAAATATGAGCTCATCATTTAAATTTTTTGTCTTATTAGTGTCTGAATGGACTGTCCCATGTGTATTGTAGCTGAGTGTTTTCAGATGTTAATTATTTCTGATAAAAATATCTTCCTATAAAGATGGAATATTCTCCTTTAAGTGTTTGCATATCTGCCATATAACAAGGGTTACAGTAAATGAGGTCTGGATTTGGCATAGAATTCAGCTCCTTGCAGGGAAAGAAAAACTTGATTTAGAGTCTAATAATTTTCTTTTGAAAATGATGCTGAAAAAATAATTTCTCAGGGTTTCTTCACAAGCGTAGAAGGCAATGTGGTGCAGCAGCTCATAAACACCTGGATAATGCAGCAGCTTGTCTCTAGGGATATGAATTTCATTTATATTACAAACTAAATAAAGATACTAAAGTTGCACAGGTTTTTCATTTGCATTAATGAGACTGAGAGTTTCACAGACAAAATGACACAATTGTGACTACAATTGGCAGGAGAGCACAGTTCCCAAGCTGACAGGAAAAAAATTTCCTGTCCAAATTGGATTCAAATCAGTAGATGCCTCATTTTTCGTTTCCTAGAAACTGGAAGCTTTCCAAGCATAGTGCACACCCACCAGAATTGGCATTTTATCAGTTCCACAGCCAGCAAAGCAGAGATTGATACCGACTGTGCTGAAGGGCCGGAGGCAGCACCCACATTCCCCTGCTCCCAGGGTTCGCCACTCTGTGGACTCACCCAGGGCTCCAAAACTGGCAGGTTCAAGAGTTCCTGACCTGCAATCCTGGCCAGGTTCCACTGAAGCCTAACCTTGGACTCAGTAAAATCACTTTAAACCCAGGGTTTTTTTTCAAACAAAGAATTTTGTGTTTGCTGAACTGGTATTTTCCCATGACTTTTCGGCAACAAAAAAATGAAATCAATAATTCCAGTTGCTACAGTAGGTCTTTTATGTGCCTGCCCTTGATTTTACACGGACATCTGTGCAACCTCTCCTGCCCAAGGAAGGGCCAAGCATACATAACATAACCACATAGCCAGTAAAAGTGGTTATTTCAGACAGCCTGGAAACAGGAGATAAAATTGCAGATTAAAAATAACTTAAACCCAGATGAAGTCAAGGTTGAAATCCTATCAGTAATTTTCAGGTAAGCAAGTTACAGGATGCAGGTGCCAAAACAAAGCATTAGAAATGCTAGGAAACCACTTTAAATTTAAAGAAATCCAACCAGTTTAATGTAAAGAAATGCAAAGTTAAGATAGTAAAAAATATTAACTGTAGCAAGCTCATGCAAAACCCCACTGCACTACAATATGTGCTCTAATTCTATTTTTAAGTCATCATATAGATTGAGATGCCCAAGGTCACGTTTGATACTTTCATTTTTCTCTCTTGTGATGCAATTCAGACAAAATTAACACACGGACGTCAAGAGCCTTAAAAAAAGCAGTTTTGCAGAAGTCCATGTAGGCAGTGGAATTTTCTTGCAATAACAGTCTTCTTGCTGGAGCTGTTTAAATCTGGATGAGGCACTTGAGAACGAAGCAAAGAGACAATCCCGTCCTGCTCCTGCCGGGGCATGTGGACAGGATGACCTAACAAGTCTTTCCCATCTGCCATCCCTGTGGTTCTCTGAGAAATTAAATCCCAGGAGACCCAGGGCCTGATCCTGAGAGGTGAACCCAGAGGACCACACTTCACCCTACTTAGGCTTTGCTATTAATAAGTTTGTGTCGGGGCCAATTACTGGCATTTGCCTCTTTCTCAATCCTTTCAGTCAGAACCTCCTGGCATTTAACGATGTGATTTTTCCAGCAATATGTGGATTGCGTTCACTTCTATGTTTTTCCCAGCTGTCTGACTAAGAAATGTGGGCCGACTTGGTGAAATCGAGGGTGCCAGTGCTAAAGAGATGGGCAAAGATGTAAAAAAAAAAAAAAAATCCCCACACCCACATTTTGCAAATATTTGTGCAAAGTTAAAAATGAATCTGCCTCTCGTGTGTCTCCCCTTTGCTGAGTTTATAGTGGGAATGCCAACGGATGAGTTTTCTGGCAGCGAAACTTGGTGTATAAAGCACATATTAAATGAACATTCAAAAATACTTCAGGAGGGTTAATTTTCATGGTGCAGCCTCATCCTAGATGTCATTAATCTCACCAAAGATCAAAAACATTGCTGTTTAATCTGTGTACCCTGCAAAAAGTTAACCAGACGTGAAACTGTCACTGACTGAGAAATATTTACTACCACTAGATGAAGAATAATATCCCATAATGTGTACAGTCAAGAAAACCTTCATCCCCTAGGGGATAAATTAAAAACAGAAAAGGAGGCTAAATTCCTGGCATGTGTTATTTAACTGAATTAAGTTCTCAGCCTTCATTTCAGTTTTTTCATATGTGCCTTCCAATATGGGGAAAACATTTGACAACCTCTTAGAACTGTTCAAAAATTTTTGGTGGGAAATTACTTATTTGTATCAAATCCACCATTTTCTGTCAAACTGGGAGTTCACACAAGAAGTCTCCATTTTTTATGTAATAATTTTAGCCAGCAAAATTGCCCTGGGACAGACATCTCAGTCAACATCTAACGGATTAGAAATTAAGTCACAGAACAGAGAATGGTTGATGTTGGAAGAGATCACTGGTGGGGTCATCTGGTCCAACCTCTCTGTTCCAGAGTGAGTTACTGAGAATTTGAAAATTATTTTCACTTGACTTTCAAACACAGAAAAACTGGAATTTTAAATACGCTAAAAACCGCATGATGTTTACAGAAAACAGCCTTTTTCACATGCACATCCAGGGGCAGAAGGTGGCCTTCTAACACATCAAAAGTTCTTCCCCATGTTCTGGCACTGCTGACAAGATCAGCAGCAGTGTTGATGCCATCCTACTGTGTCCTGTGACTGGCAGCTCCAAGAATTTGTCGTCACACCACAATGCGCTGGATTCCTTCCCCTTTGTGACCCAGTGGGTCAGATGCCCAGGAATCAACTGTGGAAAAAATGCTGGAAAAGGAAGATGGCATTTGGCAAAGACAAGAGCCTCCAAGTTACAAGAGCTACAATTCAACAGTACACATGTATATTGTAATTCCTGCAGCAAAAGTGGCTACAGAGATTTTCCAGGCCTTTTCTTGCCAACATAGACAGAACTCACTGGATAGAACTTACTACATCTATTCCATAACAATCCTTCATGAGTCAATAAAGAAAACCTCTATTGAGCCCAACTTCAGATCAGAATACCTCTCCTTGATACCTCAGAACAAGATATAAAGGGGTCTTTTTGTGTACAACTGGGTGATTTTCACCTTCTGATCCATTCCTTGGTTTCCATTTGCCAAGTCCTGTCCAGTTTTCACAGGACCACTGTTCATGGTGGAGGTGAGGGATGGCTGCCCAGAAAGGCCACTGAGCAACAGGAGGATCAAAGGTGAAGATGTCCAAGTTGAATGAAGAAAATTTAGACATGGTGCCTTGACAGATGGTAAGGACCTGGGAACAGGCAGGAGCATTGGAACCAGATGGTCTTTCAGGTCCCTTCCAACCCAAACCATTCTGTGATTTTGTGTGTGTGATTCTATGGCATTCCTGGCTCTCTCTACACTTTTTGATACTAATAGATCTGTGTCCATCTTGGACAGAACCACATCATGCACCTGAAGACAAGGCAACAAAGAGAACCTCCTCCATGCCATGGTGTGGTTATACTCATCATTCCTGCCCCTCCACCCAAGGCCTGTGTCTGGATGCTGCTGAGTCCTCCCTGGTAGAAGGGAGGACTGGACCTACTGCCAGTGATGGAGATGACAGCGCTGTGGTCTCTGTACCTCTCCAAAGGATCTGGGCATAGAAAGTTCCCACCAGCACAGATTTCTCAGCACAGTCCTGGGAAAGCTATCCCAGTCTGCCCAAGCCAAGGCACGTATTTCCTGTCCACATCTGTCCAGCCCATGGAAAGCCATGTCCTTCCCAGGGTGACAGATTCCAACAGGGAAAAATTCATACCTGTTTATTTGAGCCCCAAGAAGAATAGAGGCAGCCAGGGTGGAAGAAATTAGCACTGCTCTGTGCCTGGTAGATTCCTGCGTCTGTACCTCATCCATGAAGGGAGGCTATTCCTCTTCAAAGGAAGATCATGTTTCTCTCTCAGTCAACAGCAAAACACCCAGTGACTTCAGTGGCAGAAAACAGCCTTGGGGAAAAAAAGGGTGAAAAAAAGGCAGCAAATTCATTGTTGCCATAAATGTGTCTGATTTCAGCTTTCTATCTGCAAAGGCCTTGTGTGAGCTGACCTCCTCCGTCACCACCAGCCCTCAGCCTGCCTGTGGGTGGTCAGGGCAGGTTCACAGCAGGGTGGACGTAGATCAACAAGCTGCTGAGCATCAGAACTCTTCTCTGCCCTGCTCCGAGGGGAGGTCCCACGGGCTGAGATCTCCCATGTTAGGTAGTGCTCAGGAGACACACAAATCTTGCCAGTCCATCATGCCAGACCCAGGAGACAGATGAGGGAAATCAGGCGTGGGGCTGGGAGCTTCCCAGCACTGCCACACAATGTTGTGATTCAATGGTTGCTCATTCCCTCTGAATTTCAGAGGCCGTGTATGTCAACATCATCCCATGCTGCTGACACCATGCAGATGAAGGTGATAGTACTGGGAAAGAGGCATCTGGGTGTTGTTTCTAAATGCAGCTTTCTTCATGGTTCTTTATTTCCCAGGGAAAGGAACAGAGCCCAGGCTCCAAAGTAGCTTGCCAGGGAAGGATCCTGGAAACTCCAGCTCTGGGCATTTTACCTGTGAAACATCCTGGAGGTCCACAGAAAGCCCAGTCTGCCCAGCAGCCTCCACATGAAGCAGGAGAGAAACATAGCAGGAACCAGACAGATGTGCCCTACAGTCTATTTTGCTTGGAGCTTTATGGACCCAACTGGGCCTGTTGGCATGTCAGTGCCATGCAATATTCCAAGGAATGGAAGGAGCTGAACTATACTACCCATCATGAGAGTAATTATTCTTTGTTTGTCAGATCATCACTTGGGCAGTTAGTCTGGTGGGGCAGAAATAGCTTCTCATGTCATCTATTTAAAAAACCTTGCTCATGAAAATCCCACAGAGAAAATTAGAACATGATAGACTTGGAAACACAACTGTTCTCTTGGATGTATGCCAATTTCTTTTTCTTTTCCTTTTTTTTTTTTTTCCCAGAAAGAGAAGTGTTGACAACCTTTACGGGGGAGGAGGAAGAAATATTTTATAAGACGAAAGAAGGAGGCAGGTGCAACATGAGCTCTCATCTCACCAAGCTGTGGCTGTCAGGAGAAGGATTAGGGCATGGGATTCTGAGGCATTCATCTCCAGCTCCTGTATAAACAAAACTCTTATCCATCAAGTGAAGGCTTTATGTCCCAGGGAATGTAACATTTTTTTTCTTGAGAGCTCTTCAAAGGAAAAAGAAATGTAGTTCCAGAGCTGGACAACTTTCTTTAAGTCATCGTCACAGTTGATGTCACCATAAATAAATAAAGGAACGCTGGGGCCAACCAAGACAAAAATGTCAAATTCTTCCTTGAGCAGTTACCTTGCATGCTCTGAGAGCAAAGCAAGCTCTTACCCAGCTGTCCAGAAGGGTCTTTAGAAAGGAACAGAGCCTGAAAAGGCCACAGAAACCTAATTGCTGGCTCATATTGTCAGGAGTGCCAGCATTTCCCTCAATGGGACAGAAAAGCCCCAAGAAAATTTTACTCCAGGCCAGTCCTTCCTTGTCATCCCTCACTTTGCAAAGTGCAGGGTACAAAAGAAATCTGTGTGGTGTGGCCAAGAGTTTACATGTGGAAGATGGGGGTGTTATTCTGAGTAACAAACGTTTGTTCTCTCTTCCTAAATTTGTCGGAAAGGGAATTAAAATACGATGAAATGGTTTGCATGACCTGCACTTCGGAGGCAGCGCAGGTTGAGACTCCCTCCAGATGAGGACACCCAAGTTTAGGTGCTGAATTTGGTGCCTGAATTTGGTGCCTCCACTACAGGCACTGGAGTTAAAGTCAGCAACCCTACAGCTCAATCCAGCCTGACCCACACTAGATACCCAGCTTGGGGTGGATTTATTTGCCTGAAAGGAAACACCTAGAAACATCTGAGGTGCCCAAGGGTATCTAAGTCATCCACATGAGGCTGCTGAGATAAGACACAGGATCCATTTCAAATGAGGACTGTTTCAGCAATTAAATCCCACCCACAATGACCTCTTGTGGGTCAATGACATTGACAAATCAGGTACCCAGATCCATCCTCAGGAAACCTATATGCTGTGTTTGCCTAAATGATTCCAGAAAATTTGGAAATAGTGCTAGGCAACTGTGCTCTCATTTCTGATAGCACAGAAACCCACACCTTCAGCTCACAAGTGCCAGACCATCATTTCTCCTGAACACTCTGAGGAGACACCTCAAAAGAATCCCCATTCTCCAGCTCAGTGTCATGCTGTATTAACACAACCCCTTGATTTTCAGAAACATTCATTATATATTGGGCGTCCCACTGTTTTTGCACCATTTCCCACCTAGTTTTTTGCAGTGGGTTCGCTAGTGATGATGGAACCACCATCCAAATTATCCTGTTTGATATGAGTTTCTTCACCCTAGGAGGCTACATTTGAATGTCGGTCATGTCAGCCTATGACCACTCCAGCTCAAAAAATAAGAATTCAGAAAAAAACTGAGTCACTAGAGGCACTGTGTCTTCCTCTCTGTGTCTGAACCCAAGGTCAGTATCTCCTCAGTGCTATTGGAACATCTCCACTTGGTGTAGATGTCTCCACACTGTCAGTTCCTTCAGCATGGAGGCTGAAGCAGCAATAAAACCTAAAAGCATCCATTCTCCTACTAAAATAAAGATTTCTTTCACTTCATCCAAATTGTTTTCATTCCCCGGCTCCAGTGCACCAAGCTGTACCTACATCACCTCTCCTGGACCTTTCCTCCATCCCCTGGGACTAAGAGAGAACAAGATGTGTGAGTCAGCATCCTGCCTCCAACAGTGGACGCCCGAGAAAGAACATGGGCTTAGAACAAATATATAACAATATTTCCTTAAAACACTTCCCAGCATTCAGCAGCTTGTGGGTTGGGAATTTCCCAGGTAAGAATAGGGATCTCTGCATTTCATAGTCTTCAGTGAACTTTTCTTCCAGACTTTCCCAGTCTCTTTCTGAGCACATGCAAACTTTCCAAATCCAGAACCTCCTGCGGCAAAGCACTCCGCAGTTTTTATAACACACTATGTGAACAGCTTCTTCTTTTCTTGAGCTTGGATCTCAGTAACTTGTATTAGTGTCCTCTAGTTCTTGCATTGGCAAGGGCTGGGAAAAGTCATCCTCTGGTCCCCACCTTTGGGCTGCTGGAGTAATATTGTCATAAGTCCCAGCAGTCCTCACTTTTCCTAAAGTCCTAAAATCTGGCAGCGCTGCTTCTCACCAGAGCAGGTCAGCAGAGGGAGCTGATGATCTGAGCCCTTCCAGTAGCTGATGTCTCTTTGCGTGTTGCAGCTTTTAATGCTCAGTCTAAATATAAAACAATACCCATTGTTTTTCCCAGCTGCACAGCTGAAAGCTTCAGAGGAATGAAATCAAATATCCAAGTAAGGCAATGCAGTCCAAAGGAAGAATACTGGTACATAAGAAAATGTTTTATTCTGAACAAAGGCAGATTTCAGGACTTGTCCTAAGACAGCAGCCAAGAGAATGAGAGAAGCAAGAGAAAAGAATCCTGATTCAGACTCCTCGACAATGTTGACAACTCAACCTTGCATATTTTTAGCTAGTTGCTCTCATGTGTATTAGAATATGAGAGATCCTGCCTTGAATATCATGTACCAGTGGGATCTGCAGGAGGAAAGCTTAACTTCTGTTGGAAATCCCCTTTAATCCTAAGAGACATCTGAGGTGTCTGTGCCTCAGTTTCTCCTCACATTTATGCTTTGTCTATCTTTATTATAGTTGCATCAGGACAAGGATCATGTCCTAGAATCACAGAATCACAGAATGGTTTGGGCTGAAAAGGAACTAAAAGATCATCTCGTTCCAACCCCCTGCCATGGGAAGGGACATCTTCCACTAGACCAGGTTGCTCCAAGCCCCATCCAACCTGGCATTGAGTACTTTTAGGGATGAGGCATCCACAGCTTCTCTGGAGAACCTGTGCCAGGGCCTCACCACCCCCATCATCCTCATCCCATGTTCAGTTGGAGGAATTACTCATCTACAACTGCCTGGAAAAGTTCAGTTTCCAGAGTCTTCCCCCAAATTCTTGGGAACCTCTCCCCTGACCCTTTCCAGCACTGTAAAAAGACTTGGCCTCAGCGTGGGGGAAACCAGGAGCTGGGGGGAATGTTGCTTAAGAAATGAGATCTGCCATGAGATCTAAGATATGGGAAGCTCTGTCTGCAAACTCTGATTTCCCCACATGTCCTGAACATGAGCCCTGGACCCACCAGCTGAAACGGGCTCCCTGGGAAGCCAACTGCATCACAAGAACCAGGGGCATGATGCCCTCCAGTCCTCCAGAAACCTCAGGGGGAGAAAAATCTGGTTTTGGCCTGATTTGGACCCAAACCAGCTCATAAAAAAAAAAATTACAACCTAACACTCGATGACATTTCCCAACGAGCAGAAAGCCAGCGAGCTCTCCCTCCCCTCCATCACCCCTGGGTTTGGCATCCTCCAGGGCCCACGTGCTTTGGCCAAGTTTCATTTGATCCGCAGCGCAAAGGAGCCTCCACGTCTCCGTTTCTGGCAGCTGGATTCCACCACCGGGTAATTCTGTGGCTAAACTGTTTAAATAAAGTTAATGGCTTTACAAATTCACTTTCAAAACAGCCTGAAGTGTAAAGCCAGCGGAGCTGAAGCCTCATGCTGGGGCTTAGGCGTGTTTAGATAAGAGTGGGTGCAGAGTAAGCTTTCTACACGAGCTACTCAGGAGCCAGGAGCCAGAGATATCTGTAACTACCTCTCTTCCACTGCCATGGGGTAGACATTTGCTGCAGCAGGGCAAGGATTGAAAGCCAGCACAGCTGGAGGCTTTGGAATTAGTATTTTTGTTCTTCTTGGCAGCCAGCTCCCTCTGTGGCAGGTGTTGTTGGAGAAAACAACAGCAGAGCCATGGGTGTTCTCAGGTTTTCAAAACACCAATAAATAAAATTTAAAAAAAAATAAAAATAAAAGGGTTTAGCTGAGAGTGGTGAACGTATGATGAAAGGTCAAGCTTTAACACAGGGCAAATCTGGCTCATACCCACCTACTTGAGGCAAAAATTGCAGTTCTCTAGCAGGTGTCCTGCTCTTAGCTTTTATTCAGGATGCTCCCTGGCTCCTCAGTTGGTAAGGAAGAGGTCGAGGAACATAATGCAGCATGCTGGAGAGCAAGACTCAGCACATGAACCCAGGGAGAGCGCAATCCACAGGGATAAAAGTCCAAAGGCAGAGGTAGAAGCATGGCAATGTGGGCAGGGGCCACATTTCCCCATTCAGACCTTTTCTGGATTCAGCACAGGAAGCTGCGAATAGCAGAGCTCTCTGTGATTGTGTGTGTTTGCACACTGGTACCTGCACAGGCTTTGTGTCCACCCTGCAGGCCATGCTGTGATTGTGACAGTCATAACAGCATCACACAGGATTATCTGTGCCTGTTAGCAGCCCAGATTTCACAGAGGTCACCCCTTGCATCCATGTAATCGCAGTTGTACTGAATAATCTCCCTTGGCCAAATAAAAATAGGTTTAGGCTGTGTTTGTGCTTTGATTTACATCAGGATAAATCAGCTGTTCCGCCCCAGTGGTCGGCTGTCTACAGGCAAAGGGAGAGTGAGATAAGGTCAGCACAGACCTTTGGAGTGTCTGAAGCAGAGATTTAATGTCTGACAGCATGGCTCAAACCCGTATTTAGGAAACCAAACAAATTCAAAAGAAAAATTAAGTACATGTTTTAACAATAGGAGGGATAAACCACTAAAACAAGTCAGTAATGGGAAGAGGTGGATTTGCCAGTTCTTGATCCCTCAAATCAAAACCAAAGGCTTTTCTAGACAAACATCATTTACAGCAAGTGAGATGCTCTCTGAAACACCCTTCATTACAAAGCATGGAAGATTTGGGGTTCACTCCAAGCAGGAAAGATGGGTTTGCAGCCAGTGTGGAGCCATCCTAATACCAGCTAAGAGGAAAACCAGACGTGACCAGGTAAGACCCAAAGGCCAGACACAATCCACACTCCCAAAAAGGCATTCATCCTGTCCCTCAAAGCTGTGTCCCAACCTGAACCAGAAGCTGAGCCATCCCTGGAGCCGTTAAAAAAAACATGTGCAGGTGGCACTTGGGGACATGGTTTAGTGGTGGCCTTGGCGGTGCTGGGTTAATGTCAGACTTGATGATCTTAGAGATATTTCCCAACCTTTATGATTTTATGATTCTATGAAACCACTGGGCTCCAAACATGCTCTGCACAAAGCTGATGGTGGCACAGACCTTGCGCAGTCCCAAGGCTGGTTTTGGGGGGACAGTTTCACACTCAGAGCTGGGTTTAGGCACTCTGTGGGTCACAGTTCACCCTGTCATGCCTTTTCCCCATTGCACAGCTCTGTCACAGCTTCCATTTCACTCAGTGGGGACTGCCAGGAGTCACTACTCTCTCATGAGTTCCTCCCCTCCAAGTGATGAGTCATTTTCCCAGTCAGCTGAACACTGGAACAGAAAAAATGCCAATATACACTGGTCCACCAAGCTGCCCAATGTCCCTCCCTTCCCCTCCAATTGCAATCCCACAGATTCTGTGAAAAAGGACCTACGTCCAGAAAGATAGGAACAAATCATTCAATATGGGAAATTTGGGAGAAATTACTTCAATTTGTCAGGCCAGTAGATGCTTCTCAAACATATTGTTCAATCTGTGCACATCTGGAGTTAAAACAGATGGAGAATAAAAGCATCCAGAGATTCACATGTGATGGTTGACTACCGGTCATCTACAGGATCCTTTTTCTTAATACTTCCTCCCAGAATTGTTTTGGGCAATTTACTGAGGAATGATGCAAAATCCCAAGGCTGCTGAAGTCAGGGAGAGGTCTGCCAGTGACTCTGAAGATGTGCAGTGTGGTTTTAGCCTTGATAGGAAGAGAGACATCAAATCAAACCACAGAGTTATAGAATCATCAAATATCCTGAGTTGGAAGGAACCCACAAGAATCATCCAGCCCAGATCCTAACCCTGCACAGGACAACCCCAACAATCCCATCATGTGCCTGAGAGTGTTGGCCAAACACTTCTTGAACTCTGGCAGGCTTGGTGCTGTGACCACTGCCCTGGGGATCCTGTTCCAAATGGAACAGAAAAGAGGATTTGGAGAGAGGCAATCTCTGGTCAGCACAGAAGGAAAACCAGTCGTTTGCCACAGTGGTGGTTGTGGGGACCCTGCAGTAAACACAGGCCACTGAAGGTCAGGGCTGGCCAAGCTGGAATCTCAAAGTCAAGCAAGTGTAAAGGAGAGGGTGGAAATAAGAGGTTTGAAGACAAGCTGTTTCCATTACTAATGCTGTCCAACATGGCAACTTCCTCCTGGTCCAGCAGCAACCCGGAACATACCGCGGCATGGTGATGGACACACCACAGCATGCTGCCTTGGATGGACCTGGCCCAAAAATCCCAGCTTCTGAATCCAGACTCATTTCCTGCAATGGATACTGGACAACTTGTCTCCTTGGCATTGCAACCTGTTCATCACTCACCTCAGCTGGGCTGGGGTCAGGTCCCCCCACAGGCTCTGTTCAAAGCACCCACAAAGGAGGCAGCACAAGTCCATGTTTGCTGAAGATGGACACAGCACAGCAGCCTTCCTTCATCTCTCCCCAGGAGAAGGCAGGCCTATGATCCCACCCATGGAGGTTCAAGGGGCTTTGCTCTTCCCATTCCCTCAGTCCCCTTTTCTTTGTGTCCTATCCAAGGTTGTAGGATGCCAAAGGCATCTCATGCTGCTCCAGGATGGTTGTGGCTCCTCCCAGCTCAACCTCTCCAGCAAGAGTACCCTGCATTCCTTCCCCAGCTCACTGCAATGCCAAGATTCATGGCTCTTCTCCTGCCATAAGGGAACTCTGAATTTCACCACATTTCCTGCAATAGGAAAACCAACACCAAAAAGTACCTTTTTATACATTCTGCCACCAGCTCCATTTGTTCCCCTGGTCCCCTGCCCATGTTGGGCACAAACCCAACATGCCCCATGGTGCTCCCCACACAACAGTTCTTTGGCGTGCCCCTGTCCCGCACCATCCCCTACCCCTGAGTCATCACAGATGCCACCCACATCCACAAAAATGTGTCCTTTCCCCATGGAGCAAACCCTGGTCATTGCCATGCCCCCAGATGATGGTGCACGTGTAGCAGAGCAGATTGCCCAGGGAACACACCCCTGCTGACCAAGGCATGGGAAGTATCTGTGGTGCAGCAACCTCTCTCAACATGGGCAGCTCTCTTGAGAGCTGAAAAACTCAGCAGCACATTTTATCTTTGAGGTCCCCAACCTGTTGTCATGTTTGGTTCCAAGAGGCCAAAAGCCTGAAAATTTAGAGCTGGGAAAACCACAGGGAGAAAGATGGACAGGCGCCCATTTCCTTACAAAACTAAGCTAAAAATAAGGCAAGATCAAGCCTTGAGAAGCCGCCCAGGCCATCCCTTTGTGCCGAGGTGGGACCACTTCTACGAAAGCATTTGCGACAGACAATATTTTTAGCCCCCTCCAGCTCCTCCCCAAGCACATTGTGTTTGACCCCACCATCCTTCTCCTTCATGTCAGGGGCACACCACAGGATCACCCCTCTCTTCAAACAGTGATCCTTCCCTTTTCAGGAGCTGTTTAGAGACCTGGAGGCTGTTCACCATCTCATCCTCCTCTTCCCGTTCCTGTTTCCAAATCCATGTCAGACACACAGGCACCAGCACCCAGGGATTCCAGCACTTGCACCCAGTCAACATAAGTCACTGAAGCAAAGAGCTCTTCCTTGATTTGTACAAAATAAAATGGAGTACAATTTGTTTGCATTCCATCTATTTCTTTATGGCTAATTTCTGCCTCTTGACTCCATGGATAAGATTTTATTTCCATCTATTTCCCTGGGAGATGCTTTCCTACAGTGAATGCCATCTGCTCGATTCTCTGGTCCCTCCTCGGACCATAAACACCCAAATTTCCTTGTGCTCCTGAACATGAGATGGACCAAGTAGTCATATACAGGGTAAGATGGGCAAAACCTGAGGGTGTTCTTCAACCCTCTGAAACCCACGTCCTCAACAGGGGCCACATCCTCAGGAATGCCATTCCTGCTCTTTCCAAAAATCCTTCTCTCAGCTACACCCTGCCTTGGGAGTGGTGTCCAAGAAACCTGACTCTCACCTCACTCCGTTTTGAGTCAGAAAATTTGCCTTTCCCCATCTTCCTTCCTTTCTCCCACTCTGCCCCTATGGACCAGCCATCCCCTGTGGCTGTTTAATCCTGACTAAGATGTTCATTACTGTCTCACTGCAGCAAAATCAGAATTTTGTCTTTTATGTTGGGAAGTGAGGCTGTCCTTGTTTGGGGGGGAAAAAAAAGATTGAGGATTTATTTAGGGGGAAAATGTAATAAAATAAAATCAAATAATAAAATAAAATGTAATAAAATACAGTGCAATAAAACAAAATAAAAGCACAGACAGGAGGATAGTAGTTAACTCTCAGAGCCATTAAACCACACATTTTTTACTGCCTATGTCCATGATGGGAAGACTTTGATCTGCACTGAAAATCTGCCTTCTCAGCAGCCCTTTCTTGTCCAACGATTTCCAGACAAGGGTATGTCAGCCCTAACCACAGTAGCCAGCTTGAAATGCTCCTTTGCAGCCAAGGAAACTGTAATACAGAAGATGTGACATAAAGGGATTGGCAGATTCAGGAAGGTAATTTCCAGAAAAAAATCTTCTGGCTGGTGAGAAAAGGATGGAAAGAAAAACTTTCCTGGGACAGAAAAGCCTGTGGAGGGAGACAAGAGAATGCAGTGCTTCAGACACTCCAAACACCCGATTCTCCAGAATATAAAAATAAAACAAAGGAACATGAAGGGACAAACAAATGTAGGATAGGAATGAGTTAGTCAGAAATTCTGGAAAAGGAAATACTGCCTTTTCCAAACATGCTGGACAGGAGAAGAGCATCCAGCAACTGGGTACCGAGGCCCAGCAGGATGAGGGATCATTGAACAGTTGCCCCTCATCCCTTCCCTCCTAGCTGGTGGCAGGCACAACACCCATGGTGACAGTTCCTCCAGGTCCAAAGGTCTGAGCAAGAGGAAAAATGGATCCTGCTGGTTCCTGATCCAAAGGGGAGAATGAGCTTTTTGCAATTTCCTTCTCCAGTGTTTTCCACTGCCACATCTCAGGGTAGCTTTGACCTGTGCTTATTGCAGCTGCTTTGCAGTAGGATAACCCTTCTTCCCTTTCCATGCAAAGCCAACTTATCCAGTTCTCCAAGGGACTGCAGAGGGATAGAAGATGCTGCAGGAGTCCCCAGGGCCCTGGCTGCACAGTCATGTTCCTGGAAGGAGAGGGGATGTTTAGCCAGGGTGATTCCTGCTCACTGCTCTCTCACACACAGCTGGAGTTGGCAGTTTCAGAGATTTGGCTCCAAAGCTCTGTGTGTGATTTCAAATCCCACAGTCCTTGCTACCTCCTTGCATTGCTGCTCGTTTTCCATGTCCCTGGCAGGTGAACAGGGAGGAGATGACACATACCCTCATGGGGCTTGGGTGATTATTGCTCTTGCTGCTCACATTTAACAGCCACACGTTCCCATTGACATTGATTTCAGATGCCTTCTGTTTCCTCATGAAATGTTCATAACCCTCTGTATAGAAAATTTAGCTGCTCTAAGGATCAAGCTGTGCTGCTCATTCCATGTGGGAAGGATCGGAAGTGATTTAAGTGGGGGTTTAAAACTCAGATTGAAATGATGGGCTGGAACAACATCTTGGTTTGGAAGCACCACGAAAACCTCATCTTGGGTTTTGGCAAGCTGAAAGTTAGGAGTGAATTGCATGCCAGAGTCTTTCAGGCTGGAAAAAAAAGATGAGGGTTAGGAGGGATGACAGAGATTTGTAAAACCAGAACAGAACAGAAAGGGTACTGATTTTTCATGGTCTCTTTTAATGCTAAATCTAGGCTTTTAATCAAACCAACACAGCAAAGCTTCAAGGCAAATGCAAGGTGTTCTTCACGTAACGTGGTCAAAATGTGGAAATCCTCATCACAAGTTTTTGTGGGTGCTAAAAACTGCACAAGACAACAGCACTGTAGGTGATGAAGAAAAATACAGAGAGTTGCTAAATATGCAAAACTAACATGCAAAGCTAACCTGCAACTCATGAGACCTTTAATGCGCAAGTATTGGAGTTAGGAAGAGGACTTGGAGGAAAAATTCCCTGTGGGCTTACTGTATATGTACAAACAGATCATAAAGCTGCAACTGCCCTGTGAGCACAGAGGGGACTTCCAATCACTCTGGGTTGGGTAGCACACAGCAGCTCAAAAATGTCCTTGCTCCTGTCATTTCAACCAAGAGAAAACACAGGCTGTGCAAAATAGCTCAGTCACTGACAAGGGACAGTTTGTTCCTTCTGTTGATTCCCTGTTCTGACAGGCCCTTCTCCAGTAATGATAGGAAGCTTTTCCTTTGTCCACCAATGTAGTCACTCCATCATAGAAGGCCAGTGGGTTGGTCAGGCAGGACTTGCCCTTGGCTGTCCCAAATCACCTCCCTGTCCTCCATGTGTCTTACAGCTTCTAGGAGACCTGTTCCATGATCTCCCAAGGCACAGAGGTGACACTGACTGGCCAGTCATTCACAAGTTCCTCCTAGTTATTTTTTTTTTTTTAATGAGTGCAATGTTTCCCTTTTTTCGGTCCCTGGAGACCACCTGGCTGCCATGACTTTTCAAATATCTTGGAGAGTGGCTTGGCAACTACATGAGCCAATTCCCTCAGAACTCTGGGATATGTCTTGTCAGGTCTGAGAGACTTACGTATGTTCAGGTTCCTCAGGTGGTCATGAACATGATTTCCTACAGGGGGAGGGACTTTGTTCACCCAGCCCCTGCCTTGCAGTCCACCCAACTTAACTGTATAGATTGTATTTATGTTCCTGGAATGTTCCTGAGTAATTTACTGCTGCAGACACAGCCTGTGCATCCTCTCAGTTCCAGCCATGGTGGCACATGTGAAAACAAAACAGCACAAAGGCTGAGCTGCAGGGACATTGAGGTGTTGGACAAGGTGAGTTTAGCTGTGACTTAAACCCAACCCTGGTGCTGATGTTCCTGAGCATCAGCAATATCTCAGCATTGATTAAACAGTCTCCCCCTCAGCATGTCTCTCTCCTGCTCTGTGCTCTCAAGCTCAGTCTTCCCTCAGGGGAGTTGCTGCACAACTTGGCTTTAACCAAAATAAACTGTCCTGGCACAAGTTCCTGTTTTTTAAGATATAACTTTAAAATAACAAAGAGCAGTTTTTCCCCTTCTTTGCCCTTACAGGCTCCATTGTGAAAGCTTCAAAGATTGTCACCTACAACACCACAGTGACCACAGAGAACCCATCTATTTATTCTCTCATGAGAGGCAGTTTTGTAGCCAATGCAGATTTATAGGTTGAAAACAGTCAAGATTTTCCATTACTTGTAAACTTGTGGAAAAATCAGAGGGACAAAGACAGCTTGAGGCTTCCAAGCTATAAAACAACTCTCAGCCCATCTGATTTTAAGTGTTTTAGACTTTATATCAATATTGTTCTTCCACTGGGGGGGGGTAAGAAGAGGGACTCAGTAGGAAGAGGGACTCTTCTACCCCAACAGCAGGAGAAATCTTTTGGAAACAACAACAAAACCACAGGCCTGGGTAATCCCTGTTAATGAAAACAAAGCTGCAGCTCAGATTGCATGCATAAACTGGAATCAGGCAGATTTATTCCCGTGGTGCTGTGAGACCAAAGAGATATCAAAGTGGTCCCAGAAGTATTTTGGAAACTCTCCAAGTGCATCCTTCTGTCATCTTCTCTTTCCTCTTTCAGTTTGAAGGAATCGAGCCCCAAATGCTGTAATCCAGCTTGGATCTCCCACTCCGTTCCTCCTGTTATTTTAACTTTAGGCACAGCAGTCCTTTGAAAAAGTGCCCCGTTCCCACTGCCTGGGAGCTATGGGAAAAAGCTATCTTGGTCCTATCAGGAATGTGCCTCGCCTCTGCCCTGCAGTTGTGTTGCCTTCGGAGAAACTGGTGTCACGAAGCACTGGAGGAGGACAGGCCACAGCGTTCCCTTGGAAGAGCTGGGGAGAGGGGGGGACAAGTGGATCAGACTGTGCTGTCCTTTTGCTTCTTAGAGCTGGAGGGAAGTTGGAAACACCTGGGTTGTTTTTCCCTGCTTCTTGGGAATCAGAACATTTTGGAGAGGTGGAAAGTTTAGGACAACATTCAGCAGGGATATGAAAAACCCATGCCCTGTGAGAAACTGGAGGCTAAATTGGACTTGATGATCTTAAAGGTCTTTTTCCAACCTTTATGATTCTGCAGTTCCATGATTCTGAGTGAGATGCTGGAGAGCACCTCACAAAGGCTGGGAACCCACACATTTGCAACTGAATCCAGACTTTTCTGGCTGGTCTCCATTAACTAGGTCTTCACAGGGCATAATGGGAGCTCAGACACCATGGATACATGGACATGGAGACTCCTACACATCTGGGTCTCCATCTAGAGCTGAATCCCACCCTGGAGCTGGTGAGATGAATTCCCACCTACATGGCCAAAGGGTTTCGTGGGTGTGGGGACCATGGGAATTACACAGCAAGGGTTGAGTGGGGAAGAGCAGGTTTTGTAGGTTGGGTTTGCTGCATGTCCTATCTGACACAGCTCCTGGAAGTTCATCTTTAAACACAAAGGTTCAGCCTCTTTGAAGGTGGAAGAATTTAAGTGAAAAAAAGGAGTCCAATGAGCAGGGACAGACCCACAATGTAGGCACCTGGTATTAGCCTTCTAGCCAGGAGGGATGTTAAGGTGGAAGACATTACATGCTGAACAGATACATCTGGCATTCCACAAGTAGAATTGCTATCATGGAAAGTTAGGGTATCCTGCCCCAGATTCTCCAGAGCTGCAGGGAGTGACCAGGAGAGACACGCTGAGAAATTGGGACACCCAGTCTCAGAGGATGAGAGCCACTGCCCTCCATCACACAGCCTATGCAAGCTGTGATGAAAGATTTGTCTGCCCAGGAGCTACAGGAGATCCATGACCTTATTAATCCGCTTATCAGCCAATATTTCCAAGGGTATCTCAAATACCACTAAAGGCTCCCATTTGGGTGACTGGAGCCTGACCATTCCTGACCATTTGACTCAACCACAGATTGAGTTCAAGAAGTGTTTGGACAACGCTTTCAGGCACATGGTGTAATTGATTCTTGCAGTGACCTGTGCAGGGCCAGCAGTTGGACTCAATGATCCTGATGAGTCCCTTCCAACTCAGCATATTCGATGATCTTCTCATACACCCAAACCCAGCATCTCCATCTGATTTGGAGGTTCAGCTTGTGACACCTCATTGCTCAGAGTCCAGAAATGGGTAGGTCTTTCTTCCCTTCATATCCATAGCAAAATTCACACTGAACTCTGAGGAGAGAGCCAGAAGTTGCAGCTCTCAGTGATGGAAAATGCACAGACAAGTGATGAAGAGGGAAATCACAGAAAACAGCTTGGCTGAAGCTCCCCCAAACCACTGCCATTGCCCCCTTCACCTCAGCCAGCTCCTCAAGCACATGGACCCTCATTAATGAGTGAAACTTCCAAGGACATTGCACTTGGCACCTGAGGTGTATCCCCCAAATACCCTCAGCTGTGCAAAGCATGGCTGGCTCCAGTCTGGAAACACAAGCCACTCTGAGAAGGGCTCTTCCCCCACTTGCTGTGATTGGATAGAACTGGTTAATCCTTGGTGCTAGGCCAGCTGCCCAGCTTGCCTGTGGGGAAGACATCCAAACCTGAGTCATCCTCAAGTGATTCAGATTGTTCCCTCTAGCACTTTGAAAAGGTTATCAGTCTTCCTGCTTCAGGCCAGAGCAAGAAGGATTGATGGATACAACATGCACCGCACTTAGCCACCTTCAGTGTGATTTAGGACTGGCTATTCACTTGCCCTCCACAAAAATCCATTTTCCACATGTGAAATGAAGGGATTTGCACTTCTCTGAAGTATCTGAGTGCCTCAGGAGATGACCTTGGGCTAGTCAAGCATCTACTGGACCAGGAGCCCATAAAAAGCAAAGCAAGTGGTGAGTTAAGCCCTTGGTATGCTGCCCTTGCAGCAGCTCTGCATTGGCCAGAGCACAAAGCCCAGTCAAAGAAACAGTGTGTCCAAGCACATCCTAGAGCTGGGAACAGCACACTCTCCATAGACAGCCCCAAGATCACGCTGTTTTCCAGGCCTTGGAGAAATCTGGATGAGAACGCCTCATCTTTGCTAAGCCACCAAAGCCAGGAGAGGAGATGATAAGCATCAAGCCACAGGTAGTCACTGCTTCCGTCCATCCTCCCTTGGAGCAAGCAGGCTCCTCATCTGCAGGCTCACAGATGGGTGGGATCTCCCTCACTGGACATGCAGCCATGTCAGTGTGTCTTCTGGTAAATAACTATTCTGCACCTACAGGAGGGAGATGGGAAGAGCATCAGGGATACCTGGGAAGGACTAGGGTGAGCTGGTTCTGCAGCAACACCCCCAGCACCACCAAGCTCCACACTTGGTCATCCATCTAGATGCTCACTGAGCTCACACCTGCCTTTGCAGGCACCCCAGGGAAGGTCATACCTCAATCCCACCTGTCTTTTGTCCCTTTTCAAAAGGCAATCCAGCAGCTGCTCAGATTCTCTGCATCCAACCTTTGGTCTTTCCAGCCTGGTTTCTGGTGGAGACCTCCAGAAATTTTCCTTTCTCTGAAAAGATCCCACCTTGCCTTGCCTTGCCTTGCCTTGCCTTGCCATGTGTGCATTCTCCTGCCCAGGGCTGACAGCAGGTGCCTCACAATTCCCATGTATCCTGTCCACTGGCTGACTCTACAGAAGAAAACAGAAATTACACAACAAAAGGAAATTACCTGTGGTCTCTCTGTCCTTCAGGAGGGGAGGCGAGTTTAGATAGAGCCCACATGGATATGGCTTGACCTAGCAAGGAATTACATGCCAATTCATCAACATCCACACACACATGCCCACCTCTGGCATGGAAGATGCATCTCTTCTGGTGGTCATGTCTTAAGAAGCTGCCAAGAAGGCAGCTACTCGAAGTGGACCTGCTGGTTCACTTGCCAGATGCACTTGCTAAACTATCACAGGCAGGGATCAAAGGTATAATTATAGCACTTTTAAGACCAAGAATAACTTAAGAGGAGATTTAGGAGTCCTTTTGACTGAGTAATGAGCTAAAACTAAGAACAAAGCAGATCAGAATGTCACTTGCAAATACAGACTCTTTCCAAATAATGGGGTGTTAGAATAGTTCTAATTAGATCAAAGAAATAAAACAGAGGTCAGAACAAATACAATCTAAATGGGAGGTCATGTTTATGTCACCATGCCCCATCCAAAGCAGTCAGAAGTAACCTTGGAAGACCTCAGAATCAGAGGCCAATTCTGGTAACAGCACAGAATATCCACACAACCCCCATTTGTTCCTTAGCTCTTGATATGAGTTTGCGTCAGAGCTGTCAGACAAAGAGGAGTAACATCCCTTTCCCATTAATCTACGGCCCACATGGACACTGGGTGCATGGAATCAAACCAATATACAGCTGAGATCTCCTTCTTTCCCCCATTTTTATATCCACTGTCTTTTGCCAAAAGCTCCCAAAGCCATCAATAGCAATAAATCAATAACAGTCCTGCAATCACTTCCAGAAATGAAATATGTACCTGTTTCTATTGAACTCCTAAAGGAAAGAGGTTGGACTCCTTGCTTAAGCACACAGAAAGACTTCATAGAGTGCGAAATAAAAAATTATGAAATATACCAATGAACTAATTATTCCTTAAACATTTTACTGCTTCCTTTTGTACTAATACATCCTCTTGATGGCCTTGAGGCTGAATGGATGGAGGGAGCTTGGCACTTTGGTGCACATTGACTGAGCTCACACAGCACAGGCCCTCCAACAGGCCAGGCTGGTACAGTGGCACAGAGGGTGATGTTGGAGGCCAAGTGCAAATCAGGAAAGAGGCATTTTCTGAGTTCAAAAGGACAAAGACTCATGGCATTGTGTCCTTAACAACATCTGACTGAGTGCAGCACTGCAGTCATCTCCAAACAATACTGAGTCCATGTTGCTGCAGCAAAGGCTAGTCCTGCTTCCCCTTCCACGACCTTCGAAGCACACATGAGCTCCCACGCTCCTTTTCTGCAGAAATCCTGGTCAGGGAGCTGGTCCAGCACGGGATTAAACAATGTTTGATTTTTCTAAGTCCCTTTCACTTCAGTTCTCTTGATTCAGTTCCTAGGAACCGTCTCCAGCATTTGCCCCGTGCGGATGAGTCAGGAGAAACCCGCAGCTGGGTGGGAAGGAAGGGTGCAAAGACTGCAGAGCTCTGACCAAAGCAGAAGAAATCAACAGCACCTCAGGCATGACTTCTGCTCACCTATAGACAGCAGAGGCAATTTCAGAATGTAGCCTCCAGCCTTGAAGAACTGTCACCTGAGAGCAGTAACTTTGTCACTGCTGCAAGATCCTTTTGACCTTCCCTGTTCGTATCTTTGCTCCATGCCAGAGCAGACACGAAAAAAACCCACACTGCATTTGTATCCTTTTAAGGCATGACCAGAGGAAACTTTGTGTGTTTCAGACACAGGCTCAAAAGTCAATTTGTCTCTAGGAGCATGTCACTGCACACACCACCTTGCACGGGGATGGTTTGCCATATTCATAAAAGAGCAAGACCATTTTGAATCACAGTTCAGGGACAGCGCAGAAAGTTTCTTTCCCAAGGCAGGTTGCTGGCACCCTCTGATCTGGGTGTAGTCAAGGCCTCTCATTAGATACACATACCCCTGCTCATGGGAGGAGGATCACTCAGTCATGAGCGACCTGATGTTTATACAGAACATAAATAATAATAATTTGAGCTCCAGCTCAAGGTTTGGTTGGTTGTTTTTTCAAAAATTGATTTGGGAAGCCCTTTTACCCAAAATAACTATTCTGGAGAAGCCAAGAAACAGCTAATACATCTCAAACAAAGATACAAAAAACCCTGTGACAGCTCTTTTATTCCTGTCAGAGTGCATGACACATTGCCTACCATAATTCGTGGGGAAGATCCTGCCTGGAAGCCACACAACGGGAAGGAAAAACTCCCGCTATTTTCACAGAGTCATAGAATCATGGAATGGTTTGGGTTGGGAAGGACCTTAAAGATGAATTAGTTCCAACTCCCTTGCCATGGGCCAGGACACCTACCACTAGGTGGAAGGTTGCTCAGAGCCTCGTTCAACCTGACCCTGAACACTTCCGGGGATGGGCCATCCACAACTTCTCTGTGCAACCTGTGCCAGGGTCTCACCACCCTCACAGAAAAGAATGTCTTCTTAGTGTCTAATCTAAACCTGCCCTCTGTCAGTTTAAAGCCATTCCCTTTGGTTCTATCACTACAAGCCCTTGTCAAAAGTCCCTCTCCAGCTTTTTCAACAGGAGACTTGGCTACAAGGGATTAACTCATTTGATTTCATCATTAATGTTCACATTCTTTACACTGTTACTCATCAACACGGTGACATGGCCTAGGAGTCCACCTAATACCAACAGGTTGACTTTGGCCCAATGAAGTCCTGGCTGTTCCTCCACTGGCTGTACTAATCTACATAAAACAAGTGTGTTATTTTCTTTCCAAACATCTCAGCTCATTCCAGCCACAAATCATTGAGTTCACTACACCCTGAGAGCAAACTGGCTGAGAGAGCGAGGACACCCTTAACGAGATCAGGGCAGGCAGAACTTGAGTCCATGAAACTGGAAAATAAAGGGAATAGCTACTTCCCTCCTTTTTCTGCTCTGGGATAGATAAATCCCCCTAATGTCCAAGTTCATGTTTTAATAGAGATGGTCACTGATTATATACTCTCATATGAAATGGAACCACAGAATCAAAGAATCATTAAGGCAGGAAAAACCTCCAAGATCATCAAGTCCAACCTTTGACTGAACACCACTATGGCAAGTAAACCATGGCACTGAGTGCCTCATCCAGTTGTTTCTTGAACACTTCCAAGGATGGTGACCCCCCACCACTTCCCTGGGCAGCCCATTCCAATGCCTGACCACCCTTTCAGTGAAGAAATGCACATTACTTCTCTAAGTCACTTTAAGTAGCCAAGGTGCAAGTGCCCAAAGGGGCACCTTTGCCTTGAACTGGTGTTCCCCTGGTACCCAGCTTATGGTAACTCTTGTCGAAGTTGGGAACTATCCCAGCTGGTGTTGGCACTGCTGTTATGCTGCAGGGCACCCATCCCATTGGAGTGCAAGGATGGGAGCAGGTGGTTCCATCAAAAACCCAACCTCCTCCACCAGAGGTTAAACCAAGGAAAATTCCCAAGTACCAGGTGATCTACTGTTTACCAGTCAGTCATGTATGTCCTTCTCTGACCAACTGAACTAGGACTCATATGAGTTGTGCTGTTGACCAATGGAAAGTTAAGCCTTAAGGGCTCCAAAGATTGGGCAACCGAGCCTTAAAATCGCTGTGCTTTGCCAGTTTGTCTGAGACACTTCAGACTGTACAGAACATTGATGCTGGGCTTTTATTTTTATTTTTAATCTTAATTTTAGCCAGAATGGCAGAGCAAGAGGATGGAAGAAATGTAGTAAGTATATTTGAAATGGGCATGGAATTTTACACAGGACAGAGCTCCCAAAAATAGCTCCAAAACAGACTGCTTTAAAATATTTAAAATGACAGATTTTATTGGTGTTAGAAGGGTGATTTCTCAGGGCTCTATTTACTGTGGCAAGCCTAGAAGGGATGGAACATGTATTGCTACACAACAGAAAGCAGGAGATTTGCCATTACACAGCCACACAGCTCATGAGACCAGGCTGCTCCACCATATATGCACATGACAGTGGCATTGCAGTACTATATGGTCAAATGCTTTTGTAAATACTGATTAAAGACCCCTAGAGATTTGCTC
This sequence comes from Lepidothrix coronata, assembly GCF_001604755.1. Lineage (NCBI taxonomy): Eukaryota > Metazoa > Chordata > Aves > Passeriformes > Pipridae > Lepidothrix > Lepidothrix coronata. The sequence goes on from NW_016690328.1 coordinate 2,111,119, forward strand.
ATGTCACAGGAGAGAAAGAGGAAGGCTGAAGAGGCAGACTGGTTGCTATCTACTTCTTCACTTGGTCGCTGAGAAAGGGAAGAAAAATATCCATGTAACTGCTGCCACATGTTCATTTGGTAAGTAAACTCCCCTTTCTGCAAGAGGGGAAAGGAGGGAATGGAGAAGTTCTTAGAAGAAAGAACTCAGCCTGAGTTCCCTCCATCCTCACCCTGAAGCTCCCTTCACACATCAGCAAAATAAGGAAAACACAGCTCTGAATACAAACCTTCAGCTCTGGCAAAGGCACACTGTGAGAAACAATAACCCCTGGCAGGGCTCCAAAGGGATAATTATGTCCTTATGAGCCATTGTTTCCCATTGATGGACCAGCTCTCATTCACAAAAAGCTGCTTTTGCGAGGCAAGAGGAAAAAACACATTTGGAAACACAGAAATTAGTCCCAGCATGGTCAAGGCACCACGGGAGCACTGTGAGAATCCAGCTGTTATTTACCCTGGACTGCTGCATGGACAGTGTTGAAATATCTTCATGGACACTTGCTTTCTGCTTCAGTCCCTTATGCCTGTAAACTTTGCTGTGGAGTTTTCCCTACAGAGCTAATGTTCAGCTTCAGGACCTCTAGCAGTTCCTCTTGATTTTCCATCCCACCGACACACACCATGTTGATCACATGCCTAAGGCACTGCTCAAGGGTTTAAATGAAAGCAAAAGAAGCTGAAATCTGACCTGTTTTCAGCCCTCAACTGATCACTTGGCCAAGTGACCAGACCACTGCCCACCCTGCTTGGGGCACTGTGCTGGGGCTCAATTGGGTTTTGCACTTGGTGGCACCTTGAGCCATTGGAGTTGTCCTTCAGTGCCTCTGGGAGCCCATGCAATTAAAGACAAGCAAACAGAGACCAGGTTAACACCTCTAAAATGCCGACTGTACGTTGGCAACAGACTGGGGACCCTCCTGGCTTGTGCTGAGTCTCTGTCCAGGCTATCCAACTGTATTGACTGGATGTCCAGTGACTGGAGCCAGAATATGGGCACCCAGAGAACAGGAAAATACAAACATTTAGGAGTCTTCACATCAGACTGAATCCAACTGTCTGTGCAATGTTGTCTAGTGATGTCTGAGGTGCTTTACTAAAACCCACACTCCTCACAGGGCTGGGACACAAGGCACAGGTCCTACTGAAGACCTGTGTGCTCAGTGGCTCCTCAGCATCTCAAATGGGACCAGGCACCTCCACACAGGCAGTTTGAGTCCAGCCCCAAGCTTCTTTTCTTTGCTTCCTCCTGTAAGCCAAGCCATGGTGATCCATGCCATGAACTGCACTTCCCCACAGAGCCCACAGTGCCAGGTTGAGCTGGCTGCCAGCACCCATTCAGTGGGACCAGCCATGGGAACACGCTCAGCTGGCTCTGCAGAAGGACACTGCAGGCTGTCTGGGAAAGAGGAGATGTCCTTTGCAAATGCTTCTGAAGCAAAGAGCTCCCACTCTGCTCATAAGGACTCTGAAAGTGGTGTGTCCTCCTGAACTGGGTGAGAGGAATTTTTTATGGCAGCACAAAGGGTTGAACCCTTGTTGGACTCCACCTCTGCATGATCCCTTTTGGAGCGGCCTCTGCTCTTCTGGAATGATGCAGATTTGCCTGCCTGCAGAAGTGGTTTGGAAGCAGCTGTTGGAACTGAGAGATCCCACTCTACTCTCTCTCCCTGGGATATCTTGAATGTTCACATCTTCAAAGTAGAGCCATGCTCCTGCAGCCTCCAAGGACCACCTTTGCTCCCTGCACTAGAAAATGCAGGAAATATTTTCTTCCACTCTAGAAAGCTCCTCAGATATGCGCCAAGCTAAACCTACACTGTCACAGCTGCTCTGTGCTCCTCTTACACTGCGTGGGCTTGGAAAGCTCATCGGCTCATTTAAGTACCTAAAAAACTCCCCAGCAGCTTGAAGCCCTGTGAGTCTGACACTGCCTGGGGTCCCTGTCCTGGGAGAAGGGGGAAGATGGGGAAAGGAGCATCTTGCTTGGACTCATGAGCAGATGAATATGCACCAGGACATCCTGAAGGCAAGGAGCAGCCAAGTCCACCCTGCAGGGCCTGGAAAGCTGCCGTTCAGCTTTAGAGAGGAAAACATCCCACAGACTGCAGCCACACAGCAGAGGACTTGTGGCACCCCTTCTTCACGGAGGGTTTGGCAGCCTAAAGCCTCTCTAGCTCCCACCTCAAGCTCAGATGTCTAGAACTGTGGTCCTAAACCTCCCCTCCACCAGCTACATCAGAACCCGAAGTCCCTAGTGTATCTAGGGGGGTTTTCCCAATATTTCGGGAGGCCGAAGCTACCTGTTTGAGCCATGAAGTAACTGTGTTTTCAGATCTGGTCTTGTCACCAGACCCATCTCGCTGCTGAGTCTTGCTCAGATCAGTGGCAGTTCAGCCCAGGAGGCACCTCAGCACAACCAGCCCTACGGAAGAGCACCAAAGGATGAAGACCTGTTTATTCAGATTTTTTTATCCAATAGCTCGGAAACTCACTCAAAATAGGGAGAGAACTCTTTTTCTCACTGCAAAGTCCCCCTGTACACACAGGGGTTCAAATCCACATCACCTGACCCTCAGTTACCCAAGATAAAATATCCACAGGTGACAGCCTCATATTCACCTCTGTAGAAGTTCTTCCAGTTTCCACTAGGAATCCCTGTACAGACAGGGATTATTATTACATAATTGTGTAGTTACACAGCCAGGGTCCTAGAAGAGATGCCATGGCACTCCCCACTCTAATGAGCATCAAGATATTTCCAGAAAATCAGACCATGACTATACTTCTCCATCATTAACAGGGCAAGGGCTCCAGGCCTCCAGCAAGAGCCTCCTGTCTGAGAGGTGTGACAAAGAAGAGACCCCAAATCTCTGCCATCCTTCAGTGTTATCAGCATCTACCCATCAAGAATTATTGAATGAGAAGCCTAGACTTCTCATTCAAATTGAGACCTCTGAATCATGCCTTTCAAGTCCCTTCAGCTGAGTGCAGTCCCTGTGGTGGCTGGTGGACCTCATTTCCCAGAGAGAGGGAAATGAGGCTCTCATTTCCCTCTGAGAGCCCTAGCCAGGATATGTCACACTTTGCTTTCAATCCAACACCTTCATGATCATAAGATCTCCCTGAACAGTCCTTCACAGTCTTTAAAAACTGTGAAAGACTGTAAAAATCCCTGCCAGGTAAAGGAAGAGTTAATATTCCTGCTACCTGGGAGGTTATCACTAAAATGGGACTCCTGCCCAGGAATGATGGCTTTATGGGCACAGGTCCACCAGGAGGATTTCTTCAGACCTAGTTGGTCTGCCTTCTTCTGTTCAGGAGGTCCATTTGTAGTAAAAATCTATAAATAGTCTGATAGGTTGGGAGAAGAAATGAAAAAGGGCCAGTGCTGGGTCATTTAATGTATAGACAAAGACATGTTCACTTCATCTGCCATGTAAATCTCAACTGCTCAAGTTTATCATTCACTGCCAAAAATGCTATTACAGCAGCTTTAGATTTCAAAGACAGTTTTATTCCTGTTTCTGACTGGCCTTTGGATGGATTTTTCAACTCGGAAAAAGAAAAAAAACAGTTTATGTGCTCTGAACTGGAGCTTAGAAGGTTTAACACATTTCTAAGTATAGACATGGTGATTTACAAGGACCTCTTTTTGTGGTTTTTATAAGACTCTGTCTTTCTTCAGCCACGAACAGCGTATTGGTTCTGACAAGGACATCAGGAACCTTTGAGAATTTAGCATTATTTATGACAGGGAGTGTGTGATCCAGTGGATAAGAAACTGGACTTATTACTTGGCTCTGCCATAGATGTGCTGCACAACCGAAGAGCTTTCCCTTTCTGTATCTCTTCTTCTCTGCAGCAATGGTACACTGAGATAAACAACTATTTTCTGACAACTGTTTTTCAAATAAACCAGCACAGCCCAATCATTCCAGCATCACCAGATGATGCCTCCTAGTCAATAATCCCTGCTCCCTGCAAGGTTTTATTGTTACAGCTTCCAAGGGTCATCCAAACCACTCACATCAATGTCAGCAGGTAGTTGGTGCTCTTTATGAGTGCTGGTACCTGGATTCATTCAGTCTAATCTCAGTGCTCACTCCTAAGAGTTCACAATGAATGGTTTGCATCAAGGTATTGTATGAATGCGCTAATAGTGGATGACAGGCCAGTTAAGAGCTGGACAAACTCACCATGGAAAAGTGATCCCTGACCCATAGAGAGCACAAGTTTAATTGCAGATGTGCAGCAGCTCCATGTTCACCATTACCTGAGGCTCTGTGATCCCAGTGCTCAAGGATTTGCATCACACTACCCAAGTGAATGGTCACAAACCTCATACAAAGCTATCAGCATTTAGGGCATGAAAGTCTTAGTTTGGAATTCCTGAAAGTTGTTTGGCCATGCAAAGACATCTGGCTTTGCTCCAGGCCAGAAAGAAGCCCTAAATCTAGGTGTGATTAATCTGCTGTAAATAATTCAGCATTAAGACAGCACTGGCAAGTTCCACTTTCTGATGATGTTCTCCACATCCCTCACAAGCATCAGCCCTTCATATGCCCTGAAAACAGGGATGCAGAGAGCTGGGGAGGGATGTGCACACCTTGCAGCAAAAACCCCAGAATAAAACCTGAGCCTTAACCTGACAGAGCAAGACCTCAATAGGAGGCAAGTGCTCTCCAACCTCTCTATGGAGAGGTGAGTTATTCAGGTCCTTAAATCTGAATACTGTATTCTGTGACCTGTAAAAGGCTGATCTGATGCACAGACAGGTGAACACTTACCTACAACTGCACGGCCCATGGAGCCTGCATCTTTAAGACCATCCTTTGAGATAGTAAAAGCAACTCAAATTACCATGTCCCTATTTCCCTGGAGACAGACACTGCTCTGGGCACAGAGGCAGCACAGATGGGCAACTGTGTCCACTTAGGACTGTGTAGGGGCACTAGAACTCCCTCAGCCCTCAACATTCCCCCTGAACCAGCACCCAGGTACAAAGAGGTGCCAAAGGTCGGAGGAGCAGGGTCTGTGCTCCCAGTCAGGGTGCTGGTGTGGGAAAGCACCTTCCTGTGCAGATGCACGTGGAGCGAGAGCAACGTTTTACACGGGCAGTTAGTGACAGGACAAGGGGAATGGTTTTAAACTGAAAAAGGAGGGATTTAGATTAGATGTCAGGAAGAAATTCTTTACTGTGAGAGTAGTGAGGCCCTGGCACAGGTTGCCCAGAGAAGCTGTGGATGCCCCATCCCTGGAAGTGATCAAGACCAGGCTGGATGGGGTTCTGTGCAAGCTGGTCTAGTGGAAGGTGTCCCTGCCCATGGCAGGGGGGTTGGAACAAGATGATCCTGAAGGTCACCTCATAGTGATTTCTGTGTGAGGGTCAGGTCTCCAGCGTACCCATGTCCAGCTGATGAGCTACATCCAGGATCCCCTGGTCTCCATAAGCACCCCTTCTTTCAGCATTAGCCCTTAAAACCTCCCACCACTGGCTACTCACATCACAAAAATCCATCTCCAGCTCATCCTCACTCCTGTCTCCGACCCCTCCCCTCCCCTCTCCCCTGAAGACATCCTTTTACCAAAACGAGCCGTGGAGGCACTAGAAAAGACACTGACGTCAACGTAAAAGTAAACCAAAGAGGTCTGGTTCCTGTATCATTCCTGTATCATCCCTGCGCCGGGCTGAGCGCTGAGGAGCGAGCCCACGGTCACTCGGTCGAGGAATCCGGGAGCGGGCTCAGGGATCAGCAGCTGAGCTTTCTCATCCCGGCTGTGTGAGTGAGTAGTGGCTGCGGCGTGTTTCGGGCTGGGAGTGAGGGGGGAGAGGGAGGGAGATTCACCAGCTGCAGCTCGGGAAGGCAGCGTGCTCCGGTCCCGGCTGGGCTGAGGCTTTGGAGACATGGGGATGGGAGTCCTTGCAAGCCGAGTCTAGAGCGAAGCACATGGGTGTGGATGCAGTTTGGCTCCGTGTGGGTTGGAGCAGCACTGGAGAGCAGGGTTTCCTACGCCAGGTGCTGGAAGGGTAGAGGAGGGTTGGGGAGTTTGGTGCATAGGAAAAGAACACCTCATTGAGGGAAATGTGGGGTTTTCTATATAATGAACTGATCAATTTGGATGCCAAACAGCCATCTGAGGGGTTCTACATGAAACCTTGAGTATTGCTGGTAAACCTCCATATACTGATCATCTCTGCCAAGCCCAGCTACAAACACACCTATGCATCCCACAGCTGTCTCTGTATAGAGATGCAGAGCTAGACACAAGGTTTTTAAACTCAGGCCATGAAAATGTGTTCTGAGGGGGCTCAGAATGAACTTTATAGTGTAAGCTTAGGAAGCAGAAAACTTTCCCCAGGGAAACAGTACGGAAATGTCCTCACTTTGATTGCGGATGGGGGAAGTGGCTGGGTCAGAGCTGGGGTGGGTGAAAGGGATGAATGGCCTCACAGGCTCCATTGGCAAGTCTCTGCCAAGTGAGACACGTCTGGCCACAGACAGAGCATCTCCTGGTGTTTACACAAACCATACTCAGTGGCAGTTGTGATGAATTGGCAACATGGCTCTTCAGACTCATTTCAGCTGTGTTTTGGTGACACAAGGCTCCTTTTCTTCTAACATTTCTCACACGCCAGGGCCAATTGCTCTTCTTCAGCAAAAACCCAGCCCTTTTCCTGAAATGATAGGTCCTTCAGCAGAGCTAACTCCCCCATTCAGAAATAAAAGAGTGGGCATACAAGTTTAATCCCTATTACTCGCGCGTGACAGTCCCAATTGAAAACCACCCAGGCAAATGCCTCTGTCGCCCAAGATCAGATGCAATGCTGCCTCTCAGCTCACCATGTAAATCTCTCCCTGAGTGGGGAAAAGCTGGGCAGCCATGGAAAAAAGGAGGCAGAAATACCCACCACCTGTTGTAGCATCTACCAGCACGAGTGAGGGCAGAAACCTCTTTACCGAGGAACTTTTCTTTGTGCACAGGAATCTCTGCCAACCCACAGCCAGAAAGAAAATCCCTCCATCCCTTCTTACAAGGACACATGGCAACTTAGCAATGAAACTGAGCAGCTACTTTATTAATCTATCTATTTCTGAGCATTTTGCTTCACTCTGCCTAAGCCTCCTTCCCCATCTCCCCAGTGTGTTGAGATAAAACACAGACAAGGAGCCATTTCTTTCCTTCCCACAGAGCATAAAGGTGGCAAAAGCACCCTACAAGCCTTCCTTCCCCCACTTTCGAGCAGGAGGCAAAGGCCAAGGAAGGAACTGTACATGAAACATCTCTCACAGCACGTTCTCCCAGCGGCAGAGCAAGCAGAACAGAGGAGGCTGCTGAACAGAGCAATAAATCCCACCAGGAGCACGTACAACACCACCACAGCTCTGCTCCCCCTTTTGTACATCGTGCCCTTGGGTTGACGTGGTTCCCGCAGGGATATAGACTGTCCTGGCCATACATCCCATTTGCACTCCAACTTGTCAGAAAGGCTGTGGGATTTTGGCTGTCCACATTTTAACAGGCTGGAGACATGTAAAGAGGGATGTTTAGCAGGCAGGTGCTCAGCACATTCGGGGAAACCTCACCCATTAAGAAGATGTGTGTCCTGACACCAAAAACAGAGACATCCAAATTCCCTACACCTTTTTAAAATGTGAGACAAAAAATCTCCAGTTGTTTGGACTTCAAGTCCAGGTCGGGTGGGGCTTTGAGCAATCTGGTCTAGGGCCCCTGCCCACAGCAGAGGGGTTGGAACTAAATGATCTTTAAGGTCCCTTCTGACCCAAACCATTCTATCATTCTTAATGCCTATGATTTTCCTTTCCATCCTGGGCTGTTATAGCAGGTTTCTATAAATGCCCATTTGCCAGGTTTAGGCAGAGGTGAAACAATATATTACCTAAACATGCACATTAGTGAATGTTCTGTGGCATTCAAGGTAAAATCTACAGTCCCTTCTAAGGAATATCTTCTGCATCTGTAAATAGTGTGGGGACTGTGACATCCCTTCTTCCTCTCTCTTTTACCTCTCATCCATTTTTCATCCTTGCATTTTAATTTGTAGCTTTTAGCTGTACAATTTTTTGTAGATCACAAATAGCCAAGCGAATCCTATTGACGGCTTAGCAGGGAAGCACTTTCCATCCAGTAAATCCCAGAGAGGCACAGAAGAGTCCAGCTGAGCATGACAAAGTCCAGAGACAGCAGTAGTTGTGCTGAGGTGAAGGATGAATCAGGGGAATAGAAAAGTGAAGGCCGGACCAAAGGGGATCAGTAAAGCTGTGGGGGTCAGATGGGATTAGGCTGAGCTGGCTGTGACACCCAGAGAAATGATGTCACCCATCAGGATGACACTAACCAGGGATGCTGCTGTTTAGTCTCAGCATGATATTTACTGGGATCAATACACCATTAGTGTATAGACACAGAGGAACTGAATTCTTTATTATCTCTTACACATAATCCATAAAAGATGTACATCTCATCTATCAGAGCCTGAAAAGCACCTTTACAGACATTATCACACAACAGAAAGGATGACTTCTTCCACATTGATGCAAAAAGATTTACTGTCAAATGTCGCCTCCTCTTCGTGGCTCCAGCTACCTTCTCTACAAATACCTGCCAAAATGATGGGGCTCTAGGAAATACCCCTTAGGTTAAAAATGTGGGGTATGGATTCCAGTCCAGCAGATAGCTCTCTGTCCATACATGCACTGAGGTTGTCACCCTCTCTATGGGACCTGGAGAGGTGGATTTGGGTCACTCTGGAGATCTGCCCCTTATGGAAGCTGTCTGAAGTAGGCTTTGGCCTCATGGATGAGGTTAACCTATGTTAGAGTAGCTCATTCACCACAGGAAGGCATTAGCAGCTGAAATGTCACCGAGCTCTGAGCACCCAGGCCCACACAGAGACCACAGCAGGAGTTTGTAACCCTCCAGAGTCCTTCCAGAGTGATGAACCCAGAAGGACTTCTCTGGGCAACCAGTGCCAGTACCTTACCACCTTCACAGTAAAATTTCTTCCTCAAACATAATCTAAATCTCTCCTCTTTAATTTAAAATCATTGCCCTTGTCCCATCACTATCTGCCCATGTGAAAGACATAGAATCATAGAATGGCTTGGATTGAAAGGGACCTTAAGCAGGACTTTTAGCCAGGTGTAATTTCATCCTCATCCCAAAAGTCTGTTTCTGGCAGGATGAAGAGGGAAAGATGGGTTGTCATGCCAGGTTTCACCTGCTTGGCACTCACAGAGCTGCAGTTCCCCAGCAGCCAGGCTGGCTCCTTTTGCCCGCGCTGAATACGCCAAGCAATACATCTCTGAGAAAAATCCAGGCTGCCAAGCCATGTTATGCTGTCTCCAGCTACCAATTATGCAGATAAATTGATTGTCATTAGAGTGATGAAGTTGCACAACAAATAAACTTTCAGGACCAAGGCAGCCCATTTTTCACAACACCAACCTCAAGGCTTCCTGCTGCTTTGATCAAACGCACAGAAAATTGTCTCCAACCCATGGTGGTGTCGGAGACATAGACTTGTGAAGGCTGGAGCAAGCCAGTGAGGGGCAGAGGTTTAAAACACTCCAGTAACTGAACATTTGTGGACTGCTGTGCAAGGCAGGTTGAGCAGGGGCCATCACAAAGATCACTCTGAGCAGACGCCGCCTTGCAGGATACCCAGGACTGAAATAGCGAGGGGCAGACATCTGGAATCAGAGTCAGTGGCAGGAGAGAGAAAGGAAGAGGAGTTGTGCTGCCTCTGGCCCCTGCCCAGATTAGGTCTGTCTCATACCAAGGCTGTTCATCTCCCACTCACAACGGTATCATGTTCACCCAGACAATCAGAGCTACTAAGACACTGGCATCAATAAATCCCAGAGGTATTATTCCTCATGAGCAGCTTACCTAAGAAAGAGTAAAATTTTTTTAAACATGCTGATTTATTAATACACCCAGGATAGATCGAACCACTAGTTCTTGCCCGAGGAAGTTCAGCAGTGGAGTTCAGCATCTTGACTCACAGTATTGGGACTGATATATGACTAATTATGATCAGATGGCATATCTAAAAATACAGAGCCTGTGGTTTATTTTTCTTGGAAAATGGAAAGACACCCAAAGAAGCACAGCCCAGTTTAGCAACCACAGCAGGCTGGATTTTTGCTTTAAAGAAGCCAGCAGAATTTGCCCCAAAGGAGGTGCCAATTTAGATTGTGTTACAGCCATGGGATTAACCTGTGGCTCTAGCACTGTGGGGGCAGCCCCCATTGCCCTGGCTGCTGCTGTGGCTCTAACTCTGAATTACAGAGGCCAGAGATGCTGGTTGCACCTGACTGTCCCAGGAGACACAAGCAATAGGATTCCTCTTACTCAAAGGAGGCCTCTACGCTGAGACCACCACAGTGTGGGCTGGTCATTTAGTGCAGACTGGTATTAATGAACTAAACGCTGCGATGAACCCACCTTGCACCATTCCCAGGGAAGCTGCCACAGACATCTCTGCACCTGTTGTCAGGTTTGCCTTCGGTCATCTCTTTTCTAGATTAAACAAGTCCAGTTCTGCTGGTCTTCCCTGATAGGTCAGGTTTGCTGGCCCTCAGGTTATTCCCACTGCTTTGGTTTGGGCCTTTTTAAAGACAAAGACACATCCCCCCTTCATTAGTCATTTCACACTATTTGTTTCATCTAGTAGTGCTTTTGTAGAAAACAATCCCTCCAGGTGACATGAAGGGCATGTCAAATAGCACTCCCAACATGACAAAGACTGAAACTATCTGTAAGAAGATGAAGTTATGGAAAGGAATGATTCAGCAGTGGCAGGTTGCATTTTTGCTTCTGGTAGAAAAATTGCTTTGAGGCCTTAAACACAAACTGGAGCTGGGTCTTAGTGTTCCCTTCATCCAGTGCCCACATCTGAATGAGTTCAAGGCCTCCTTAATCATCATCAGTGACAATTTGATTCTGTCTATAACCTTATCTGAGCCAGAAAAAATATCCCCCAGGATTTCTGAACCGTCGTGTTTCCGCCTGACTCGAGTCTCAGCAGGTCCCCTCTACTCCATGTGGGAGACAAAAGGGTCCATGACCCAGTAGCAAAACCCACCACAACACAAACAGTGCCTGCTGAATTCTGCTGCCCACCCATTTGTTTTCAAGAGAAAATTGATTATTCTGGCATTGCAATTTCCAGTAACGAACCGCTTTAAATCGCACATATGATCCCTTCCTTCCCATTCTGAAATCTTCCCAGGGCACTTTTGCACCTTCTGCTTAGAGGGATCATTTCAACCATGGGGAAACTGAGGCACCTCCCCAGAAAGTGGGGGTTTTGTCCCTGATGAGGCCCCTCACACAAAACTCACTGTGGGAGCAGGAACTGCCTTCAAGGACAGGGTATGTAATTCCAAACAGCTGAAAACACAAAGGAAAACACCTCCTCCAAAATAACAGGGAAAAAAAGTTCAGCAAATGTACTAGCCTCTTCCAGAGGCAGCAGTTTCAGGAATCACTTGTAACCAGGCAGCAGGGTGGTTGTTGGGTTAGGGTTTTTTTTCCCTCCCCCAATGGGGCCCTTTCTTTTCTTCTTGTTCCTATAGGGTTTTTCATCACTGTGGCATTTCCTACGATAATCCATCAGACTTACACTGCCCTGTTCCAGATCAGAGCACTGCTGAGCTCTGTGCATGTCTAACAAAAGACAGCCCTGTCCTGAGCCATTCAAAATCTCTCCAAACCAGGCGAACAAAGGGGAGGATCAGCATGTCTGTGGAGAGAGAGCAGGGAGAGGATGTCTTTCTCTAAAGCCTTTTTTCAGGATTGTGGGTCCAAATACCAGATTTTCTGAGTTGCAGGTGTCCTTCCTCCTGGGCCAGGTTGCTCACACAGCAAAGGACCTCAAAAATTCAACAGATGGCCCTGGGAGCATCCCGCTGCCCCTTTCCAGGTTTGTGGTCACTGCTAAATCAGAGCAGGTAGAGATACCAGACTGGTTCTCTAAGGCCCCACTTCTTCCTTGCCATCGGTTTACAAATGTCCCTCTGCCCTCTGCATCCTCACAGAGCACAGCACACCTTGAGTTCAAAGTTTTCCAGTTCAGCCCTGTCAAACTGTGCTTCCCACCTCTCCAAATGCAGGAGCAGAGCGTTGAGAGCTCCCTGGAGGCTCCCTGAGCCACCCAGGACTGCAGAGTCCTGCTTTGCAGCCCTCAAAACAGAGCTGGACAAGAGCCTTTCCACCGAGAAGGACTCTGACCTCCCAGGGCATGGTGCCCAAGCAGTGCCAAAGCCCAAAGCTCGTGTAGCTTTCCCCTCCAAGCACCAGTGTGCCTATGAGCCCAGTGACAAACAAAGCCAACAGGAAATACTTTGCTGGGAATTGGGGAGAGCTCTGCAGTGAGGTTGTGACACTGGACATCGAGTTCTTGGCAATTAATTTCTGAAACTTTGAAAAAATATCAAGAGAAGAACAAGACGTGGCTGCTGGCCAGACCTGGGCTGGGAGGCCAGAAAGGTCAGAGCAGGACCCTTCAAGGGATCTCAGTGTGGGTTGGATCTAGGGGCAACTGAGACATGACATGCTTTATTGGGTGGCCAGAGGGTCTCAGTGGCTCACTTTTTGCTGGTGCCTTGACTGAGAAACCTTGTCAGAAACCTTGCTGTTGTGAGACCTGTGGTGAACTGGGCAAACTGGTGTGGAGAAAGTGATCCTGGCTCACCCTCACAGAGTACATTTATACCAGGACAGGGCACATCTAACTTCATAACCCTTGTCATGCAAGAGCTGGTGAAAGGAAGAACCAAGGACCCTCCAAACAAGCCACTCAGAAGAGACCTCAGAGTTGCCCACAGAAGCAGCTCGCACTGTGCCCTGCAGAGGTTTTCATTTTTCTTCCAGTTCAGCCTGGGAAGAAAAATGGAGGGGGAGGCAATGGTCAGCAAAGTCAATTCCCAACTATGCAAGAGGCAGGCAGGAAACTGGCTCCTCCACACTTCCTCCCCCTTGCCTGAGTCATCTAAGAGGAGCCATGACCGTCATTTAGGCAACACTTGTCTTTCCCCGTCCCTCATCAAACAGATGAATTGCTGCTGGATCCCATCAGCAGAGGCTTCATGTGGTGACTGTCTGATCTCCCTCCTTGCACAATGGGAGCCTGTCCAGAGGCAGGGACACACAACAATGGTGGCCTCTGGCCCTTGCAGTCCTCTGAGGACTGGGAGTGACAGCCCAGTGGGTGCTGGAACATGCCTGTGATCCCGAGCAGTTGGCAGAGGACACCACCCTGCTGAGCTGCTGATGTCAGGTAGGTGCAGCTGCCTCTGGCCCCTGCTGAGATGCCATCTCAGAGGCAGCTGGACCATCTTTTATGGCTCTCCACAGCCTCTGTTGCCCATGCTGAGAGTCAGGTAAAAGGCCTTGGGGGTGTTGAACATGATCAAGGGGGAGCAGTCCAAGCCCTCCTTCTCCAGGGAGGAGTAGTCGATGTTTCTTTGCCTCTTTGGAGTTTCTATCCCAGCATTGCAGGAGAGGGACAAAGGCTGTCTCTTAAGGAAGAGTACAGTACAGGGGGCCCTGATCTTTTTCTCCAGTCCCTCCAGCTCTCACCTTAGGCATAATCATCACAAATGTCTCTGGGTTCAGATCCCAAAGGGGTCCCAGAATCTCCCAGATGTCCCAGCATAGCAAACCTGGATTACCATGAAAACAGCAGAGAATGACCTCTCAGTAACCCAGCAGCTGAAGCCTCACATTCCTCTGCTTGGCTCCAAATGAGCAAGTGCCATGAGCTAAAAGCCAGGCTGTATACAGATGTCAGCCCTTATCTTTAAGGTTATTTCAACTGGACTTCCCATTCATTCTACCAAAAGTACCAGGAAAAAAATGGATCAGCTTTCAGGACCCATCCATTTGCCATGTTATTGCTTCCACCAAGCACTGGCTCGGGAGTCACCAAAGGGGAGTGTGTTCCCACACTGCTGTCCCAGGTTTTCATTCAAGGGCAAGGCAATGTACCTCTTACTTCTCAAAGATAAGGAAGTGTGGTGGGATTGGGATTGAAACACACCTGATCAAGCCCCTTTGCAAGGAAGGAAATTCCTACACATCTGGGGAGAACCTCAGTGTCTGCAGATTTCCCCTAAACCAAATGCTGTCTGGTGCTTTCCTGGCAGCCACCTCTGTAAAAGGTGGAGGTCGTGGAGAGTGGTCCAGCACAGCAACTTCTCCACCCTTGGCTCACCTGTGGGAGTCTACACAGTTCTCTGGGTCAGTTCTGAACCTGATTCACAGCATCCCACACCAGCCCTGGAGATTGTGGAGAATTAAGATTTTAGGGCTCATGGGCAGTGCATATCATAGAGACACACATGAATGTTTTCCAGCACTTTTTAAGGTCTGGGGATATTGTGGGACAGATATACTAGAAGGAAGAGTAGTTGGAGAGGGTAAAATGGATGTAGACTCTCTGTGCCCTTAACTTTATCTGCCATGGCAAAGGGTTACTCACCTGGCAGGGAGCAGAGCCCACGTAGTGCCTCTAGTGGTCTAGTGGTTAGGGTGCAGGACTCTCACCGCTGCGACCCGGGTTTGATTCCCAGCCCCCTGGGCAGATGCAGCTCGTTAGCCCTGTGAGGCAATCCATCTAAGAGAAGGTCACTCTTAGCCCTGTGAGGCAATCCATCTAAGAGAAGGTCACTCTAAACAAACCTACGTTCTGAGACCCTCACTGCCACTGTCCGAGCTTGCTCGGCCCCGGCAGATGAACCTCAGGATTAAAGGGTGGGCTCAGTTCAGCGCACGCTGGGTCTCACCTAAAAAATCCACTGCGCAGGCTCGAAGGGTTAATGACCTTTCCCAAATCTTCGCTCGCGAAGACTGGCCATTATTATTACATCAGCAGGGCAACTTCCCCTGCAAGCAGTTTTCTGAGGACAGGCTTGTGCTTGTGTGTGTCTGTTGTGACTGTGGGCATTTAATCACTTCAATTTCTCCTTCTGGCTCTCCTGCCTCCTGGTGCAGGACCAAAACAGTGATAGAATACCTCAGGAGAACATTCAATGGAGGTGGCCTATGGTCATGTGAGCTCACTTTCTCTGAAGCAGACAATAAAAAGGTTTTCTGGACAGCTCAGAGAAGATCTCACCCTTCAGTGTCCTCCATGCAGCAAGGATCACTCTTTAGTGTCCTCCACACAGTCACAACCATGGGTAAAGGCTACTTAATTTTCTGAGCTCTGATTCTGTTTTGTCTGTGTCCAAGACCCTCTTGGGTAGGAATTCTCCTTCACTGCTGGAGAAAATAATTCATTTGTGAGGATCAGTATAACAAAGCCGAAATTCAGCTTCCTAAATAAACCCAGGCACGTTCAGACACGGGGTTCTGGTTTGGGTCATTACAAACTTGGTCAACAGAGGCATCTTGAAAGCTGATCTGGCCACATGCCTTAAGCCCATCTCAGCTCTGTTATAGTTTGCTGCACTGTGCCCAATCTCAATCTCTTCTCCTGCAGCAGGGGGTGAAAAGGGGAATCTTTTTGAATAGGACTGGAAACGTACACCCTTCTGACAGAAACAGGGGAGACATCTCCCCAGGGTGGTGTTCAGCTTTCTCTCCACCTCCTTCAAGAGCTGTCTGGTCTCCTGCTTTGCTGATCTATGCCACAGAAGACTTTTAACCAGAGCCCTATTTTGCGTGGCAAGGTTAATGGATTCCTAGGAATTACTATGGGATAGTAGGATCCCTCCCTGCTGTAACTATTAATCTTTCTCCTATACGCTGATTTTGACTGAGCCAACACCTTCTTCCACCTACAACATCACTCCAATATTTAATACCATTGTATATTCAATGAACAAGCTTGAAAATTTTCCACTTACTAAAAGTTTACTTTTTTTTCCTGCCCTTCCTCCTCCCTCTGGGAGGGTGATAAATGACTGAAAATCAAGATATGATAGAAGCTCTTCATTTATCAGCTACTCCTTCTGAAGCCAAGTGTGGGAACTGGGTCTGGGACAAAGTATGGCCCTGAGCCCGGATGTGCCTTCTCCACCTTAACAGCAGCATCTGCTTCCCAATATGGCTTGTTCTGCACTATCTCAGGCACAACTTGAAACTTTGCAGCTGTTGCCACTCAGAGTCTAGCTCTAAATCCAGTGAGGAGGGAGAGGCTGGGATAGTGGGGGAGTGCAGGGCACTGATTATCCTGTGCACAGGGATGGGAACATGGCTGACATGTATTATGTGGAAGTACAAAACCAAGCTAGTCCTCACATAAGAAGGGCCAGGCAGTCCCAGAGCAGGTGAACAGGCACAGTTACCAATAGCTCATCCCGGAGAAAAGTCTCCTCTTTCTTACAGTCTCACATTTGTAACTACAGAGAGACATTCCCTAAATACAAAAATGTTGTTGATGGGCTGAGGCATTTGCCACCATGGGCATTAAGAATAATTGGATCATAGAATCACAGAATGGTTTGGCTTGGAAGAGACATTAAAGACCATCCAGTTCCACCGTCATGGGCAGGGATACCTTCCACTAGACCAGATTGCTCCAAGCCCCATCCAACCTGGCCTTGAACACTTTCAGTGGTGGAGCATCCACAGCTGCTTTGGGTAACCTGTCCCAGTGCCTCCACAGGGTCCAAGTCCACCCACTCCACCCAACACTGAACCATGGGTTGGTTTCTTCTCTTTTGTTCTTCCCCTGTTGAACTCCCAGGATGGAAGTGAAGGCAAGCTGATCACCCAGACAGGGCTCGTGTTGACCTTCCAACCACACTTGCTTCCCAAGGTGTAAGGAAGTGAAAAGCAGATGAGAGCATAGGCATGTGCCTGAGCTGGAGGTCAGTTGTGGAAGGCTGGATGCCCGGATCAGAGGTCTCATAAAGTCCGTGAGGATGTTCCTGAAACTGGGGGAAGAATCTGCCCCTCAGTGTGAGGAAACTCAAAATAGAAAATCAATAAAATAACCAGACCAAAAAGATCAACTCCGTCTTCCTGGGAAAGATCCAAGAGTGAAAAACTAATTCCAGAAAATGAGGTCAACCTTCTCTAATAACCATAGCTACTGTTTGTGCTCCAGTGAGACATGCATGTGTGGAGTTTACCTCTCCTCTATTTATGGATTTGGCCTCTTGACCTGGAATTCAATGCCTCTCAGTTGATCCTGTCGTGTTGTGACGGGCCATATCCTGTATGTTTATTGTGTTGGCACCAGCACTGTCTTTATCTAAAGGGGGATGGAAAAGAGCAAGCCAGGGCTGATACTAAAATCCAGCATCCATCCTCTCTGTCTTTCTAAACAACTAAATTTGATGGAACTTCTCACTTTTTTTTCTGCCTTTTTTCCCAAAACGGAACTCTAAACCCTCCTGAGGAGAATATCTGTGCAAGCCCCACAAAAAATGTCTTTTTTGGTATCCAATTTAGAGCAGGAAGTGGGACTTGAGGTGGGACTTTGGGGGATTTAGGAGATTTGAGTCCTTAGAGCATCAGTCAGCAGAGATATCTTGAAAGCCATTCTGGCCGCATGATTTGAACCCACCTCAATAATTGGATAATTCATTATGCTTGTTCCAATCTCAGTCTTTTCCCAGGGAGCCAAAGGTGAAGAGATACTTAAATCCCCCCTCTGAGAGGGACTTAATACCCACAATGAGTCCACCACCTCAGGGTGGACAAGGGCTTTGTGAGGATGGAGGAACATGCTGGGGGGCTCCTCAGTGAAGCCTCAGACTCTCCATTGCTACCCATGCTCAGCCATTTCATCCCAATCCCTGGATAGATTTTATACCCCCTCTCCCAAATGGCTGCAGCCAGCACCACCAAAGTGTGCACAATCATCCTTTGATTGCCTATGCCAGAGTTTTTCTCAGGGCCTGGACAGCTGGGTTGGTTCAAAGCATGTCATAGGCTTCGTGGCATTTGGTTCGGCACCTTCCTGCAACTGCCAGGGATGCCTCTGTCTAATCCCAGTTCACAGCAGGAAGATGAAAAGAGGGGTATTTTCCTCATGTCACATGTATTTAGAGTGGCCTTGAGCTGGTGAGTTCCCAGCAAGGAAATTTCATTCCCACAGAGACACAGGAAAATTGACCTGGGGGCAGCAACATCAGTTTTAGTTTACTAGAGATGTTCAGGCATTAGCACCGTGAGTAAGGCTGGAGCCCTCTCTAGTATTTACAGCACTTCATAAATTTCAGAGAGATTTAGGGCAAGGAGCCAGATGTTTGGGGAGAAATTCTGAACACTAAAGACAAGTGGAAATTTTTTTTTTTTTTTGGTAGTGTGTATTTTTTCCCATTAGTTGCAAGGCTATATTTAGAAGAGAGAGGGGGAGAGAGAGAGAACACGAGAGAGAGATTAGGCATTTCTTCATATTCCATAGTCACTCCAGTTGTTCTGCTTGTAGGAACAGATGTCTCTTTCCTGGGGTGATAGCATTCAGAACCACAAGCAAATTTTCTTCCCACCACCTCCTCTAACATAGAAAGGAGGTTGAGCGAGAGGTAAGTCAGTCTGCCGTGGAGGGATACACTGCAAGGTCACTTGCAGTGAATGCTTTGGGATATTGGTCAGAGAGTAAGGGGGTTATGGGATGGGAGAAGAGACAGTGCGGGGACAGGAGGGATTTGCTGGAGACTGGACTCCAAGCCTGCAGTGGAAAGCATGACTAATGCAGCAGGGAGCCCTGGCAGGGTTGGCAGAGGGAAGGGTCCTGTGCTGAGCAGGTGGATGAGCAGCTCGGGAAGTCTCTGGCTCTGCCTGTGCAGCAGGTGTGGAAGGTCATCAGGAGGTGCCTGACCCTCTGAGCTTCTCTGCTCTTGGGTTTTGGGGCAGTGTAGTGATAGTTGGTTGTTTTTCAAGAAGATGGGGGGTGATGAGAAGTGTGAAAAGTTACTGGCTTTCCGTTATTGAAAAGCACTGTTCCAGCTCTTGTGAAGAGGGGTGTGATGTCTTGTTTGTACCTGTGTACTCCCAGGTATAATTAACTTTTTGCAAAAAGCCTTCAGGAAGGTTTTGGAAGTCGGGAAAAGAGATGTGG
Organism: Lepidothrix coronata; assembly: GCF_001604755.1. Classification (NCBI taxonomy): domain Eukaryota; kingdom Metazoa; phylum Chordata; class Aves; order Passeriformes; family Pipridae; genus Lepidothrix; species Lepidothrix coronata. The sequence continues at coordinate 2,130,205 of NW_016690328.1, forward strand.
TACTTTCTGGAATGGGGTCAGCTGAAAGTGGGGATGTTTTACCTGTTTGGACACACAGCAGGGTGCAAACTCAGCTCTAGGAAAGGTGCTGTTTCCCTTCTCTGAACACACTTGCTGAGTCAGTTGAAAGAGAAGCAGATCCTTTCCGATGTCCTTAACCAGACCTCTTCAGAAATGCTCCCTGCTTTCATAGCAACACACCAACAGCACAGACTTTTTCCAGGTTAACCTGTTTAATCCAAAATTTGCAAAACCGTGAAGGTGCTATGGGGTTTGCACAGCACGGTGTCATATGCGCCTAGCCAAGGAAACCACTGAAACCCATCTCCCAAAGGGTTAAGACCTGGTTGTCTATCCTGGGATGCCTCAAAAACTGTCTGCTCCCTGACTGGGTCTCTCATCTCACTGCATTCCATGGGCCAAGCCCACACATGGCTCTGTGCCTCAGTTTCTCCCTGCAGTCAAGAGAGCAGCACGACCTGGAGAGGGTGCTAGGAGGCAGAGCTGGATTGGTGGCAGGTTGGCCTGCTCCTCATGGTGCACCTGACCCCTCCACATCACCCCTTTATCCCTGCCTGCACCGGTGTCACCCTCATTCCTGGGGTGTGAGCATTGTTCCATCAGTCCTGCATTTCCAGGCCATGCAGGACTCCAGGTATTCCCCAGCAGCAAACGTCTGCTGCTGCTTTTCCTTCCCTGTCCTTTTCAGCTTCTTGCCAAGGCACAGAGCAAATAGGGAGCTGAAAGCAGAAAGGGGGGAAAGTGCTCAAAGATTGCAGAATTTGCAATTAAAAATTTCCTTCTCAAAAGCAACCAGCAGTGCATGGGCCAGATGTTGCTCAGTTTAATCTCTCACAATGTTTTTGCACTTGCCTGTGAAGTTCCTGAATGTGCCTATATGGTAATTTTCACTGCAGGGTTCTCCTTGTGCACAGCCACGATAGCTGTTATTCCAAACTGACATTTCTAGCACTTTGTCTTAGGCACCCTTGAATCTCTAGATGGATTACTGTAATCCCAATAAAATCAAACACATTTCTCTTGTACTATTACAACCTCCCAAGAAGACAGGCTCTAATTCATCTCTACTGGCTGGACCCAGAAGAATCCAAATCCATGTGTTTTGTTCCAGGTCTAGATTTTAAAACAAATGTTAACCATCTTGGAAAAAAATTCCCCAAAAAATACGTGGTTTCCCCTCACATATACAGGTTCACAAGGGACAGAGAGGGATACAGGCAGGAAGGAAGTCATGCTCTGTTTTCTCTAAAAGTATCAGAGCTGAAAACACACAGCACTTACTGCAGAGATGTCACTCCATGCTCCCTTGTGACAGATGGCACTTGGTACGAGCCCCGACAGGGTATGAGATATTGGTCCTTTAAATGCTGACAGCGTGATTTATACAGCTTTCACCAAGACATTTAGTGTTTCTGTCATTCCAAGGCCAAGATCTGGTAATGCAGAAAAAAGGGACATGAAAAATACAATGGTATTGATAAGGCAATGTTTCAGGAGGGACTTTTCTACACACTGGGGTATAAACAGGGAAGAAGAGGCAAAAAGCCTTTTTTAGCACCTTTATTATAGGTGACCAGTACTAGCAAGCCTCAACAAAGATGTGCTGAGGGACCTGTGTGTGCCCATGGCTGCTGGGTGGATATTTGTCGGTCTGGAGAGGCAATGTATGTACAATCCCACTTCTTTGTTTGCTTCCACATGTACATCTGAGCTCCTTCTTTCAAAGGCTGAGGCATTGATGTTGCAAACAGCCACGGAGGAGATATAAGCTCATCCGCCAGCATGTGAATTTCCTGCTCTGTGAACCTTTGGGAGTTTCATTTCCTATTTTTCATGCGTGGTCAGGACAGGGTTGAGGAGAACCACGCAGATCTTTCCAAGTTTTAAGCAGATTGTCTCTGGGCCATCCAGGACTGGTGATCCATCTCCTGGTTTAAAGCAGCAGAGTGGTGGTATCTGGCCAAGCCAAGTGGCATCTGTCCCATCTGGGTCACTTTGCTCCGTGAAGAAGAGGAATGCAGTTTGGAGACTTGTGTTCTCCTCTTCTAATTGGCACTGATCCCTCATGGCCTAGGGCGACCTGTTGGACTAAATCATTGCTTGGGCACCCACAGGCTATTGCTTGTCCCAGGCTGAGCCAGGAATCTGGGTCCCTTGTTCTCAGAGGATCAGATTTTGGCCTTGAGCTTGTTGGAGAGCATGGAATCAATCCATGTGCACACACAGGATTGAACACAGCGTGGTGGGTGGACCTCAGATCACAACTCAGAGCAATATCCATCACCCACCCAAGCAGGGCCTTGGAGATGAAGGACCACATATAGGCAAAGTGGGCATCTCAGGCAGGAGTCACACAGCTCAATAGCACAACAGTAACACCAGAATAACAACCAGCATTTCATCAACCTCCACACATCCTCAGTCAGTGACTGCTTGCATGACTTGGAGGACAACCCCTGGCTATTGTCTGGGACTGGACATACAAGTTTTCCCTCTGGCCAGGTGGGAAATCTGATACTCATGGCCAGCATTAGAGATGCAAAAGAGGGGATGTCCCCTCTTTACAAAGGAAATTCACACCTTTCTCCTTCCAAACAAAAGCTGTAATTCAGCAGATGACCATTCAAACCACTGGACAAAGCCAGAGTTGCTGACCATCTTCATGACAGGTGGGCAAAACACACCCAGCAAATAGCTATGATCTGTTCCCAGTCAGGCTGGTTCTGCCATGGTTTGGTGCAAATCTGAAGTAATTTCTCTTTAGGAAAACAATGAGAAGCAGGCAATGCTCTCTCTTTTCAGAGAAACCACCCAGCCCTGTTTGCTGTGTTCCAATGCCAAAGCAATTGTGAATTTGCAGGGAATACAACCTAAATGAAAGGATGTCTGGTGGAAAGTGCTAGCAAATGCCTTGCAGGTTCATATTAGAGGAAGCAAGGATCACTCTCAGTGCCTGTTTATGTGGTTGTCAGCTCTGATTTCCTCTGTACTCCTAATGTTTTTCAATCTGCGGGCTAATTTCAACCAAAATTTGGCAGAAGGGAAAGATCACCTTAATTATCAGGAAATTAGGCAGCAAAGAAAGGAGAAAGTCAAACAAGTGTCGGAGCCAAGGGAAGAGCTGGAATGTGAGTGCTCATTAAGGCAGCCAAGTGTCCACATGGGAAAAAGTTATAATAAGCATCTCAAGCAGGGCAGAGCATTCCCCCAGCCCTGCGAGCCACTGCGAGACACGAGGCTGTAAAAAAGCAGGTGCCATTTAATCTGACACTCACAGAACTATGTGTTTTGTGTCTCCAAAGTACCTTTTATGTCCATGGCATTAAAGGGGAAGGAATAATCCAGCTCTGGACTGGGTTTGGGTGTTTCCAACTGCAATTCCCTGGCAGTTGGGTGTTTCACACACTCAATCCAGCCATCCTCAGACCTGGAGGCTTCTAAGAAGCATCAATGCACAGGAATCAAGTGAGAGTAGAGATATGATGCCTGCAAATATGGGATTGTACCTGCCCTGAGAATGACCCCATTTCTGCTTCAGGGTGGGATCTTTCTCCCCCAGACATTAGCTCCCCTCTCAGAGCCTGAAGGCTAGATGGGCACCAGCTTTTCCCTTTCAGCAGCTGGATTCATTCCCTTTCTCTCTCTGTTCCCACTGTCAGCAAACTCACCCTCCCTGGGCTGAGCACAAGGCACACAGAACAAGCTCTACCACATATAGGGCAAGGTCGACATGCACAAAAACACCATATTTGGCCAGTTTGAGCCATAGTTGACTGAGAGCTTGCCAGAAGGAGAATCATACAATTTAAACTGAAAGAGAGTGAGTTTAACCCTTCCTTTATAAATATGATGATAAATCACCCAGGGAACTTTAAACAAGGGGAGGCAGCAAAGCTAAACACATGCTGCTGCCACCTCAGGCAGAGAGTAACACCAGCAAGCAGGACAGGGTGAGGGGGATAGGAGGGATGATAGAGGAGCCAGGTTGACATATCAGACTTTTTGGTTCAGGACAGGGAGATGAGAAAAGCTGAAGCTGTTTATACTGAATAACACTCAGGCTTGTTAATGTCCTTTTCAACTTTCCGATCCCAGTGAGTGGCTCTGGTGCTCTCTGGGTCTGCACACAGAGATCAAATCTTCACACAACAATAAATAGCCCCCTTGGACAAAGCTCAGTTGTCTGACCTGCCTTTTCTTCTGTATCCCATTGTCTAAATCACTGAGCCAGATCCAAAAGTCCCATGGGGCAAGGGAGCGAACCCTGTTAACTTCAGCAAGTGGAGGACGAGGCTTAAGGCTGACACCAAGCAAAGAGTTGGGAGAAATGGAATATGGGGTGATCAGGGATCTCCTCCTGGAGCAGATGTAGCACTGAGCTGCCCATGCTAAATGAAGAAGTGTGATGTCAAGCAGTGAGTGAGCAAGGGAAGAGGTCGCAGTGACCATCTGCTTCCTATTTGGCCCAAGAGTGATGGAATTGGTTGTGTCATGCAACAATGAGAAAGTAATTCAGAGCAGGGTCCCCCCTCCCAGTACTGAGCAGGGACCTTTATGAGAACAAGGAAAACCAGGTCAACCTCCAGTCTCTGTCCCTCCCCTTATCCCATGTCTACCCAGATGTCTGGTGTACTTTTAAGGAAATGCTACCCACAGTCTCCCAGACAGAGAGACAAAATCCAGCCTGAGAGGTATAATATAACAGCATAGGCCAACTGGCACGGTCAGACAGCGCTCAGAAGGATGCATGTTTACCCATCTTGGGTTTTGCAGATTGCCAGCTCCAAAAAAACAGGTATTGCATGAAGATCTGGGGTGCTGAGAGCTGAATTAGGCACGAAGAAGGTTGAGCTCCAAGCTCTTTGAGGATTATAGGAAGGGGGTTAGCCCAAAAACTATTTACTCTTTAAGTTAAGGTGGTTGTGGCAGCTCTGCATGAGCTCATGCCATAGCTACAAGTAATAAATAGTGTGAAACACAGCAAAATAAAGGTTTGCAGAGGCTGCAAAGCTTCGTATATGTTTAGCCATGCCCCTCACTGACTTCCACACGCCACCACTCCGTGGTGATGGGTAGCAGAACTGACTCACTTTAACACCTGCATGAGTATTTCTGATGGCAGAGATCTGATTGGGGTAATTTTGGGACTTAGAGAGGGGAAGCACTGAAAATCTTTGGAGATGTTTGCTTTTGCTCAAACACGAGGTCAGGCTGCCTTTCTGTGCCTGGTTCAGCCTGCTACAAAATGGGGCAATGTACCTTTCTCAAGGGCTTGGAGTCCCACAATGGAAAAATCCTTAGTAGCTGTAAGGGTTTGGTCCGGCTCCATCTCATTAAAAGCACTCAGAGGAATTCTGTTGCTTTGCTAGTCTAGTTCTCCATCCTTTCTGCTTGTGAGCCATGAGATGAGGGCAGTCCCACAAAGAAAGGAAGAGGCCATTCACCCAAACATCCATCAGTAGCTATTCGATTAGAGGAAGATTTTTCCCACCACAGCCCAAGAGGCAGCTTTTCCACAGCTTGTCAGGGAGGAAATCTTCAGGATTAATTAAATTGGCTGGGGCTTCTTTCATGTAGTTGTTTAGATTTTGAGTTCAAATAGGGCAGTGACGGACTGGGAAAAGACACAAGCTCTAATGCAGCTCCTCGTCTGCATATTCAATTTGGCAAAGAAATGTTACCTGTTGGATTTTAGCAGGTAAAAAATCTGGAGTTTATTTCACTGCACATGGGGCTCAGTGGAAGAGGTGACCATACAAACCAGGACACTGCACATGCTGATGATTTTAACTTGTGTGCATGGACAGTACTCATAGTGGATCCCTTGCTATTCGTCTGTAACCTACATCCCTCCGTGGCATTGTGAGGATGACGAACATCTGAATGCACTTGGAGTTGCTGATTTCACTGAGGCAGGACAGGCAAAATAAGATGAATATCAGGTGTTTGTGATAAAGGATCTGAAACTGAAGAAAAATCTCCCAGAGGAGGCAAGCTACTAACGAGATGCAAAATCAGAGCAAAGAGCCAGTGCCACAGAATTACAATAAGACAAATGCGTATGCAATTCAAAACAGTCTAATGCATGCTAAGGGATGGGGTGGGTGATTTTTTCTTCTCCCCTTCCTCATCTATCTGTCTGGACACAGATACACAAGATCACACTACACTCAATGGGCAACAAAGTCCTTATTCCTTGGCTTCCGCAGCACTCTTCTTGATAGCATCTGCAAAGAGAAAGCTGGGAGCAGATCCAGGCATCTGCTCATTTCAGTTTGTTTTTGCAATTAAAGAGTGAAACAAACAACTGGAGGAGTTCAGATGGTGAGAATTTTAGGAAATTATTAGAAAACGGGCCAGGGGTTTGCATCTTTCCCATACATCTTTCTCTGGTGCCAGACTTCGCAGATCCACTACCTTCAGCCAGTCTTGGGGGCAGCTTTTCCTGTTTTTCACTGACAGAGCTGTTGGCACAAAATGTAAAGAGACAAGACTGTCCCCCAGGAGTCTGTAGGCTCAGTCAGACCCAGACAAAATGCTGTGAACATGTGCTACTTTGGCTGCCACCGTAGCTCAGTGCAGGGTGAGGTAATCTGGTCACTCCTGAAACACAAGATGTTCCAACATCTGGTTGCTGCTGGGGATGGCCTGATGGCAGAAGTAGACAGAAGTTACCATTGTTCCTGTTTGCCCAGTAGTTCTTTGGGACATTACAGGTGGCCTGAACCCAGGCTTCAGGATTTCAGTCCTGCAGTGTACTCTGCCACTGGGTTTCATCTCAGAAGGACTTTATGTTTGAGCACCAGACATTCCAATGGACAATTCAACTCCTTGGACTTGATTGAGTGGCTACCTAAACAGAATGAATTGCCATTTGATTAGAAATAGCCTTTCCAGTTCAAGGATATTGAAAACCAGCTTTTTCTTTCACTTCTACAGACTAGGTGAGAGGCAAGAGGAAACTAGAGCAATTCCCAGACTCCAGGCCAACAAACCCAAGCTTCGTCATGATGGCAAAATCACTTCTCCAAGAATTTCCACAGGAAATTTCACACCTGGTCTTCTAAATTCTCAGTCCTAATCTCTGCTTTTGCTCAACAAATGTTCTGCTTCACATTCACCTGGCCTGAATGAACCATACAGAATATCCACCACCAGGCTGTAGCACCCCATGAGGACTCTTGACCTTGAATATTTACTATTGACCAATCACTGATGAGACACATTTGCTGTATCCAGGAAATGCAGAGAGACTTGGGAATCTCTTCTCCTAAATCTCAGTTCCTCAGCTCTCTATCCCAGAGTGCTGGAAGCCTTCTGCTTTTGTCAGGGGGTGTGGAGGAGTTTGAGAGCTGGAGAGTTACAGTTAGCAGGGATCTGTGGTTCATTAGCCCGACAAATAAGCTTCTGGTGGCCAGGCAGGAAAAGGCTTTGGCATTCATCGGGCAGGCTCAGAGCTGCTGTGATGTTTTTCTGGACATGGTTAGAACTGTTCCCTGCGAAACATTTGCTTTTGGCCAGCAGGAACTCTCAGGAGGATCCACTTTTGTCCTAGGTAGCTTTCTCCCCTGCTTTATCCATGGCCACCAATGCCTTGAAGCACCTCACAGGTGAAGGAACACTTTTGGTCCATCCTCCTGATCCCCATAAGCAGCAAAAATGATCAGTGCAAGAAAAAAGCCAGCTGCCAGAGGATGGGGTGTGCTTGGGGAGCTGGACATCCAGACTTCCCCAGCAATTCAAGTCTTCCACTGTGAGACATACAACCAGGCACCCTGAAGTTCTATGAGCGCTGGGATTTGTGTTTGCAGCTCCTTGTTTCCTAGTACTTCCACACTTGGCTCATTGGTAGCAGAGATTTCAAACCCTCATAAATCAAGTCTTTCAGCATCATTCTCTGCTGATTCAAGCTGATTTTTTTAACCTCAAACCCCTGCCCAGCCACTTTGAAGTATTCCAGACATTTTGCAACCATTTATTTTTATTTAAACCAGCCAAGTCTCTGTATATATTGTGACTCTCTTTTTAAAAAAATCTTTTTAATATACAAATCAGTTTAAAATAGTGTATAAGTCAGGAATGATTTGCAAATTAAACTGTCAAACCCTGGCAGGAGTAGTGGCTGACGCCCTTAGCTTGAAATCTCCCGTCTGCTGTTGCTGTGAGTGCAGATCTCTATAAGATGCCACACAATCTGCTTCTGCTTTCCTGGAAGATTCAGCCAGCCTTTGATTTCAGGAAAGTCTTACAGTCTCTGAAAATGCTGCTGCATGTGACTCTCTAATGGGATCACCTGCCCAGGGGAAGGATATGATATTTTAGGAGACAGATGCTGGGGCTATGGTTGTGCAAAGGTCTTCTGGCCTTAAAACCACTTTTGCACAGGGAAGAGGAAGAGAAACTTGAAGTGAGGATTGTGTGTCTTTTTCAATACATGCATCTGGCACCACTGGAAGACAGTAATTATAAATTCAGATGTTTTCCTTGCAATTATTGGTAATCCCATATTGGCAAATGGGGATCTACTCCTTGGGATGTCCAAACATGTTGGTTGAAATGTTCTTAGGTGACAAGATTTTGAGCCCTAAGGAATTCTGACTCTTTCTTTTCTTCCAGATCGCTGTCAGTCAGCGACCATGCCGACCTCCTCCACCCAACTGCTAGCCCTTGACTCCATCAACTCCACCCAGCAACCCAACGCCAGCATCTACTTGTTCTCCAAGTTTATCCACGAAGACAAAGAACTGTCCATGGAATTTTACAACCTGTGGATTGTCCTGATGGTAGTCAATGCCATCATTTTCCTCGTGGGTGTTGTGCTGAACAGCTTGGCACTGTACGTCTTCTGCTTCCGTACCAAGACAAAAACCACCTCTGTTATTTACACCATAAACTTGATTGTTACTGATCTCTTGGTAGGCTTTTCCTTGCCTGTCCGGATCATCATGTTCTACAGTGCAGGGGACTGCCAGCATTGCTCCTTGATTCACATCTTCGGCTACTTTGTCAACATGTACTGCAGCATCCTCTTCCTGACGTGCATCTGCGTTGACCGATACCTGGCCATCGTACAGGTGGAGGCCTCACGGAAATGGAGGAACCCCACCTGTGCCAAGGGAATCTGCGTCTTCATCTGGATCTTTGCCACAGTGGTGACTTTCTCCATCCTGACCATGGCAATAAAGTTTGCCGAGTGTTGCCTCTCCAAGATTCTGGTCCTGATGGTCTGCGAGTACTTCTTCCCCCTCATCATAATCATCTTCTTCACCACAAGGATTATGTGTGCCCTGTCCAAGCCCAGCCTCATGCACCAGAGCCGGGAGAGAAGGATGAGGGCTGTGCAGCTCCTGATCACCGTCCTCATCATCTTCATGATCTGCTTCACTCCTTTCCACGTGCGGCAGGTCGCAATCTCCATCAACCCAGACATGCCCCATAATGTCAGCATCCTCGTCTACCATGTGACAGTGACCCTGAGTAGCCTCAACAGCTGCATGGACCCCATTGTCTACTGCTTTGTCACCAACAACTTCCAGTCAACCATGAAAAACATCTTCAGGAAAGCTGAGCCAGAGCAAACCAACGTGGACATCCTGGGCATGAACAAGAGCTCCAAGGGCTCCAATGCAATCATCGCCTTCTCAAACACAATAGGGAGCCCTGTGAGCTTGCCATCACCAAGTGCTGTCCAGATATAAACAACATCTGGTGGGACATGCTGCAGTAAGCCAGTGCCATGATGCTGGAATATTACTAGGATGCACGATACTATTGTCTTTGAACTCTTTGTTTTTTAGGCTGAGGTTCAGACTAACAGTGGTGGAATTTGTTCCTCAAGAACATTGTGGTCTGATTGGAGAATGGAACTTACAGTGCTGTTAGTACCAATATAAAAGAGAGTCTATTAATGACTGTTCCCAACAGGGAAGGTTTCTTTGTATTTTAATACAGACATTTTGCTAGCAACAAATTCTTTACTGTGGTTTTCTTTTCGTGTTTGACATCATAATGCAGGACTTCTAGGATTACTTAGAAAACAGGATATCTCTGGTTTGTAATGAAAGATTTTTGTGCCTTGGGCATGTGCTTAAGAATAAAGGGTTAGAGAGATGTTTCCAGAGCTATCTGCTGCAAAGATTTTAGATGCCAATGGAATTGGAAAGAAAGTATTTTAACCCACGTGTCACTAGTAACTACTCATTTGTTCCTGAAAAAGTCTGAACCTTCTCAGGGATGAGGAGATGAAGTCAAGGTGTAAAGTCTCCTCTCACTGTTTCAGCTATAAGAAAAACATATATGTGAGTGTATATGTTTTCATACACACTACTTGGGCTTGGGTAGAGGTTAAGGATATGTCCCACCTGTATTTGGATCACTAAATCTCTTAAGCTACTGACAAGCATACAAAAATCTGTGAAAATTAACATGCTTCCCAGCAAACTCTGCTGTTCTGCTCTCTCTCTCTCCCCAAAGAACAGCCAAGACGAAACCCAGAACCAGACTATAATGCTGTACTAGTCTGGTTTGGTTTTTCTTCCAGGTATGTTGTAAAATCAAGGCTTGCTGTCCTAATTCCCACTATCGGTCTGTCCAATCAGTCACTTAAATGCTGGTACTTCCAAGCATAGAAAAAGATCCATCTCAAGTATATAGGCTGAAATTCACTCCTCTACAAAGTCACTAGGATGATCTAAGAGCCATGTTTAAAAGGTGTGTGAAGGTAAGGATGACCCAAAACTCTGTCCACAGTGGTGGGTAAATGTTTTAGATGACATTGTACCAATGAAACAACACAAATACAAAAAAGTTATCCTGGGAAAACAGCAAAACCTGCAGCATGAACATGAATAACAGTTGTTGTTGCTCCAAGTCTCCCCACTCCCATGTCTATGGACACTCCAACTGGAAGACTACTAAGAGTTCATCAAACCTGGCTTTTCCTGGTACTCTCTGGTACCATGCAGAACAGCAGGCATTGGTCCAAGCTAGGGCACCCTAGAATACTCTGCTTCCCTGGAATCTGACCATGGGACACTCATCTCCATTTCAGAGGAACACAACACAACCAATGCCTCAAACTGCCTCTTGCAGTGGGGTTTGCAAGAGTTTGCCACTTGCAACACATATATACGTTTCACCCAAACTGTTTCCCCAACCAATCAATATCAGGGGATATTCCAGTTCCTGTTCCAGACAGTGGGGTCTGTGGGGAGTGATTCAGCTCACAGAATCAGAGACCTCCCAGCTGAGTGACACCTTCAGCTGTAGCTGGTCCGTTAACTCAGGCTCTTGATTGCCCTGGGACACAGTAGTTGCCATTGCCAGGACTGTGACCTCCTTCCCCAGCACTTCAGCTGACTTAGTGCCCTTCTGCTGGGATCTCTACTCTTTTGTAGAGGGTCTTCTTTCCAAGATGTGGTGATGAGGGACATCAACACTGTGGCACAATCCCATGGGAGGTGAGACTGTTGTTCCGGTCATTGTTTCTCATTCTAGACATGGTCATGAACATGGTGAGCTTTCCCAGGACCTAATTGTAGTGTTGTTTCCTTATACCTCATCTATTTCCTTAATCCTCTGACATAAGCACCTCACAGCCAACACCTCTGTTAAATGATTCATCAGCACACACAGACCAGGCTCTGCCTTCTCAGCCAGACTGATCGCTTCACATTTCTGACACGATTTTTTGCCAACACCTCATTTGGAGAAAATAACGTTATGCCTCAGAGGTCTGCACTTCCCTGCAAACCCCCAAAATCTCATGTCCACCAACCCACCGCATAGACCTTTCCATGCCTCCTAAGCTGTTTGTAATGAAAAAGTGTGTCACATAAACAGAGCTGTTAACAGCACTGCCTTTTGCCAAGGCTACTCAGAGAAACAGGAGGTCGCTGTTCCAACAACCCACAGATTCACACCTCCCATTCTCTTGCTATCAACAGTATTTTTGCCATATACAGCAATGTCTTAACATCTTGTTCAGTGCAGTTGTTCATTTGAGGTCAGTATAAAAATCTCTAAGATGATTTGCTCAGATTTTTTAAGTTCCTAAACAGCATCTCAGTCTAAGCTCTGTCTTTCTGCAGTAAACTTCACCTATGGTAGTCTGAACTCCCTTTACTGCCAGTGTATTATTCAGTCCCCATAATAATCACCCAAGACTGGATAATTCTCCTTATTTTGTAGTGTCTATTGCCTTATCCAGAGCTTTCAGTGGTCCTTTTTCATTTTATACCAGCTCCAAATCAGGGGCCCTTATCAGACAAGTCTCCAAAAATTGGAAAGAGGCCAAATCCTTCACAAACTAACCTACTTTTTGTGACTTCTTGTGCTTTCTGTTCAATCTTTACTGCTTACACATCTTGCTTTTCCTCAGGATGCAGCACTTGCTAAACTGTCCTGTTTAAAGTCACCCATTTGTGCTCAGGGCACAAAGTTGAAACTCAGAACTGAAAACTCATCTGCCATCAGAAATACTCCCCCAAAAGGCAGAGTTTTGAATGGGCACCTTCCACCTGCCAGTTCTCTTTGCTGCTGAAGCATCCCTCAGTTCTATGGGTTTCTGGAGACTGGGGCAAAGTCTCTTACCCCTCGACCTGCATCATCCCTCCACTCAGGGTATCTCCTTGGGTTGCCTCTTAGTGATCTCCAACACGGATTGCAATAGTCCTGTTCCCGCCCCAACCTACCCTTTCTCCAATGAGAACAGCCACAGATGACACCACAGGGAAGTCTCCAAGGGCAAGGTAAGAGATTCCATGTATCATTAAATACATGCAGAGACTGCTAAGGCAAAGCATTAACAAGCCAGCTGTTGCAGGGTAGTCTCTTATGTAGAGTATTTAAAGATTTAGACACTGAATTCCCAATGATTTCGAATTAAATCCGGCACTTAACAACCTTTGAGAATCTGTATCATTCCCCAGAGGCTGAAATAGTAATCAGGATGGATGGGCATTGCATGTCATACTGCCACCACCAAGCCTGTGGTAGACAGAATACAGCGTTCCCTAAAGAGCTTAACAGCAATAAAGAGCTCTGTAAAAAGCCACGACCTCTCAGGGAATTACAGCATTCATTCCTCTTTGATGTACTGTGCTTCTCTTGTGCATCTAAAATCCTATAAAGTGAATTAGAAATATCCTCTTCTACCAGCTGCCCAGAGGGAGGCAAAGAAAGATGGTGAAAAATCTCACAGGTATTTCTTGGGATGGATCATGGCCATTCCTGGGACACAAGGTCTTTGCTGACCATGAGCCTGAGTCACAATACATGGATGTCTGCAGTCTGTTGGCATTCCAGGGAATGGGTATCCAGGAACAGCTGACCTTCTTTCTCTCCCTGCTCTGTGTCTCACCTGTGTTGCATCCAGCACAGCCCATGTTGTCTTTGCAAAGTTTTTCCTGTTACAGCCCAGAAACCTGTAGCAAGGCAGAGGTGCAGAATAACCAGGCCTCAGTCACACTGCCAACATATCAGGGTCCAGCAAGGCTGAAAATCTTCAGTTCTGCACCAGTAAAGGAGCTCCTAACTCCACACGTGGGGTTATCTGCCAGACCAGCTTCCTCCAGGGCTCTGAGCAAGCCCTGCCCTCCCTCCACAGCCATCTGGTAACTGCCAAGAGGAAACTGCACAGCCACGTGCAAAGGCAATTTCTTCCTTCCTTGTCCCCCTGGGTTTTGCTGTCCCTCAGATGTGTGCACAGCAGTCTCATTAGTCAGGCTAATCAGCATTAATAAGTACTGCTGGCAGGTGTGGGCTCCACTTGGGGAAAGGCTGAGGAAAGTGGAATTGCCCCTGTTAGGACCATCAGCACAGGCCACTCTGCCTATTCTGTACCTTCTGTCTTCCAGGTGTAAGGGCAGGAGTGGCTCTGGAGCAGGATTTGGGAGAAGACAGGTCTGATCTCCACAGCTACTCTGGGACAGAGGAAGGTGGGGAAGATGTTGGAGAGGAACCAGAGTCAGAAAGTAATAAGGGAGGAAGGGAAAGGAGAGGGTTGAACACCAAGCTGAGCACCACAGAGGGCAGGGCTTGTAAGAACAAGGATGAGGAAGCCAGGACAGGGAGCCAGGGAGCACGGGGACTACCCTGTGCAGGGATACCCAGCAAAGGATGACACAGGAAAACAAGTGAGGGCTTGGCTTGCTTTTCCCCTTCTGGGCATCATTAGTCCCAAAACAGGAGCACTGGGAGGATGCCAGTGCTTGGATCAGAGCTGGAAGACTCCCATTTTAGGAAGAAAAAGCCTAAAAGCAGAGCACTTTATCCCCTTCCCATGGTGAGGGCCAGGAGAGGGATGAGAGTGATCCCTCCCATGTTCGTCTGAGCTTTGGGGTCTTGCAGTAGGGGACAGGGAGGTCTCCTGCATACTGGAAAAGAGGAAGAGGGTCTTCATCCCTCCACCCTTGGGAAGAGGGTGCTGGGGATGCAGGAAGGGGTCTGGTGTGGTGTGGGTGCTCATGGACTAGCAGTAGTACCCATTGTGTATGTTGGCACATACTGAGTAGGATTGTCTTGGGAAGTGCTGGGTGATACTTATGAGAGATGGTGCCACCTGAAATGACACATCACAGCACATGTCCCATGCTCTGCAGGGCACCCCAGGCAGAGCAGATTGGGAGATGGCAGCATGTCCCCAAGGACAAGAAATGATTGATCATTTCACTGCAGTATTTCAGTGCTCTGTGGTGAGTACTGTTTGGCTTTTGGGACCTAACAGGGGTGCAAGGGGGAATATCCACTGCAATCATAGACCCATAGAATTAAGTTGGAAAGGACCCATAAGTTCCTCAAGTCCAACCATTAACCGAGCACTGACAAGTCCATGTCACTGGACTCTAGTCCACCAAACCACGTCCCTAAGTGCCATATCTACACATCTTTTAAATATCTCCAGTGACTCAACCACTTCCCATCTTTCTCATTCCCTCTTCAGATGCTGCAAAAAGCACCAAAACTTCCCTGGCAGAGATGTGAGTTTTTCTAAGTGTTTGTAAGCTGCCAGTGCTGGCAGGATATCAAGGTCTTACTTCACGAAACTAAGTTCATGAATCCTTCTTCAGGATTCACTCTGACTATAGTGTCAGAGAACAGAATAATTTAGGCATGAAGGCATGGGTCTGAGTTCTAACACAAGTCACTTTTTTTTCTTTCATGGCTATACATAGAGCTAACAGCCCAACTCATGGCTGAGGTTCTTCTTTCCAGTGCTATGCAGCAAGAGCGAGCCTGTCAGATGAAATAAAGCCGAGTTTACATGTAGGAGAATGTTCTTGTTCACCTCACAGCAATCTCAGTGAAAGCTCACAGAGAGGAGCTTCTGCCACCCCAATGAGAAGGTAAGCAGAATCACAGAATCATAAAATATCCTGAGGTGGAAGTGACCCACAGGGATCATCGAGACCAACTCCTGACCCTGCACAGGACACCTCAAGAATCCCACCACGTGTCTGAGAGTGTTGTCCAAATGCTTCTTGAACTGTGGCAGACTCAGGCTGTGACCACTTCCCTCCGGAGCCTGTTCCAGTGCCCAACTCCCCTCTCAGTGAAAAATCTTTTCCTAATATCCAAGCTAAACCTCTCCTGACACTGCTTCATGCCATTCCCTTGGGTCTTATTACTGCTAACCAGAGAGGAGATCAGTGCCTGCCCCTCCACTTCCCCTCATGAGGAAGCTGTAGACCATGATGAGGTCTTCCCATCACTCTTGATGTTATGTTCTTTTGACTCAGTTTGAGCTGGACACTTAAATCCCTTTACCAGCCTCCTTCCAGCCCTACCACCCACTCAGCCCAGTTCTCTCATGTAACACATCTGACTTGCAGTTGCTGTAAAAGGGCTGAAGGGGACATGATTTTCCTCAAACGCTCTGCTCTTGAGTGCAAGATGAGATGGAGTAGGTGCTGCACAGCATGTAAGTCCTCTTGTAAGAAGGGAGATCTGACTTGCAGTTGCCCACTGAAAGATAAACACAGGCAGAGGTCAGAATGGGCTGCAGTGCCGTGCCTCAGTGAGTAAATCTGGCCCAGAGTTTTGTTCTCATGTGGCTCATGCAGGGAAGTATATCTGAGCACCAGCTGATTCTGTGACAGCCGTGTAGAGAAGTACAGATCTTCATGAATGGGTAGAATTGCCAGAAACTCTTTTATTTTGTCAAAATATCAATCAAGAGCTCTGATCTAAACATATCTCCAACAATCATATCAAATTTGCTCTTCTCAGTGGGGATAGCCAAAGAAGAAGCAATAGTCTGAGCTCCACCTCCAAAAAAGCATTCTTGGGGATGCCCTGAAGGCCTTGCAGGAGACCCCTTGGCTTCTCTTTCATCCCTTAGTAGACCTTAATGGGACTTTCCTGACATGACCTTAAAACAAACAAACAAAATGCCCTCTGTGTGGTTCAAGTACCTAGGAGCAAAATAGCATCAAGGGTTTTACTCAGAGCAGTTTTACTTCCATATGCTCCAAAAGAGACCTCTAAAATAGGCCTAGAAGTGCTTGTTTGTCTCTACAGATGGAGCAAAGTGCAGATTGCTGCAGGTCAGTTAAAGAGATTCCCCCAAGAGACTTGCCCAGGGGAAGTCCATGCTGGAGTAGGCATGGCATGAAAGCCTTGGGCCAGAGCCCAGACATTGGCTCATCCATCCTTTGATCCCACAGGCAGCATCTCTCCAGCCAGAGAAGGACCCCTATAAATTCACTCCTGAAGTTCATTAGACAGGAGACTAGACCAAAGCCTAGTATGCAACCGCTTGATGTTTTGGGTAGCCTGGAGACTGCCCAAATCATGTCTTCCCAGGGAATGCCTCCCTTGATTGATATTATTTAGAGTTGGAAATGCCGTCCTGCCCGCATCGCTTGGAAAACACGGTGCGCTGGAGACGCCGGTTCAGACGGACTCCTCTGCACAGCTGCCCGTTTGCAGAGCATGTGGTGGGAATCTGTTGATAGGCTCTTGACAGAAGTTATGGCTTGTTTATCTGGTAGCTTTACTTTGTGCCTCCTGCCCAACCCGGAAACCCTTCCTCTCCTAACCTCTTGGCCTGCTGTTATATACAGAGGAATCTATGCGATAATTTTGGTAACCATGATTCATCTTATGACAAACACTGCATAAAGCAAACAGATTTGTACTGTCATAATTAAAGCAAATGATTGGGTGGTTTATCCATACAATCCTAACAGTTCTGCCACTGCTGATGCTGTACCTAGCCTGCAAAGGTTTCAGCAAGGCGCCGTAGGGTGTATTAACCCATCAAATATCAAACCAGGCACGACCCTGCTGCTTCCCAAGGCTGGAAGGACTTGGAAACCTGCAGGACTTCTTGTTAATTTTACTGCTTTCCTCACAGAGATGAGAAAGCCTCTCCCAGTCATCCCAGCATGAATCCCTTTAAATTTGAGTCCTTTTTTCAGAAAAGCCCACAGTTCTGCTCTAATTTCTCTTTGTGGTTTAGTGAAGATACAGCTCCTTCTTTGTCTTTTCAGCGTTACATTCCAAAGCTACAGATATTTGCTCTGTTGTCTAACAGATAACTACACACCGAGATGCCAGACGTTTTTTTCCTCCCAGCAAAGGTATTTGTAAACAACACGCCATTTCTGCATTCCAAAAAAATTAAATTGCTCAGTCTCTTCCTATGAGGCCTGTTTCCACGGTCAGACTTTCTGGTGGTTATTTCTTGAGCTTCTTCAGATGTTTCAGCTGCCTTTTCCAGGTCAAGGCATCAGAGAAAGATGGGGATGGGGAAGGGAGGGGTGCTAGTCCATCAGTTGATTTAATGTAGGTTAAGCTCTTTCTGTACACAGGTAGGTTGGGGAGTGATACAAATGGACTGAGGGACACAGCTGCTGCTCAAGGACGCAGGAGCATGGTCCTTCTGTACCCACCACCCAGAGTTAAAGATCTGCCAACATCAATTGGTATCCTTAATGGTTTTGGCTTCCTTTAAGCCCCTACACTATGTGGCTAGACCTGTTCAGCAAAACCCACGTACTCTGCATTTGGCAGCCATGTGTGTAACCCTTCCAAGCCCACAAGGACTGGAGGAGTGCACAGGAGGGTGTTCTCTGCACGTTGTCTCTACAGCTGCCATGTTTAATACCAGCAGCAGCTGCCAGTTCAAGGCATGAGGACGTGCCATTTGCAACCTGACTTTCAGGATCAATAGCACAGCTGTTTGTCCTGCAAGCTCCTGGGGAGCAAGAAAAATCAATTAGTTCTGCTAAGAGTTTTTTGGAGGGTTGTTTGTCAGCAATGTTGAACGAGGCAGCAGGAGAATCTGAAGGGAGAGACTCACAGAAGAGGGTAGAACACCTGCACAGAGGCTCAGGTGTGCAGCTACGGGTGGCAATGTAGAGTGTGTGTTTGCAGTAGCAACTGTATGATGGAAAAACAGGTCAAGGAGCTGGCAGAGGCAGCTGCAGGCAGGGAAGTCCTCTCCTCTGTGGCAGCCAGCAGGAGCCTGTTTAATACACCAGCAAATTCCTGCTATGTGATGCAAATAAGACCTCACCCAGGTCCCAATCCAGCACCCACTAGCAGCCAGGGAGGATTTCAGTGGAGTGTTTGGTGTCTGTTCTGGGGCTGTTCCTGGGAGTGCTTCTCACTTGCAGTTCCAGTGGTGTGCTGCATTTGGGGACTTTGCAAGATCCCCTGCCCAAGGACCCCAGCACCTGGCTGAATACCTGAGGACACAAACACCTAAAAAGCAGGAAAACAAATGCACTATAAATCCAAAAAGGACAAGTTTGTGCAACAATGCTTTGGGTGTACATGTGACAAGAGAAAGAGACACTTCAACATGGCTGGGGAGAGGACTCACAGACCCCCACCACGAGGGCACAAATCGTGAAGGGACCCAGGAGATGGTCTGAAGGACACAGGTACAGCAGGGAGGTGTGGGGTGAAAGCAAGAAGGAAACTGAGGCACAATCTCTGCATTCAGCCTCTAGTGAAAGATGTCAGGAGTTTATCTGCACCACACCCACGGGTCTCCTTAAGGGGAGTTTCCCCTTCCCATGAGTCGTGTCTGTGGTGGGAGAGCAGAGAGTATTGTAGGCACCAGCAGATGACACGAGCAGATCCAAAACACAAGATAAATTTCTGGGGGAGAGGTAGCCTTTTAATGCAAGTTCAGTGGGGAAGGAGATTCCTTCATTCTATCTCCAGCCACCTCAAGTACAAAATTTCTTTCCCATACATGGCAAGGTGCAATGATTTTTTTTTTGCCCCGCCATCAGCAAAAATCTTTCACAGATTAAATGTTTTAATGACCCTCCAGGGGAGCCTCTTTGTCCAGCTTGCAGTGCATAAAATCACAGGAAATAGCCTGCCTGAGGGCTTTCCAGCAACTGGAGAGAAGATAAAGCTGCTGGACATAGGCGTAAATATCCCATTGGTTCTTTTCAGTCTCGGAGCTCATCCTAAGAACAGGCTCATCCCTTTTGCCTGCAGTCAGACCAGAGGATGCTCAGCACCAGGCAGGATTGGCATCACATCTCTCCTGGGCATTACACCAGAACAGACACCCCATTTGTCCCTGGTCCTTTCATCTTTCCATGCTTTCACAGCTCCTCCCAGCTAGAATATACATGATATATAACATATTGATTAAATTAATACATACTGTTAATTTTTCCTGAGCAGGATTTTGACCTAGGTTTCACTTTTTAAAAGTCCTGTGTGGGGAAGGGCACAGGGCCAAGGCAGGCATATGGCGGAATGAAGTGCTCCTGGTGGGCAAGCTGTGGCCGAGTGCTTGAGTGCTTGATTTTATTTTTGAACTTCACTTCCAGTCCACCCAGTCTCTCCAATTCCTCACAAGCTTTGCTCTGCCCTTATACCCGTGTTAGAGTCTCCTGCCCTCTCACCCGTCCTTACACCAATGCACCCGGTGAACTGCAATCCAGCTCTTCCTACATAAAGGTGGGATCCTAAACCTGGGCTACTCCAGCAACCCCAAGGCTGCTCTGCACCAACAGATTTGATGTCACCAGCCCCGTACAGAGCAACTGGCCAGGAATCCCCGGCCTTGGCTCTCTTCCCGCAGCAGCATCTGCTGCCGTGCCAGCATCCACAGGGAGACCATCACAGGAGCTGTCCCCCAGCATCCCCTTCCCAGGCTTTCTGAAGCAGTTCATAGCAGCTCCACACCAATTTTGCTGTGTGTAACTTTCCCAAGGCTGCTTAGGACACACAGCTCAGTCCAGGTGGCTGGTATCCTTGCGTTGAAGGAATCTTTCCATTTTCCCGCATCTCTTCCCTTCCCACGGGAACAGCATGCCCCAGTGATGGGACACTGTGTTGTATCCTTCACTCACATGAGCACTGGATACAGATACTGTTTAGGGAAATTTTATAAACACATACAGCAAGTTTAAGCTTTCTTCTTATTTATTTCAGTTGTGGATAACAAAATTCCAAACTTCTTGAAAAACAGCGGTAGATCCGCAATTTTAAACAAGGTCAAGGAATCATAATTTTTTCCTTGGAAACTCTTTTTTAGATCTGTAAACTTGTGCATGGATGGGAAGAGGGAGGTTTGCTGAATTTCCCCACTGACCCACAATACCTCTGCACTGCACTGATGCAAGGCAGGGAGGATCTGCGTGTAACATCCTTTTCTACAGCTTTCTTGGATATTCCACAACAGAATGATTTCAGCAAATACTCCATGGCAGTAGTTTAAGAGGTCTGATGCTGCCAGCCAAGTAGTGACCAAACCAACCACTGCCCTCTGCTGAACACAGCCCAGAATCCCCACAGAGCTCCCATCCAGAAAATCATGGTTGAAATCCTGTTTTGCTGGGAGGATGGGAAAACTTAAACTACTACCTTAGATCATGAATCTCTCCTTCAGGTGAGCTGCCAAAGTGGTGTATCCCTGCTGCACCATTGCATCTCTATGGCACATTTTAATACCTACTTCAATCTGAGTTTCCCTCACTAGGAGAGCCCCAGGAGCCCTGAGGGTTTCCTCACACACACCTTGGTGTGCTGGACCCCAAAGAAATCCCTGGTGGGGTCTCCTGGCCCTGCGTTACAGCTGGCAACAGACAGCATCGTTTGTACATGGCCCAGGGCAGTAAGCACTGGTGAGGCTGCACTCCAAATCCTGTGCTCAGTTTTGGGCCCCTCACAACAAAAAAGACACTGATGTACTGCAGTGTGTCTAGAGAAGGGCAATGGATCTGAGGAAGGGTCTGGAGGACAAGACTGATGAGGAGCAGCTGAGGGAGATAGGGTTGTTTAGCCTGGAGAAAAGGAAGCTTAGAGGGGACCTTATCACTCTCTACAACTACCTGAAAGGAGGGTGTAGCCAGGTGGGGGTCATCCTCTTTTCCCAACTAACAGTGATAGGACAAGATGGCATGGCTTCTACTTGTGCCAGGGGAGGGTTAGATTGGATATTACGAAAAATATCTTTGCAGAAAGATTGGTCAAGCACTGGTACAGGCTACTCAGGGAAGTGGTGGAGTCCCCATCCCTAGAGGGACTTAAAAGATATGTATATGTGGCACTTAGGGATGAGGCTTAGTAGTGGCCTCGGCAGTGCTGGGTTAACAGTTGGACTTGATGTTGTTACAAATCCTTTTCCACCTAAACAATTCTATGATTCTGGGATTTCTTGTACCCCTCAGAGCTTGTTGTATACCTATCCCCAAACCCCTGAGAGTCAGTCACCACTGCCCCCAGGGCAATCCCTGCTTCAGGCCCTTGGTCTTGGCTGGAAATGGACCCCAGAGCTGCTTTTATCTGAAGACAGAGGGTGGGGAAGCACTGGACCAGATTGTATAGAGAAGCTGTGGCTGCCCCATCCCTGGAAGTGTCCAAGGCCAGACTGGATGGGGCTCTGAGCAAACCGGTCTGGTCGAAGGTGTCCAAGCCCACGGCACAGGGGTTGGAATGAGATGATCTTTGGGGTCCCTCCCAACCCAAACCCTTCTACGATTTTATGAAGACAAGCAAAAAACTGTGTCACAGTTCATGACAAATCATCTTGTGGGCACAGCAGGGGAGGGGGCTGATGCTTGCCCGTGCCTTGGGGGGGGGCAGTGGCGGGGAGCTGCATGTCCCTCCCGAGGCCCCTCGGCACCGTGGCAGGGCCCCGAACACGGGCTGGGCAGTTTCCCCTTCCCCTTCTCCTCACGCCTTGCCCAAGCTGCGAGCTCGGAGCTGATTTATGGCTGCTCCGCGGGGCAGCGCGGGGGAGGCTGAGGAGAGCGGGAGAGGCACCGCGGGGCCGCGAGATGGCGCTGCGGGAGAGGCCGAGGGGGAGCAGCGGCCCCTCAGCGACAGGACCCCGGTCCCTTGGTGGGAGCTCAGACCTCGTCCCCTCAGCGGTCGGACCCCCGTCCCCCAGTGACAGGACTTCCCTTCTCTGCGATGGGGGGCTCAGACTATATCCCCTGAGGGAGAATCCCTGCTCTGTCCCTTAGTTTGATCATGTTCCCGCGGAGATAGGATCACCCTGCTCTGCGTTGGGGCTCAGACCTCATCCCCTTGGAGGCAGGACCACCCCGCCCTGTGGTGGAGCTCAGACCACATCCCCTCAGAGGCAGGACCCTCACTCCATCCCCCAGTGCAGGGCTCAGACCTCCTCCACAGAAACAGAACCCACAGACCCTTAGGTGGGTGCTCGGACTGTGTCCCCTCAGAGACAGGACCCCCCTGCTCTGTGGTGGAGCTCAGACCACAACCCCTCAGGGGCAGGACCCCCACTCCATCCCCTGGTGAGGTGCTCAGGTATCATCCCCTCAAGGTCAGGATCCCCTGCTCCGTACCCTCCATGACAGAGCCAGGGTGTTGGAGCTCTCCAGGCACTGGTCCAGTGGGACCCAGGCCAGGTATTGATGGGCATTTGCAAGAGGAAGGCAGCTGACACTATGGCCATAGTAAGGAACTCAGGGCTCAGCAATACAGAGAGCCCAAAGATGCTTGAGACACCCCTGTTTCCCTCAGCCTGTGACACAGGAAATGGGACATGCACCTCTCTTCACCCACCCCAACACATAACAAACATGGGTTTGGCCCCAGTGCTCAGCTGCTCTGAGCATTGAACTGCCCAAGTGATCCCAAAGTCAGTGGCAGCCAGACATGGGACAAGGTCAGGGCTGAGAACTGTCTTTGGACAAGGTCACAGCTGGGAATTGGCTTTGGGTGATGATATGCAGGGGCAGCTCCTCAAGCCAAGCACTGGAAGGGATGTCAGCATGCTACAAACCTTGCTCCTTTCAGGTGGTGGTGGCATCTTTACAAGAAGGGTTCCCCCATTCTTGCCTTGGCAAACTTTTGTGTAAATAACCATGGGATAGCCCTGGGATAACTTTTCCCACTGCAAGTCCCTCCTCTGTACTTGCTGTAGCCCTAGTCTGGTCTAAATATCCCCTTTCATCCTGTGGCTACATGAGGGGGTCACTATCTGTGTCTTGACTTGTTTTCCAGGATGTGTTCAGTGTCCCAGACACACCTGTCTAGAGCTGCTGTGA
Organism: Lepidothrix coronata; assembly: GCF_001604755.1. Taxonomy (NCBI): domain Eukaryota; kingdom Metazoa; phylum Chordata; class Aves; order Passeriformes; family Pipridae; genus Lepidothrix; species Lepidothrix coronata. Next base: position 2,153,721 of record NW_016690328.1, read on the forward strand.
TGGTCTGGAACTCATCCACTTCAGGGACAAGTGGTCCAAGCCCAGGCCTCCAAGAGAACTGCAGTTATCTGGCCTGGGAGCACTGCTGGAGCCAGGACTTGGAAATGCTCTGGGTCAGTCATATCACAGGCAGCAGGTATGGGAACGCTTCAGCTCCAGTATAAACCTGCATAGTTATACACTGCATTACACTCTAACAGTTTCCTGTCTCAAATTCATTTATTTGTCATTTTCTTAGTAAATCAGAAGGGAAAAAAAAAAGCTATGACTTATCCCTTCCATTCTCAAACACAAAGCGCTCCTGGTTGGGCAATGCTTGCATCAGGAATTTCCTTTGGGTTACGAAGTCACTACGGAAGGAAAAGGTCCTGATGGAAATAAGTCACCACACATCAGTCCTGGGAACCACTTACCTTGCAGCGCAGAGCCCCAGACCAGGTCACCATGGTCACCTTATGCATTGTCCCCAGGCAGTAGCTGCATGCCTGAGAGAGCCCCCAAAAAGCCTTTCAGGGTCTTACTCGATCACCACCCTCCATGGGCATCCTCAGCAGTTCCCAGTCAAGAAAAGAGTTGAAATAAAAAGGACTTAAAATCTTCCAAGGACAAAGTGCCATTGCAAAAAAGGCAGGAGACAGCGTGTTGCCAAGGTCATGGATCCATGTCAAATTATGTCACCCACCCTCTGCATTACAGAGAAGGAAGGACCCAGCCCTGTTCCCCTCTGACGTTAGGTCTGACTCTGAGATCATTTTTGGGTGTGTGGATGAGCTGGGCACTTGAAACATTTCTTTCTCCTTCTAAAAGCATGAGTGGAGTGTTCGACCTCATCCCAAGCTGATTTTCAGTTGGGCCAGTCTAATCCTAGCTGGGAAAGGAAAGGAAAACCCCCAGAAACAAATCAAACCCGAAGCTGAGTTCTGCATTAGGGGAAAGGTTTCCTTCCTTCTGGCAGAAACCTTGAAATATGGGAATAATTCAACATAGTCAAAATGGCATGTGACAAACTGAGAACAGCAGTGATCATCTCCTTCCAACGCCTTTCTGAGAATATTGGCAAATTCCACACCCTCGCCCCGGCACCTTTCCTATGCAGTCCCTTCCTCAACTTTACTTGTTGCACGCTGAAACAGCTTTGATGCCTTTCTCAGAAAGGTGTCCTAAAACATCTCAGAGGCTTAGAAATACTATTCTTCTTCCCTAGCTGAAGATGCCCAATTTATTCTCACCTGATCCTGCATTGGTAACACCTTTTAACATAAATACCTTTTACTGCAGCATATTTAACATAAATACTTCTTTTACCTCCAAACTTCTTTGGCTTTGCTTGCAAAGAGCACCTTTCAAGCTTGGTTGACTAGGTGATCCATATGTTCTTCTCAAAAAATACATTCCCCTTTCCCTGATCCAAGGGTAGACTCTGAGACTGGGCTGAATTCCACAGCTTGTAACCCTCAGTGCTTAATTCCTCCTTGGTTTTCCTTAGGCACAGAAACTTCAATGATTCAAAATGCAGCAAGGGAGCCAATATTTCTATTATACCCCTTCCATCCCTCACTGCACGTACCATGACACACAGCCTGCTGCAAGGCCGTGAGGCATCCATATGCTGGGAACATTTTTTGACGTTCCTTTCCTAATCCATTTGAACCCTAACAATTTGACAGGTCAGGCAGACCTAACAGGTTTTGCTCCCAGCTGTCACAGCAGAACAGAAGAGCTCATCCCCCTTTAAGTAGGACCCAAAGGACCCAGGAGGCCACGGCAGCCTCCAGCCCTGTGAAATGCACAATTCGATGGGGTGCTCAGGGAGACAATCACCAGTAATCCCGGAGCCTTCCCTCTAATCCACACTCACGGGGACAGGGCATGTAACCTGCCTGTGACTCATCTGATTCTCAGGCAAACTGCCACAAAGGAAGAACACTCAAAGTGGCCCAGGACAACTCTCCGCTGCTTTGCTCCAAATAAAACAGGAGAAGGAGCGGCAGCTGCAGAGCCTGTTTCCAAACACAGAACCACAGTGAAATGGTGACACAGCAAATTGTACAGGCCCAAAACAGAGCAGGGCTCTGACATAAGCAGCCTCTTCTACAACGCAGCCTGAAGAGGGGGGCAGCTCGCCTGGTTGGCCATTTGATCTGTCTCTGAGTGACAAATCAATGCAGAGAAGTGTGGTGATGCACCAGTCAGAAAGAGTTGTGTGCAGCTGCCAGGCAACTCCAAAACCTTCCTCCTTTCCCCCTTTTCTGCAGTGTTGTATCCCCCTTTCTGCAGTGTTGCTATTTCAGAGGCAGAGGAGTCCCCAGCCTTGCAGATGAAATGTAGACTCCAAGGAGGAAGTGCAGTGCGTGGCTACATCTGGCTAAATATCCACGTGGAGAAATGATACCACTCTGCCACTGTTGTCCATCAGGTCTCTGGAGTCTCTTATACTCCCTACCCTAAAACATCAACCTACACTGGTAGATATTATGGTTTTCTCAGTATATTGACACCTTGCTTAGACACTATTAAGCCTTTATATCACCACTGTGAGAACTAAAGTAATTTTATTTCTAAGTAGCTTCATTCACTTTGCCCTGGTTTAATTGAACAGGCTTTCAATTCAACTCTTTCAGTAGTCCAGTTTAGCTTGCAAAGATGTCTCTGCAGAGATGAGGTCCCACCTAACTGCTCTGTGCTGCTTCCTTGGTGCACATCACAGGCTTCTCCGAGCTTTAGTTTAGCCTGGTTCTGGAAATGGAAGCTCTGGAAACCCCAGTAGGAAGGACTAACCTGGATAGTATTTGTTGGGTGCTATCTACATCCACGCTGAGATGATTCAACACGAGTGTTGACTGTATTTACTCTCCCTTCCACCTGCTCACACAGGACCTAACTAATCCTCTTCCTACTCATGTCCATCTGCTGAGCTGAGCCCAAACCTTTAGATGTGAGTTGATACCAAAGCCAGGGAGGGCAGAGAGACATGGGGAGAAGAGCAAATGCAGCTACAGCAATCCAGGGAGAGGAGCTAGCACGAGCTGGCAGGAGCAGAATGGGACACCTGGTCTAACACCCCTGCCCTATCTAACATTCCACACCACAGCTTTGGTATCAACTCAGTTCTAAAGGGTTAGGCTCAGCTCACCAGATGGGCATGAAGATGGGGCAGGGATGTTAGGTAGACCAGATATCCCTCTGAGGCTGTGGGGTTGTTGACAAATCTCAGGCCATGGTGGTTGAAAAAAGGAGAGTGTTAACAGCTCAGAGAGCAATAGCATAGGACACTCTGGCTCAGACTAATTCTAAACTCTTAGTCCATCCTTTGTACACACAGAAATGTGGTGGAAGGGGGTCCACCTTCACTCCCAGAGAAAACAACACCCAAGTCAACCTCTCCAGTAGAGGATGACCCCAAGTCAAAGACAAGGAAGAGGGAAAGGCACTAGTGGCTTTCGTGAAGAAGCCCAGCTGCACCTCAAATTCTCTTTTGCTGACAATTCAGAAGCCAGCAAAGCTTAGAATCACAGAACCATAGAATATCCTGAGCTGGCTTCGTGCCATTCCCTCGGATCCTGTCACTGATCACCAGAGAGAAGAGATTAGTACTTGCCCCTCTCTTGCCCTTGTGAGGAAGCTGTAGATTGTGATAACTACTCCCCTCAGTCTCCTCTTCTCCAGGCTGAACAGACCCAGTGACCTCAGCTGCTTCTCATACAGCTTCCCCTCCAGACCCTTCACCATCCTCGTGGGCCTCTTTTGGACACTCTCTTATGGCTTAATACCTTTCTTATATTGTGGTGCATGCAGATCCTACCAAAGCAGAGAACACAATGGATTTCTTCGGGACGACTATCAAGCATGCAAAGGGAAGCTTACAGTAAGATGAAATGAGATATTGTATTTTTAAAAGTGTAAATTATGCCTGTGCTTGTATGTATAGATTAGATATCCCCCGGATTGAAAATTTTACATTCCCGAGAATGTCCAAACTGATCTGTATCTTCATAAAAGCTTAGTCTTCTGTTAAACCAAGGAAATGCATCGTTTGAAGGAAGCCTTTGTGTACTCCAGACACTAACTTCTCCAAAATCCCCCCAGCTGAGACAAATTGCTCAGAGACTTCACTCTTCTGCTGCAGTACAGGCAGTCACTGTGTTTCAGCTGACATTCTGGTTCTGGGAGAAGGTTCAAGTCTGCCCAAGGTTATAACCAATAAGTGAAATTAGCAGTGGCTTCATCTCAGTTAACCTCAAATTGCCTCTGTCTACACAGACGTGCCTTGAAGCAATTGAACTCAAGCTTTCCCTTGGCACTGGATCAAGCACCATGGATTTGCATTTGAGTTTTAGCTCATACTTCACATAACATTTATGCAGACAACAGGCACATATGAGCATTTACCATCAGCTCCCCTTCCTTCATCCTGTTTCCACAGCAAATCGGTGATGAGTGTTTCTGACAGGCTTTTAAAGCCCAAATGGTCAAAATAAATAGGTTTATTTATAAGTTTTATTTATAAACTACTAAGGCTATAGGAATAAAATGAATCTGCCACTCAGCTGCAAAACTTTAAGTCGTGACCTTTAAATGTCCCTTGATCCCAAACTGCTCTAGCATTCTACCCAAGCCCCTCCACGAACAGGACAAGACCTTCTCTGTGCACAGAGATTGTATTCACATGTGTATTCACATGGTCACTACAAGTGAAGAGTTAGAATACTTCCAAATTGTTCCCTTTCCCCTCATCATTCCCAGAATCTCGTGGCACAGAGGTCACTGGAGCTGCCTTCAGGGATCTAGTTTCACCCACGGAGTCCCATTGCCTTCCCCACTGGGAGACACAGGCAGTTAGAAAAGCCAGTGGTGCTCTGGAGAACCTGGGAGTTTGGCTCACTGCAAACAGGTGCAGGAGCTGGTGATGCAGTTTGTTTATACAGACCTTGCTTCTGTGAGTGTCCCACGTTGCACCCTGATGTTGAGTAGAGCCCAAACCCATGTGGACTGCTGTATTAGACCTCAAACACTGAAGTTCCCAAAGAGCTTGAGTTTTATGCAGATCAACACAAGCCCTTACTTGACTATGATGAGGCCTTTTATGTTCCACAGGCCATGAACCACCCTGTTGTCATGATCCAGCAGCACAAACACTGGCCTGATGGTGTTTCTGGCATTGGACGTATTGGAGAAGGCTGATCATGAAAAGAAATGAATTAATGGTTAACATTCAGGGGGGTTTGTGTAAGTAGCACTGTCAACAACTCTTTATTCTTGCAAAATATAGCTGTGGTGTATCGTGGCCACACCTCTTCTGCAGTGCCCTAAAACTGGCAGCAATACCTTGCTGAGATGTGCAGATGTAAGAAAACACACAGCAAAAAAGACAGAGCCTTGGTGCAGACAAGGACAGAGTCGTGCCTTGTGCCTTCCCAGATCTCATGGGTGTCATTCAGCACAGCTCCCTGTGCTTCACCCCACCAAGCTCTGCAGGAGAACAGCCTTCCTGTCACCAGTGACGTGCAACAAAACTTCAGCAAGTGACAAGGCTCCTTGGGATCTGGCCAGAGGAACTCAGGCATGGGCCAAAATTCGAAGGTGGCCTACACGGAGAACAAGTTCTGCTGAGATACCAGCTTTCATCCTCCTCTTTTGGGGATAACATCCACTTGGCAAATAAAAGTCCATAAAAGTGATACAAAATGAACAATGGCTGGAGGAGGTGGCAGAAATCTGGCTCAGAGGAGAGCACAGGCTGAGCTGCAGCAGATGTCCGCTTAGACACCAGCCAGACAAAATCCTCTTTTGTTTCTTCACTTACAAAATAGCAGTCAGATCCACCTCAAGATCTTTTGATGTTCCTGAAATACTGTGGGGTCTTGGCAAAAGGCACAGTGAGATGCCTGGGACTTTTTACCTGGTCCATGTATCTGGTAGTTGAACTGCATTTCTCAGGTCAAAAGGAGAGGCCGGGGCTTTTTTATTCCAAAAGAAATTCCCCGTTCCCTTCAACATTTCTGTTTCTTTAGCATTTTGGAAAAATCTTCCTTTGTGCTGATTTTCACTCCCATCTGAAAGTCTTTGCTGTTGGATCCAGGTGCTGCAAGATGAATCAGATATTGCCAAGGAATGAAAATCTGTCCCCATAAATGACAATGTGTCCCTTGCTTTTAAAACAAGAATCATTGGTATTGATATATTTGACAATAACAATATTACTGTCTGCTGGCTCATCTCCCTTCAATCTGTCCCCTTTCCCACTGTCCTTCTGGATATTTGCAGATTATGATGTTGTTTTCCCATCTTATGCTAAATCCTCCTGCAGGCAGTTAGGTACCCACACGTATCATTGCAAGGTGGTTTCTTACTCTTTTTTCCTTTCAAACCGTTATGAACTGGAACAATTTCTACATCTGTCACTGCTTCTAAATTTCAGACCACCTTTCTCAGTTGTCTCTAGAAATCAGAGACTCACACCAGCCCAGATCTCTTCCCTCAGCCTGCTCTGAGGCTCCATAGTCACTGGCAGTTCTTGTTTTGAACATGATTTCACAGCAGAGACAAAACAGGAGGATGAACGAAAAGGACATGCCCACAGAAACTTCCAGAGACTCCTTTCTCTAACAGCCACCCGGACTACAGTCCTGATGATCAGACAGAGACATCTGGAAGACATCTGTGCTTCCAAGCCCTTCAGAGCCCTCTGCAACATCTCCGCCTGGCCAAGCTCTCCAACCACACCGTGGGCCATGAGGGACTGCACTGATGAACTGCTCCTCCAGCAGACATAAAGTACATGTTGCTGAGCTCCGGATCTTTTTCCCTTGGCCTGTTTATAAGAGAGGATGTCGGTGTCAGGCACTTCTCGCTCACTTGGCCTGGCTGTTCAGCACAGGGGAGATGCCAGATTTGGGCCATTAGTCAGAGGCTGCCTGTTTTTCCCTCTTAAACCCCTGGTGCTTCACTTGGAAATTTTGGTCCAGAATTTAAGCAGGTAAAAATTATTATAGCACCACCAAAAGTGTTTAAGTTGCTGTAAATCAGGATGGATCTTCTGCATCCTTTGCCTCTGGTGCATCCCTGCATGTGCTGTGACTTAATAAGCCATAACTAAGAATAACATTTAGCCTCCCAGCCTCAGTGCTGTCCAGAATATCAAAGTAATTCACCACAAGCATAACAACATGACTTTCTCCTGTCCCTCACTATCATAAAAATGCCCTCACCTCCCACATTCAGGGAAAGAGTGAAGTCACTTATCCTCTAAATTACACTGAAATCAACAGAAGCAGCAAAGTCCTTGTTTTACCTGATGTTCCACTTGAGAAGGAGCAACATGAGAGGCTCTGTCATGGCAACTGCTCGTCCCCAGCAGACGGGCTGTCTCCAGGCCTCTCCGATTACATCTTTGCCGTTATAATTCACATCCTGCACTTATTAGTGATAAGGTCAATGGGAGCAAATACAATGGGAGCTGCTGAAAACTCTGTTGTTGCACATGCTCCCAAAGACACTCACTGTGCTACAGAAACCAAAAATAACTTCCTGGTCTCCCAGAGCGGCATGGAAAATATTTCCCTGTATTTTCTAGGTTATGGATAACTTCCCTTCTTTAGGTTTGCAGTGGCTATTTCTCCAGGAGAGCTGAACACAAGTATCCCTTGGGGCATGTGCCGTTTTCCTCTGCTCTCACCCTGGAGACCTCCATGCCCTCCTTACAAGGGCAGAAATTCACTCTCCCTCACTTCTCTAACACAGCTCTAATTCAATATATATTTCTTTCTTTTTCCCAACATCCTCAGATTTATCCTCTTACTTTAGGGCTCCTAACACCTGTATGAGGGTGTGAGGTCTCAGTGCAGGCCCATAGCAGAGAGCAGTGATATTACTTGTGTCCTCTGCTGTCCCTCTAAATGAAACACACAAAACCCCTGAAAGCCCCAGAGGCTCTTTTCTACTTTCCTAGTAAAGAGAAGGAAGTGTTCCAGGAGCTTCATTTCTTCCCTAAGAGCAACCACATCTGCACTGCCAGACAGCAAGACAGCAATGGACCAGGAAAATTACTTCTGCTCAAGAGATCTAATTTTTTTGCTTCTCCCTAGCACCATTTCTTCTCATGCTGTCTGGCCTGGCTCTGAGTGGCAACTGCAAAGACTGCACTGGCAGGGTCTGCTCAACTTAAAAGTTCATGAATTATTTTTAATGGTCTGCAAACACAATTTGTTTTTGACATACAGTGGTAAATTCCAGAACCACAGTGAGTGTCAGAGGAGATAGGAATGGGATATGAGAATACAGCTGGGATGACAGTGAGCAAGAATTGTACCCAGGGACCTTTGTGAAGGTCAAATCCTGCAGATAAGTCACCACATCATGAAAACCATTAGCACAAATGTTTTTTCCAGTAACAGTCCCAGTCTCTTCCCCTCATGTATTTTAAAATGCAACTCACACACACAAGGAGTGACCCTAGAACTGCCATGGCAGTGACACCTGGAGACCCCAGACCCAGCAAGGCCCCACTGTGCTGTCATATGGAGACGGGGTAAATCCCTGACCCCAACAGGGATAAACAGGCAGGGCAGAGAGGGCAGAGCTGACACAGGCAGTGTTGGGCAGGAGAAGAAGCCCCCTTCACTCTAAATCTATTATTGCAACAGTCACAGACAGGGATTCCTTTGCTGGAACTGATCAGTCTGGCTGACACCAGGCTCCCAAAAAAGCACATGAACTTCTGCGGTTTGAAGCAGGCTAAAGGCTTTGACCTTCCCTGATCCAGCTGCAAAAAAACACCGGCTTTCTTGACAGCTACAGCTGTGGTAATGACTCACTGTCAGAGCAAACATCTAACATATGGAGCAGCACAAAAAGGGACCAAGTTATTCTGCAAAGAAACCAACAATGACCTGATGATCAGGCCAAGATGAGGAAGGCTTCAAGCTGGTCTGCACTGCTCTGCAGATTCCAGAGTTCTGTTAAAATGTACGAGGATATGCAAGACCTGGAATGGGGCTCATGTGCTATTTCCTGACCTTATATGCTGCATCCAGTTAGAGACACTGAGTGTCACCACTTGAGAGCAGCCAGCTGCTTAGGAAGCAAGCCTGGATTCTGTAGGAAGGATTGAATCCCGCAGGGAGAAGTAGGATCTCCTCTGAAAGGTAAAATTCCCAGCAATCATTCAGATCCCCTCCAAGCCTATGAAATTCTACCTTCTTCTACTTCCTGCTCACCTGAAACCAAGACCCCAACACTTAGACTCTGGTCTCCACCTCCTTGACCCCGTTCTTGATTCCCTGTCCTTCTCAGGAGCAGCGTCCCCTGCATCCACTCCTAAACCTCACCAGTCTCCTTCCATCCCTTCTACAACCTCCAAGGCCCAAACTTTGGATGTTTTAGAGCCAGCCCATCCCAGCATAGGGAACCATTTATTTGACTCCTGCTGTCTTATGGGATCAGATGTGACAGCAATGAACACAACAGAAAAACTCTTCACTAGAGGAAATACAGGGAGACTGGAGTTCAGACCTAATGACTGAGAACCATTTCAAGTGTTAATCATTCTTTGTTGTTCTTTATCCAAGTTGAAGCTAAATCTTAATCTCCTTAATCCCGCTATTTCCATGTGAAAGGTCTGCGGGCAATGTGAGAGATAAACTCATTTATTTCTCTTAGAAGTTATGTCAAGGAGCACAACAGGAAGATCCACATAGGCAGGAATTTTTAGGTACAGTCCCCCAGGGTGTGAGAGCCATGCTCTTTTTTCAAACCTGATTAATTCTGCATCAGCTGGGCACATTACAGACACCATTTTCCTGAAGTCTACAGTGTATTCCCTGGGCCACAGCTGCTGCTTCTGCCACTACTTGCTATTTGTGGAGTGATTGCATCTGACAAATAGCAATAGGGAGAGATTTCAGGAATGACTCAGAGGCAAAGGCAATTTCAGATCCAATTTTATATCCAAGGACAACTTTTCACTGGTTACAGAAATATGAACGGATGAGGCTTACTCCCACCGCAGCACCCTCTTGGGATCTTATCACATCCTAAACCATGGGTATCCATCACCCTTCACTATTTCTTTGCTCCAGACACATGGGACAATGACTTCAAGCCCTCGGGATGTTTCTTGAGTCTCTCCCAGGTTGGTGACAGTGTGTTGGGTTTGAATGTACCTCTTTATCCCTGAAGGAGCTGCTAGAGATAGACCTCTCCATCCTGTGAGTCACAAGGATTTTTATCTCCAAGCCTGGGTGTCCTGAGACATTGCATGTAGCTGTGCTGGGATCTTGCTGACTTGCTCATCTAGGGGCCATCTACGCCTGTCATTTTTGCAGCCCTTCTGCTGTTTGTCATTTCTGGTGCTTCTACACCCATCTTCATCCAAATTCCATTCCTTCCAGTCTCAACATTTCCATTATAACTCCCCAACACACACACAAATCCCTTCTCCCACTGACAACACAACACCACCTTCATGATGGTGCAAGATGTTGCCACACAGGAATCTGCACATATAGACCTCATCAGCAAAGTACATCCAAGACTTTTGAAATATAGTCCCAAGCTCCTGTGGGAAATACTGCAGGATCAACACATTCAGGCTGTTGCTCTTCAAATGCCTTTACTAGAAACAACTGTAAAGTTTTAGCCACTTCGGTGTAATCAGCCAAGAAACACTCCAAGCCAGCGCTGTATGTTCACACCGAGCTGTCCTCAGGGGATCATTTCTCTTTGCTGGTAGAGCACTGGTGTAAATTTATCTCAGGGAGGGCTAAGACAACAGAAATGCTCCCTTCCTTCCCTCCAGCACCATTCCACAGAACAAAAGCTCTCTCTGCCCCATCCTGGGCAGGTCTGTAGCATGCTCCACACCCACCAGTTTTACAAAATATAGCACTGCTGGGCAGCACATGCAGCAGAGGCATGGTAAGAGCATCCTTATGCTGTAGTGATGAATTATGCAGAGCAAGCAACCAACCTGGCAATAATAGTGCTCAAGCTGCATCAGGGTGACTAGAATCGAGTCTGTTTCCCTTCACATCCAGTCCTTCCTGCAGCGCCACTCAAAATCCATTCAGGAAATGGAGCAGCAAGTGGCAGATGTCAGTAGAGCAGTTTGCAAGCTGCAACGTTGCTGAGCTTCACATACAATTCCAGAGCTGGCACAATTCCCACACAATTAAAAATGGATCCTCAGCGCTCAGTTTCCAAAGTGCCCAGGATATTATTTACTGGTGACAGACCATTAGGCAGGGTGGGATAGGCCACAGAAGTGACTTGCCTGCACCTGCAGGACTCACCTGTTAATGGAGGCCTAGAGAGCCCTTGTCCTCCACTGTGGACAAAGTTGCCCCTGTTACCATGCCCCTGCTATCTCTGCACAGAGAATCATTGATTCACAGACTTGTTTAGGTGGGGAAATACCTCGAAGATCATTGAGTCCAACAATTAACCCAGCACTGTCAAGTCCACCACTAAACCATGTCCCCAAGTGCCATAGCTACACATCTTCTAAATAAAGGTGACTCAACCACTTCCCCAGGCAGTCTGTTCTGATGTCTGACCACCCTCATCAGATCAGGTTGTTCAAAACCCCGTCCAACCTGGCCTTGGACACTTCCAGGCATGGGGCATCCACAGTTTCTCTGGGCAACCTGTGCCAGTGCCTCATCATGCTCACAATAAAGAATTTCATCCTCATGTCTAATCTAAACCTACCCTCTGTTAGTTTGAAGACATTCCCCCTCATCCCATCACTATATGTCCTTGTCAGAGGTCCCTCTCCAGCTCTCTTGTAGCCCCTGGCTGTCTGAGCTCCAAGCACACATTAATGGCTCATGTCCAGCCTATCATCCACCAGCACTCCAAGCCCTTCTCCTCAGGGCTGCTCTCAATCCATTCCATGCCCAGCCTGTATTTGTGTTTGGGAATGCCCCAATGCACATGCAGGACTGTGCACCTGCCCTTGCTGAACGTCATGAGGCTCTCACAGTAATGGTAATTAACTGAAGATATTGACACCTATTTTTACTGTCACTGTTACTAATATTAATGATAGTAATTGTTGTTATTCCTCTGGCAATTAGAATAATAGAGTTATTGCTGATATGATATGGTGTCATCATTGACCTGTAACCCTGAAGCACCTCAGAGTGCTCATCATGGGTGAGGACGCCCCTCTTCCAGGTTTCCTCTGAGCCAAGCCAGCCATGGCGGCCCAAGCCTCAAAACACAAGCCAAGAGGCCACTTGGAGAGATGCTGAATGGGAGTGGAAAGGTGGGGACACGAAACGTGTCATCACCCTGGCACAAGTGAATGGGCATTAGTGTGCAAGTCAGAGAGCCAGGAGATCCAGAGGTGTTCTCATCTCCACCACAACCTTCCTGCATGACCTCCAAGCCAGTATTGGGAAATCCACTGGGAGCAGGAGGCAGCTGCAGGTGGCAATGCTTAGTTGTTGGTGTCTCCATGTGTGTTAGTGCCTGATCTCACGTTACAGCCACCAAGGAGATGATCAGCACTGTCAGTGGAGACTAATTAGCATTTTAACTGGGTGAATGTACAGCTGACCCACTTGCCTAAACAAAAGCACCACACGTTATTTGAGATGCTTGGATGTACCTCTGACTGAAACCCACAGAATCTCTTCATGGTGCAGCCCCTCACCAATTACGCAGAGATGTTGGAGCTTGCTCTTCTGCAGCTGAGTGTTCTGACATGCCATCCCCCATGCCAAGAGGAGCCCAGAGCTCTGTGCTTGACTGATAGACTTCAGTTATATCACTAACAACACAACAGTTTTGTTTTGTGGTAAAGCCACAACGCTCAGCACGTGACTTAACTCAGTTCTGGCCTTCTATATGAATCTCACATCTGGGTGGAAATCCCAAGGTCAACCAAACACCACATCTCTATTTTGCATGGATTTGCACACTTCAACCCATCCTGGAAGCCTGTAACATCCGTAGGTGAGAAAACAGCCCAGCTCCATGTGCTGACCACACCTCTACAACTCCCTGAAAGGGTGTTTTAGCCAGGTGGGGGTTGGTCTCCTCTCCCAGCTAATAAGTGACAGGACAAAAGGAAATGACCTAAAGTTGCACCAGGGGAGATTTCAGTTGGATATTGTGTGAAAATTCTTCATAGAATGGATAGTCAGGCATCAGAACAGGCTGCCCATGTAAGTGGTTGAGTCACCATCCCTGGAGGCATTTAAAAAATGCGTATATGTAGCACTTGGGGACCTAGTTTTATGGTGGACTTGGCAGTTCTGGGTTAATTGTTGGACTTAACTATCTTCAAGGTCTTTTACAACCTAGATGACTCTAAGATTCTATTACAGCTGCCTTTCCTTCTATGCTTCACAAGGGTGATGAAGCCCTGGACTATGACCACACAACCACTGCCTCCTTATCCCAGGAGTTAACACTGATGATGGTTGTTCCATGGAGCTCGTGATTTTCTCCTCTTGGCCCAGGGCCACGGGAAGGACTCTTTGTTACTCAGCGCCCTGTTTAATCATTTACACCAGAGGAAAGGTGGGACAGACACCGCGTTCCCAGGATCTCAGTGCCTGTCACTGTCAGGTCTCCCAGCCTGCCCATCCTGCTTCTGCAACCCCACACCAGTCTGGCCCAGGGACTCAAACCCTGCTGTGGCAGGTCCTATGGGAAAGCTGAGTTATTTGGAGGGGTTTCAAGCTGCTGTTTGAAACACATCCAGCCACAGATCTCTCAGGTAATGCCATTCCTGTGCTTCACACTATGTGCCTACTTGACACACACCCAGTTTTTGCCCTCCCCACCCAAGGAGAAATACACTCCTTCCCACCCATGAGACTCCCTGTCACACCCAGGGAGCCCTGGCCGTTACCTGGTGACCTGCCAACAAACACAATCTCTGTGCCACAATGCTGACACTCGTTCTGAGCCCCAAAATGTGCCAGTGGTGCCTGGTCCCTCCCCTGGAGTCAGGAGCACCTCTGCATTCCCCATCCCCAGCGCCATGCGTTGCAGGTATTCACATTCCTGGTGGGTGAGCCCCTGGACCAAGTTCTCTGCCTGTCATTCTCTGAATCCTCCGCTCGCAACCCCAGAGCCACAAGCACTGCAAACACTGTGGGAACAAGAGCATCAGTAACACATAAACAGGAAGACTAAAAGAAACCTGTATGTCACAGGTGGGAGGGCCTTGTTTCCAAAGTAGCTGGGTGGATCTTCAGCACTGGGAAGTACATGTCAAGGTGACCTTGTCCTTCCCTCTGCCCCAAGGGAAGATCAAGCGTGCCTGAACCAGCCCTGAGAGCTCCCAGGTTAACCTGACCTTGGAACATCCAGGCCCTCAACATCTGTTGCCTCCAGCTCTGCCAAGTCCCTGCCTGAGTCTCCCAACCCATGAAAGGAGGAAGTAATAGAACCAGAGAATCCATTGCTGGGTTACTGGAGATGAAGGAAGGGGGGAGGGAAACCTTTGGCTGGTGATTGATGATTCACAGACATGTGGTGAAAAGCAATAAATGAGCATGGAGTGTTGTGCACCTATGGGTGTTTACACCTGCTGATGTTGATATAGCTACAAAGTTACACAAGATGATCCAGGAGTGCATATGTGCACGTTTGGTTCTCCTTGTGCTCCTCCCAGCACAGCATGGGCATTTGCCTTGCAGAGGAGTTCCCAGGGCAGGGGTTGAGACCAGGTTTCCAAGGGGTACTAGGTATCTCCTTTTAACTTGTAGCAAGCCTTGCTTTTTTATCCTATTTGGCATGGAAAAGTGTGGGAATCACAGTGTTGGACTTCCCAAAAAAGGTCAGCATTTGGTAGATTGGGCCACCATCCTGCTTTAGTCAGGAAAGTGGCAAGAGGATCATTATTACTTGGGTCCAATACTGCATATATCTGACATTCATGTGAGCACATGATTGCAAGTACACTCAAAAGGGTATTTTAAAAAGGGCAGCATTTTCATGGCACTGATATCCTCAAGATTTGAACTCTACTCCTCTGGAAGACATCCTGAGCCTCCAAAGCTGGTTAATGTGGGTCCAGGTCTCTGATCAAGAAGGGAATCTGATTGGAGATGGGAGGTGGTGAAGGCTTCAACATGGGCTGTGGGTACCAGAGCCCTTTGGGTGCTGGGGCTCAGGCACAGGCCTATTTCAGATCTCTGAAACCATGCATAGGCTGCACCTCCACTGGAAAACGTGGGGAGCCACAATCAAAGTGAGGCTGAAAAACAGGCTTTTAAGCCCAGATGCTCTCCTGCAGTGTAACATACATTACAACATACATCCCAGAAACCTCCAGTGACTCCAATTTGCCAAAGGACCAGGGGGAAAAAAGTAAATTCAAATAGGATTTTTTTCCCCAATTGGAACAATAGTTTTGGCACCTGACAGAAGGCCAGAGCAAACTTAGCTGGAGTCGGTTCAGTGTCCTATACCTTATTATGTTCCTAATTTAGCTCTTAAGTCACTACTCCAGTCACTGCTTAGAACACTAAACCTGTGTCATTAAATCATCTCACAGCCCTCCGGGGAACAGATAAGACTCAGGATGGCCTCTCAGCATTACTGTGCAATTTAGGTCTGTTTAATTCCTGTTAGCTGAGAAATATGATGAAAATGTATCTAGGAGACCAGTAATCAGCCATACAGCTTCTATTCTTGACAGATGCACAAGCCCAGCTTTCCACTGATAGTAATAGCTGAAAACTGGGACCTCATGATTTATCCAAGGCTCTTAAGAGCTTGATATCTGCTGTTTTTCCGGCATGGAAAAGCAAAGTTTAAATATAAAACCTGCCTTGTAAAGTTCTGTGCAATCCAATCAGCCAGTAAATTTCTTACAGATGATAGCACAGTGATCCCGGTGTAATCCAATGTTTCATAAATGTCTTAGAAGATTAAGGCATCATTTTCTGCCCAAATGACAGTGGAGATTCACATCTCTGCAGAGTAAACACTGGCAACACTCTTGCATAAGAGCCAGCAATATTGTTAAAATTCTCCTCTGTGCTTCCTTACAAGGGCAATTACATAACCAGAAGCCTTCATCTATCAAAATAAATCCCTTTCATTGAATAAGATGCTGTAGTGTAAGTGCACAAGCACACATCCATGGGAAGGAAGGGAAGGTGGCTGGATTGTGTTGCCTGACTGACCTGGAAAGAGGATTTTACCTCTGCAATGACTCATCCCTGCTGGCTGTTCCCCTTGGTTGATTTCTAGCTCTGACTCATGAATCACAGTCCCCAACATGCCAAGCATTAGGCTTACAGTCACACATGTCCCATCCTTTACAACAAACAAGGACTGCACCTGCAAAGGAGAAGGGGTCAGAGCAAGTCTTGGGCTGAAAGACTTGCAGGTGCAGAACTGCCAGAGAAACCTCACCACATGGCTGCCAAAATTTTGAAGAACTAAGATGCTGTCCTGCTTAGCCAAGCTCCCTTAAGGACCAGTAGTTCTGCTGCTCCCTATGCCAGAGGGTCCCTCAGTTCCCGGTTTATCCCAAGCCTCAGTGATATCTGGCAATCAGGGCAATTCCTGCCTGAATCTTGAGGTGACGGCACACAGAAGCAGGTGTCTGCACATGAGCTTGTCATCCAGATTCCATAGCATCCATGGGGGGACATCACCTGGGATGACATGTCCTAGTCATGACTGTTTCTCTCAATTTATGGAGGGTGAATCTGCCACAATCTGCAGCACCCCAGCTACTCCTGTGCATGAGTTCTGCAAACAGATACAGCAATGAGCACCTTTGTCACCACTTCCTGATACTACACATAGCAGCTATCCCAGGAAACATCACATCAACATCACATATACGTGTCTGGAAGGAGCATGTCCAGTTATAAAACCACCAAATGTGCTAACTAACCTGGAATAAAAGATCCCTGCTGTCTGCTCCCTAACAAGGCACCCTGGGAGAGCCTGGGCTCTGACCCAGTTTTCTGCCTCACAGGAAAGCCATGGGATCTCTTGGCCTCATTGGGGCTTTCCCTTGAGCTGGTAGCTCAGATTAGCACATGTTTATTGCCCTCAGAGGAGATAAGGCCAAATTGTACAGCAGTTCTGAGGACAGTCATCAGGGGTTGGGATAGGCCTCATGTCTCTCTTCTTCTTTTTGCCTCCCCTGGTGCATCTCCAAGGGGAAAATTAGGGGCAGAAAGGACCGGATTTAACATGCATGGTCTCCTCTGAGGCAGCTGAGGAGGGATGTAATTCACTGAAGTGCCTTCCCTCAGCAGGAGAAACCTTCCTGACAGCTGGTAATGAAATAGCAGGAAACAGTATTTTCCTGCTCAGGCCTGGCAAGCAAAGGCACAGAGGGGGGAATTCTGGCACAGTTCCTCTAAGAGAGCAGAAGGTAACATGATAATTGGATGAAGGCAAATGGGAAGAAAGGAGGAGGAGGCCATGACTGCAAGGTCTCCAGGGAGGAGGACAGAGTCTGCAAGACAGCTCGGGACAGAGCTGGAAAGGGAAGGCAAGGAGCACAAGAAAGAAGAGATGGAACCAGGAAAAAATGCAGCAGGGAGGGAGGGGCAGGATATGAGTATCCCCAGAGAGTTCCCACCAGGAGCAGACATACAGAACATCTGTGACCTGCTGGTGTGTCTGGGCCTCCTAAAGGGACCATCTCCCCTACAGAGTGAAAACATGAAACCATACAAGTTTATTTCTGAAAAGATCCTACCTCATATTCAGGCTCATCCACTTCTTATCTCAAAGTCCCATGTTATCTTTCACTGCCATTTCTCTGGCTTCAGTTCATGTCCGTTGGGTTTCGAGGATAAAACAATGCAATGTCATAGAACCCCTGAATGGTTGGGGTTGGAAGGGATCTTCAAGATCATGTAATTCCAACACCACTGCCATGGGCAGGGACACCTTCCACTAGACCAAGTTGGTCAGCCTGGCCTTGAACAGTTCCAGGGATGGGGCAACCACAGCTTCTCTGGCAACCTGTGCCAGGGCCTCACCACCATCACAGTAAAAAATTTCTTTCTAATATCCCTCTTCTAAACCCTCTTTCAGTTTAAAGCCATTCCCCCTTGTCCCCATGTCACCCCACCACAACCCAGCCAACTCCAATACTTTCTTCTAGCAAACAAATAAACTTCTGTCTCTGAAGCTGCAGCTGGTTCTCATGAGTGGCAAGAGGAGTTGATATGACCAGCACAGAGACATGTACCAAGGCTGTGGTCCTCCTTTCCATCACCCAGGCCCAGGCGAGCATGACCCAGCCACAAAGCCACAAAGCCATCCTCCTGCAGTGTCACAGTTTGGGTGCTCTGTCAGCTCATCCAGTCCAGGACTCACAGTATGGCGAACTACAAGCCCAACGAGAGAGGACCCAACAAACCTCTGCAAATCATTCACTGCAATGAACAAGCTGTCCTTTGAGAAGTGGATC
>NW_016690328.1:2176045-2249841 GCF_001604755.1 Lepidothrix coronata
GTGACACGTGTTTTGAGGAGATTGGAAGGGTTTTTACTGAGAGATTTTGGAGATTGTTTGAGACACTGTTCTGAGGTAGTATGTGTGTATGTGTCCTCATAGCATTGTATTTCTATTAGTGGAGGCACTGAAAGAGACTTTTCCTCAGTCCAGCAAAATATTTGCAAAAGTGGTAGCAACTTTGGTATCTACAATCTTTGGCACTTCACCAGATTTGGCTGCAATGTGAAAGGATTCAAAGCTATGGAAGAGTGAAGGGGGAAAGCACATCAAGAGAAAGCGAGACAGTATTAGCTTTTTATCTCCGGTATATCAGAAATCAACATCCTCAGCTATTGACTGCAATATCTTGCTATTGAAGGAACTGGCCCTGAGAAGCTCTGAAAAGATGGCTCAGTCATTTCAGAGGTTCAGGATGATTTCGCCACTTCCCCTTAGCATTTTCAGGAAAAGCCAGGCATACAGTGGGAGGAGGGGGGTAAACACAAGGCGATTGTCTGAGTAACTTTCACATAGGTTCACAGTTCACTCAGGCGGCCGTGCCGTGAATAGACCCATTGAAAGGGGTTTCAAAGCCGGGCACGAGATTGGTCACAGAAAACAAAGTTTTTGTTGGAAAGTATTAGCCCTGGAACTAAATACCTGTTGTGCTCTGCCCATGGGAAGGTGGCAGCTTATCTCCCCAGCAGTGAGAAAGCAACACAACCACGCCAGCAAAACAGCAAACAGCAGTGGGGTTAATCAATAACACCCAAAAAAGAGACAGTGCAGGAACAAGCTGCTAATACTGTACTCAGAGGCCAGACCTGCTCTAGGAAGCCATTTTCAAGGAGGAGTCACACTCAAGGAGGAGACAAAAAAAACTCTGCAAACGATCCCCTGTGAGGGTTCCATGGGTTCGGGGAAGGTAACGCACAGGGTATAGTGAAAACCGAGGGCACCTCTCCATCCTCCAAGTCCCAGCAGAGTAAACGTGATGCTTGGGACAGTAGAAATGTCAGAGACTGCACCAGGCAGAAGGAAAAATACAAGGAAAACTGCTGATGCTGCAGTCGAGGGGATTGAAAAGCTGAGCTGACTTAGAGCAGGTCACTTCCACAGAGTTTGCAAACTGCCTTGGAATTATCCAGTCAAATGAGCATTAGATAAGCAGAGAGTCCTTTTGGGCCTTCAGGGGAATTCAGACAAGAGGGTTATTCAGCAGCTGGGTGATGACTAAAACTTTCTGAGGCAGGTGGGGGATAAATCCCTGCTGTGACCCGAAGACTGAGCTGGTGCGGAAGGGTAGGCTGGGAGGGTGCCTGAGGGAACTGGGGTGGCTGAGCTGGGGCAGGGTCCAGCTCCATGTCCATCCTGCTCAGCCACCACATCCCCGAACTCTTTCAGGAACCTGATTTCAAGACGGGATTTTTCTTACTCTGGTTTATTTCTCAGCCAGGTTTCCTAAGTGGCCAGGAAATCCCCTTGTGCAATGACTGCGCATGACTGCAACTCTGCCCCTGCCCAACCCCACCAACTCAGGAATTTCAGAAGTCCAAAGAAAGGTTTTTCCTACACATGGTGTGAAAATGGGTGGGCAAGGAGAGAGAGTTGTTTGGGATCAAAGGGTTTAAGCAAAGCATGGGGTCACAGTCCCTCTTTTTCCTCCGTAACACCAGGGATAGGACGAGTCTCAGCAAAAAAGCTGGAGGATGCCAACCTGCCAACACACATCTAACTGTGGAGGTAGACGGGAGATAGAGAGCATTCCCATCTGGTGGGGACCACCTCTGCTGTGCCTGCTCTGGGACCCTGGTGAACACACTGAGACCGTGCTGGAGAGAACCACATCTGCGGTCTGGCACAGGGCTATCCAGCCTGGCTGGAGATGGAGACGGATGGGAGACAGGAGCCTGGCTTCTGCCCGTGCGTCACTGCAGAGCTGGGCAAGCTGCCTGTTCCCTAATGCCTCCAGTTCTGGCAAAAACTAGGATACAGCTCTATCCCCATGTTGGGCTCTGAAATCTACTGAAGGAGGCAGAGATGTGCGTGAGCCACCACAGGCCTGTCCTCATGACCCTTGAGAAGGAAAAGGGCACAGTTTCTCCTGCAGCCAGCGGGCAGCAGTGCCACCTACACCGGCTGCTGATGATTCAAAACCTATCAGTGAGGTTAATGAAAGACACTGAAGTCATTTCTTCCCCTTCCTCTTGCTTTCCTCGCCTTGTCAAAACAAAGACTTTCTGTTTCATGTGCAATCTGAGGACCACGGAATAACTTAGGTCAGAAAGGACCTCTGGGCATCTCCAGCCCAATCTCCTGCTCTGAAAAGGGTTATCTTCCAACTTGGATTAAGATGTGACTTCTGGTTATCTACAGGCGTGGAGATAACATAGCATCCTGTGGACCTACTCTCTGAGTGAAAAAAGTTTCCTTTGCTGTTCAGGGCACTTTTACAGAAATGTTCAGACTGAAGGGAATGGGGATGTTTTGTGTGGATGCCCCAGAAGGAACAAATGGCAGGGAAGGGCTGCACAAGTAGCACATTCTGGTGGTACCTGGCAGAACAAGTCAGCAAGATCCCGGCACATCTCCATGCACCATCTTGGGACACCCAGGATAGGACACAAAGGCCAGTGAGTAAATCCTGGTGACTTGGAGACATGGGACAGGATAGAGAGGTTCAACAGGTGATATCTCTTGTTGTCCGTGGCTTTGCAGGGAACCCTGGACAGATGGCTTGGACACAAGTGTTTTGGTGCCTAATTGGTGGGTACACACTGGTGCTTGTGGGCATGGAGGTCTGGATGCAGTGAGGGACAACAACTTTTGTTTTGGATTAGGTTCAAAATTTAATCAACTCCCAACAAATACCTCCTGCTATTTGTCAAATATCTGCATGAGCATCAAGAACAAGCTCTTGCACTTTTGGCAGCAAATCTTTAAGTATTTTCTGATGACAACTAACTTTCTCCACTCCATTTCATGTGTCTACTCAGCTCTGCCTGATAAATTGGCTCCCACATCTCCATCTCTGCTGAGCAAAAACTGATTAGGAGCAAATCTAAAAGAAACAAACAATAGAAGTTTCCTGACAGTTTGGAGATGAAAGGGTGCTTTTAAATCATTAAGAAAATAAGTGAGGGGGGGTTCTTGCTCCAAAGCAGGAGCCCAGATCAGCTTTTAATTATTTCCTCGCCCCTACAGCCCAAATTGGGAAGTTATTGCCCCGGCTGGTTGAACTCATTGTGGCCCAGAAGAGAGGGCAGGAGGCTGCAAGACAGGATGTCTGGGCTCCCTTCTGACTCTGTCCCTGACCTGCTGTGGGAAACACAGCTCAGCCCTGCTCCTGGTGGGCTGAGCCTGCCTGAGCAGTGGGTTTGTGCAGCACATGTCACTGCAGCTGTGGTTTTCACTGACCAACCACTATGGCATTCTAATGTTTCCTCGTCTTCTGGAAGTGTCAGGAAGATTAGTTGGTGTTTGCTCAGGGCTGGACAGATGTGAAGGGAGGGGAAAGGTTCCCTGCCAGCTCTTCCTTCTCACGGAGCAGTTGTAATTCTCTCTCATGTTTTCAAGCCCTGCCAGGACCCCTGTGCTTGCCTTTGCCTCTTCCCCTTCGATGGCCCTTGCAGACCAAGGTCCCAGAGCACAGCTTCTCCACCCAGGGATTGGGCAGCCACATCTTCTCTAGGCAACTCCATTCTCACAATAAATAATTTCTTCCTAAGATCTAATCTAAACCTGCCCTCTTTCAGTTTGAAGCCATTTCCCCTTGGCCTATCACTCCAGGCCCTTGTCAGAAGTTCCTCTCCAGCTCTCTCATAGCCCTTTTAGGCACTGGAAGGTGCTTCAAGGTCTCCCTGGAGCCTTCTCTTCTCCAGGTTGAACAATCCCAGCTCTCTCAGCCTGTCTCCAGAGCAGAGGTGCTCCAGCCCTCAGAGCACCTCTGTGGGCCAACCTCCACTCTGGACGATCAGAGGAACGTCCTTATCCCCAAAGCTGACTTGGCCATCAGCCCTGGGCATAAGAAGTGCCCCTCACCCCCACCAGCTCTCCCTGCCTTCCTCAGACTGCACTTGGGCCAATGCAGGCAGCACAAAGTCCCTTTGACTGAGACACTGTGAGGAGGAATTGAAAGTAGTGACACAGCACCACAGGTGACCCACACCCCAGTGCCACCACACTGGGTGGATGCAGGGCAGCCTGGCTGAGCACACTCTGCAATGCAGCAGCCTTTCCTTCGTGGGTGGCCAGCCAAGAGCTGCACTGGCTCAACAGCACGAAGCCAAGCCAGGATCTGCCTCTGGCAGGGACATCCCATTTGACTCAGCTGTGGTGCCACTGGGTTCTTCATTCCTCATGCTGAGCACTGTCTGCATCCATCAATCCCCTCCCTTGACCTTCTGGTCACATTTCTCCTGACGCTTCCAGGTCTGCTCTGAGCTACCAGTTTGCAGCTGGGCTACCCTGTCCCACAGGTCCCTTCTCCTGTGTGGCCACAGGTCAGGGTATAACACGTGCACAGTTTGTAGAAAGCACCAGACAGACCATGTGTGGCCACACTGGTCACTCCTGCAGCCCCACAAGACTGGGTATGTCAGGAGCTCTGGTTTTGTGGCCATGTCCTATGTTTGGCAGAGCTTCCCTTCCCATCATATCTCAATCTTCTTCCCAGCTAACACCCCTTCATGTTTCCCTTTGCTCCAACCCCTTCTCTAAACCACAAACTACAGCAAGCACATGCTGCTCTGCTCCACTCTTCCTCTCCAGAGAGCTGTGGCCGTTTCACCAAGCCAACACTTCCATGGGGACAAACACTGTGGTTTTAATGAGCCCCGTGGGCAATAACCACTGTGAATGCAGAAAAGCAGCAGCCAAGCAGCACCACGGGTCTGCACAGCTAAACTACTGTTCGAGAAATGAAGAAATCCTATTTCATGTGACTCTGCATTTGCCCTGCTCCACTCCCTCTTTGCTGCCTGAAGCTTAGACAGCACCATGGATTCACCCCAGGAATGACAGGTAGGTGAGCTCTGAACTAGTTCTGCTCCCTCACACAGCCCAGTACCTGCAAAATTCCATATTGCCACCAGCTGAACCAGCTGCTGCTGGGTGTTGCTGCTCCAAGTGAAGCATTCCCATAGTTGGAGGGATGTTTCGTTAGGCCTTGACCCACAGGACTTTTTTAAATCTTATCCTAACATAACCAAAAAGAGGGCAGGAATCTCATCAGTCAAAGGGACCTTCATCCAGACAAGCTTCAAACAGTTCCAAAACCCTTCCCACGAGGCAGGTTCTGGAGTGACCCTCCCATGAGCAGCCTCTTTTCATCCAAGAGCCTCTGCTGGGGCAAGGTTCCTGCTGTTGCCAAACTTCCCAGCTCTGACAGAGGACAGCAGTATGAGGCATAAAGGAGAATTTATGCAGGATGCATCCACTTCTCAAGAACAGAGAGCTGCCTCCTGGCATCCAGGCCCAAGTCAACCCACCAGGCACAGCAGCTCACCCTGGTCACACATTCAGCCAAGAAGCAAATGAAGCTCCTGTTATTAAGAGGAAAAGAGTTTCTCCAATGCACTGTGGTGCCTGGCCATGGTTTGCAAGTTGGCATTGGAGCAGTTGCCATGGCACTGCAAAGTAGGAAAATTTCTGGGCTGACCAGGATTAATCATGGAATCACAGAATGGTTTGGGTTGGAAAGGACCTTCTAGACCATCTCATTCCAATCCCCCTGCCATGGGCAGGGACACCTTCCACTATCCCAGGTTGCTCCAAGACCCATCCAGCTTGGCCTTGAGCACTTCCAGGGATAAGGCAGTCAGAGATTCTCTGGGCAACGTGTGCCAGGGCCTCACCACCCTCACAGGGAAGAATGTCTTCCTTATACCTAATCTGAATCTACCCTCTTTCAGTTTGAAGCCATTCCCTTTGTCCTGTCACCACATACGCTTGCCCAAAGTCCCTCTCCAGCTCTCTCGTAGCCCCTTTAGGTACTGGAAGGTACTCTAAGGTCTCCCTGGAGCCTTCTCTTCTCCAGGTTGAACAACCCCAGCTATCCCAACTTGGCTCCAGAACAGAGGTCCTCTAACATCTCCATGGCCTCCTCTGAGCTTGCTACAGCAGCTCCACATGTTTCTTATGCTGGGGACTCCAGAGCTGGATACAGCACTACAAATGGGAACTCAGAAGAGTGGAATAGTGGGGGAGAATCCCCTCCCTTGACCTTCTGGTCACATTTCTTTTGATTAAGCAGTATCTTCCTGAAGAGCAGGCTCCACTCACCAGCACATCTCTGGTGTTCTGCTCTGCTTTGTGTATGTTCATCCAAGTGCCAAAGGAGCAGCTCGGGAAGGGGTCCAGGAAACATGGGAGTGGGCTAAGCATAGGACCCCTGCAAGCTTTTCTTGCAGGGAAACAGGTGTATTTCAGGCAGAGACATTGCACATCCACAGGTCTCCCTCCTTTCAGGCACCTCTTTCACTCCGCGGTTTGTGGCCAGAGCAAAATCAAGGAGTGAGGGTGGCTCCCTCATCTCCCTGCCAAAGTCTCCACAAAATTATAGGCACAGGAATCAGAGATTTTGTGAGCAAGGTTGCAGAGCACCTCATGCTCCATGTAATGGACCACAAAGCTTCTCATGACTCTGGCTAAGAGGGACCAGTGACCAGCTGCTGTTTCAGAGTCACAGGGTTCAAGGCACATGGAGCAAACAGCGCTCAGCAATCTGCCCCCTTGCAAAACCCAGCACTGACCGCCTCTGCCAAGCCCACAACTTCCTTTTGAGCAATAGTTTTGCTGTGTTGATTTGGAGAACTCCAGCAATGGAGAACCTACTGTGCACCAGCTACCCCAGGTGGCTGTTCACAGTGGTCAACAGCCTCCACCACTTAAAACCAGAAGGGCATCGGACTGACTCTGAACATATCTGGCCTCTGCTTCAGACCACAGGACATGGTTTGGTTTTCTCAGTGGGGCTGGAGTGTTGTTCACCCCTTGGCACCTCTTTGCATCCACTTCATCCAGGTCAGCTCCTTCCATTCTGCACTTCACCACTGCTTTGAGCATAGCTCTGACTTGTCATCCCTGGTGGCTAAGAACAGCCATGCTCTGTTCCCTATTCTGATCCTGCTCTGAAATCCTCTGGATTTCCCTCAAGGCCAATGTTACACAAGATCTTCTCAGATGTTCAAAAAAAAGAAGAGCCACTCCAGGGGCTGGAAAATGCCAAACCAGCATCTGCCTGGCAGGTTTCTCTCAAAGAAATAACAGTAGGGGTGCAGGAGAGACACACAGGACCTGTGGATGTTAATATTTGGGGGTATTTTTACTAGAACTCAACATCATGTGCTCTCAGAATCTCTGTTGACCCCCAGCACACATATTTTCAGTGACCTGGTAGTGTCAGCAGCCTGGGAACTCAGTTTCAGTCATCCTGTCTTCTCTTAGGCCCATGGGCAGAGGCAGGTGATCTGTCCCTGGAGCATCTCATCCTTCCCGACAGAGACTGCTTTCACCCTGGAGACAGACACTTGCATGGCACTCAGGTCCAGGGTGCAGCTTGTTCTCCCCAGGTACATCAGATCCCTGTAGGCACTCTGGGCAACTACACGATGGAAGTGTAGGAGGGTGGAAAAGCCTGGATCTGCCTTGTCCTTGAGTCCAACCCCCAGGCAAGTGGGTTGTTGAACCCATGTGAAAACCTGACAAGCACTGAGAAACCCAAACCTCTTAAGAGCCTTTTGCATGACCTCAGTGACCTCAGCTGCAAACGCCACCCCCACTTCTGCCTCCTACATCCCTGTGGCCACTCCGGCTGTGCTCTGGTTCCCTCATCAGCACTGCTTTTGAACTTCCTTCTCAGCATTTAGTGCTGCCAGAGAAGCCACTTTGCCTTTCAGCTGCGAATTTCACGGTCATCTCTGATATGTCAGCACCTGCCAGGTGGGACACCGCAGGATCCCTGAGCAATGGAAGAGCCGCAGGGATGATCCACGCAATGCCTGGGCTGCAGCCGGATCTGGAGAGGAGCGAGAGAGGGAGCGCTAGCGTGTGAGATCTGACAGGCTCATAACAAACCCAGCTGGCTGGCACACACACTGAGCCCAAAACACCCCAGGCCACCCCCCTCCCACCCTTCTGATACCATCACACCCCTCTGCAGTTAATTAAAAAAGGATTAAAGCAGGCTGTAAGGACGTGGGCGATGGCTGAGGTCAAGGGGCGCCTTGCAAACCTACGCCAAGCCCCGCAGCTGGTGCTGGGACAGTGGGCTGCCTGCTGGGGATGCCAGCTTCTCCAGGAATAAGGCAGGGCTGCTTGCCTCTGGCAGTGATGCTCTGTACGGATTGCTGCAGGGCAAGGATTAGGATCAGGGGTATAGGAGCCTGCAGAGAAATGCTTGTGCTGCTGGGAAGAGAGCAAGCAGTGGTTATGACATTCCTCTGAGGCCTCTGTGCTGTCCTGCTGGCCCTTCCCAGGGTTTGTGTTTGGCTGTGTCTCCTTCCAGAGCTCACACCTTTATCCCACATGAGCCACGTGCAACCATCCCAGCCCTGGCAGTGAGGTTCAGCTCGGGCAAGCAGCTCTGTCACAACAGTACAGGCTGCTCCTGACTGCTCCCCATTTCCCAAAATATGACTGTTTCACCAGGGCAGTGCTCAGAGGCTTTTTCCATCCAGAGTGATGCCAGGTAATAGGTCCTTCCCACATCCAGCCTCACAGAAAGCACTGGGAATGTGTCTGTGGAAGAGGCACAGTGCCAAGTAGTCCCTCGCCTTACCTGGCCAGAGGCATGGTCATAGATGGCTGGAAGTCACCTCTACATGGGTGACTTCCTTTAACCCTGGGATTAAAGCCTCAGTATCAGTGAATTGCACCTTCAAGGGGGACACTTTTTCACAAGGAAGTAGAGAACACCCTGGCTCACTGCGAGGGCACTCCTGCCTCGTGCAGAGGTCTCCAGGAGCAGATTAAATGGCATGTGTTGGTAGCTCCCACACGGAGAGGAGCAAGGGGCAAAGCTCAGCAGGAAGGGTAAGGGCAAATGGAGAGACTGTGGGAGCTGGAATTTCCTGGCACAGAAACAAGGCCATGGGTCCAGGTCTGAAATCCACCTCTGAGTGACAGGACATGCTGTGTGGTGGCAGGAGTAGAGATGTCTCAGGCTGATGGATGACCAGACTGCACCAATGTTCCTGTGGGGAACCCTCCTCCTCTTGGCTTGTGACACCGAATGGAGAACTGACCTGTAGGATGCAAGTTGGTTCCTCATCAGCATCATGGCCCACCCAAGCCTAAAACATGGGGCCAGTCATGGCACCCAAGTGCTCCCCATTTGACCCAAATCAGTCTCACATCCCCTAAAGCATTTCAGTTCAGCCCCAACCCACCTCTTTCAGAGTGGGTTGGCCAAAACAAGCCTGAAGAGCTCAGTGAAGTTCCTCATGGTCTTTTCAGCTGTTTCTTCTATGAATTCATTGACTTTCCCTCCACAGCCTATGGGACCTCTGCTCCCCTAGAGCAGGATGCTCCATGCAGAGCCTGACCTCTCTTGTAGGTGTTCCTAAATGCTTCCAGTCATAGAATCACAGGATGGTTTGGGTTGGAAGGGACCTTAAAGATCACCTCGTTCCAACCTCCCTGACAGAGGGAGGGAGGGACAGGTACACCTTCCACTAGATCAGGTTGCTCAGAGCCCCATCCAACCTGGCTTGGAACACTTCCAGCGATGGGGCATCCACAACTTCTCTGGGCAACCTGAGTCAGCCCCAGTGACCTCCATAATTGCTGCTGTCCCCTAACCAACCCATCCTGCCGTCACCCAGCCTTGGAAAGTTTTCTCCCTCCTTACCTTGCACTTGCCAGAGACTGGCTGATTCATCCACTCTGCCTCAGGCATCCCACGCAGCCACTGATGATTGAGTTACCTAACAATTAAGCAGAGCCTTAAATCTTTGCAGCACTTAACATGTATTGACTAATTAATCCGAGCCTTATCTGAGGTAAGTTAGTTCAGTCTTGTGTGTAGCTTCCAAACATGCCCACGGCTGCCTCGTGGGTCAAAGGCTGAGGCAGCTCTGCAGAGGTGATAGGAGGTCCACCATCCCCACTGGCCACCCCTTCAGGAGACCTGTGCAGCACTACCCTTCTGTGCTGTGACTTCAGAGGTCACTGGGCCCAGGGGACCATGTCCCCGGCCCAGGACTCTTGCCAAATTTGCCCTCAAATGGGCTTTTCTCCTGCATCTTCTCTGGCCTTCCACAGTTGCTTCACTCCCTTATCCCCCACCCGGGGGGGGGCTCCCTGCACAGCCAGCAGCTGAAACCAACTTGCTGGGACAAGTAACAAGTTGCCTGAGGCTCTGCCAGACCTTGAGCACAGGTGGGAAAAACCTTTCCCTGGGGTCCTGCTGGCAGCCATCCATGAGCCCTGCTGATGCAGGAGAGCAAACCTGGCCTTCGGACAGCGATAGGAGAGCACAGCAACTGCCCTGCTGCACCCTGCTCCAGCGCCAGCCGGGGGGGAGCCAGGCTTTCCCCACAGCCTGTTCACAAGGGCTGTCTCAGCCACATCAAACCCCACATCCCTGTCTCTCTGTCAGCAGGGAATGAGGCCAGGCGTGGGAGGCAGGGAATCCATTCCCTGCGTGGATGAGCTGCACGGGAGCTTCGTGCAGATGAGCGGGATTGGGAGGTGCGGAGATGCACCCAAGGTTATGCAGAGAGTCCATGGCAGAAGTCAGTGCCTGGACTTTGGGAGAGGGAAAGGAAGGGGGTTGCAGTAGCTAAAGTTATGCGTAGGGACTCAGAATGCTGAGTGAGATTCCCAGCCACACAACCCCTGAGGCCTGACCCTGAGCAAATCATCCATTTTTCTTCCAATGCAGTCACTTTAGTTCCAAGACTAAAGGAAAATCCCACATTCTTGTGCCACACAGGTTCCCAACCTTGGCTAAGGCCATGGTTTTGCCATGCCATGGGCCTCTTGCACTGGAGCACATGATCCCCCCAGCACAAGGTACGTGATGGTCTTTGACATAACACCAGCACCAAAATGTTTCGGCCCACCTGAGTCCTTTGAGCAGCTCATGCCCTTTCCCTGCCTCCCTGTCACCACTGGGTTTCAGCTCAGTGACACCCCCCTCCCCAACAGCAGGTGATGAACCCAGAGAGACACTTGATGTGAAGGACCTGGCAGCAGAAAGGCACTTTGTCAGCCTGGGGAGTCACAGAGCAGCCAGGTGGAAGAAAGCTTCATCTAAAAAAACTCATTTAGAAAAGCCAGGACCAGCAGAGTCGGGATCTGCACAAACCATGTGGAGTCTGTAACAGCAAGGTACTGGTTTGAGTCAAAAAGCATCAACCCGCACATTATAAAGCCACCTCTGCTGCTTGTAAGGGTGCCCTTCATGTGCCCTCCACCTTGTGCTGCTGAGGGTGGGGTTCCTGCCTACCCCATGGATACACCATTTGCTTGCTTTTTAACACATGTCTAATAACACCAAATGCAGATGAGAAACTCCCCTTCCTGTGAAATTCATCCCAGAAAATCATGAGTTGTAAAGCAGAGCAACTTGTAGACCAACACTTTTCCTCTAGGTCTTAAACCATCACATATATTAAGAGGGAAATTTTTTTTCCCTCAACTGAATATGTGCTGATCTCATTCATCCTGGGAAAAGCACGGGGTGTTCTCATCCAGGCTATACCTGGCAAGCTGCACACACTGTGACAGAGGGAGAGAACTTCTGAGCAGGCTCTGCAGTGGCTGCTGCCGGGCTCCTTGTGGCTCATTCACGGAGCGAGAGGCCGGCTCCTTCACCTGACATTTTTGGGAGAGATGAAGGGTAAGTCAGCAAATCAGCTTTATGCACTGCAGTCATTCTACGCTTTCAGCCATGGCAGAATTAGCTCAGGTTGGGATTTGCTAGTAGCCGGGCAAAAAACATCTGCAGGGCTTTTCCTCCCCATCTCCACTTCCCTTGGAAGGAGAGAAGGCAAGAAAACGTTTTGAACGCGCTGCGTTGGAGGCAGGTTGTGCGGGAGCCGCGGTTCCCGGCGAGGCTCTGCAAGCACTGCCGGGGAAATCAACGGGGAACGTTCCTGATGCTATTTTAGACACCGGCAGAAAACGCCGGCTTAGCAACACCGAATTCGACGGGGTTGCACAAACCCCGGACCAGCGACAGCTCGCCCGAACCGCAGGGACCCCGCGCGAGCCGCTCGCACCGATGTGCGGGCTGTCAGTCGGTCTGTCCGTGCGTTTGCCAGCCACGACGCTGCTTTGACATGTCAGCTGGCGAGCCGGCGCCTGGATGCCTCGGTGTCACGCAGGCAGCTCCGTTTGAGCCCTGGGGAGAGCAGCTTAGATCCGCTGGCCGGGGTTAAAAATGAGCCGCAGTTAAGCTGTTGAAAGGGATCCGCGCTGCCGCCAACGTGAGTGCTCCGCGCCTGCCAGGGCAGGTGGAAGTTGCATGCCTGTCTCCAAGGGGGAATGCGGCTCTTGCCGGGTGACTGCCGGCTCCATCGGGAGCCTCCTGGCTTGCTTGCCTGGGAAAGGATGGAAAGAGGGCATGCTGCGAGGCTGCTGCAGCCGGTGGGTGCTGCTGAAAGCAGCGTGTGAGATTAAAGGCGGTATCTGAGCATAAAGACACCAGAGCAGACCTTTGGCTTAGGAAAAATGAGTATTGCAGGGCTGGCTACTGCAGAAAACGTCCCCTTATAAGTCGGGCTGTGTTTGGAGCAAAAAGAGCAATTATGCAGATTCTGCTGCAAATCATTTTGGTTGGGTTAATTTGGGAAGAGGATGTTTGCTGGCAGCCTAGCAGAGGGGTTAAGATGCAGAATTACCGGATCAGGCTGGTGTTCTGAAATGGTAGAATAATCCCAACGCAGAGTTTGTTGTGATTTATCTTCTGAGATTGTCAGGAGCAGAGAGACCTTAGCTTAGAGGCCTTCTCTTAATAAAATAGAAAAAAAAATTTTTGAAATACAGAGCCTGTTTTGCAAAGCCCAGACCCCGCAATGCTGGGCACTGCTGATACCAGCTGTCCTGCCTCCCCTCTGAATGCCAGGCCTTTCCAGAAAGGCAGCTTGTGAAGGCTCTGTCTCAGGGAAGTTTTTTACTGCCCCGGTTTTGTGCGTGGTGCGTTCGCGTGTCAGTGTTTGGGGGGAAGAGGCATGAACTGCTTGTTGTACCCCAAACCTGCCTGTGCAGCCATGGAGTTACTGTGGCTGGGATGGTGGGTGTTACGCAGGGCTGTGCTTCTAAAAGCAGAGCCTGGCTGGGTTGAACATGGTGATCCTTCCTGGAGCTTTCAGTGCTCATGGGTTTGGGCATCTCGTACCTAAAACTGGTTCCTGTTCCTCAAAAGCTGGTGTCAAATGCCCAGTGCTCCCATGGGACCTCCTGCATGGACACCGCAAGGATGAGAGGTCTGAGCTGATATGCAGCTCCAGCTGGGGTGACATAGTGAAAATGCCACAGAGGGCAGCTTGGCAGGGTTGATTTGGACAGGATGGAGATTGGAAAGGCGGGTAAATAGCAGTGAATCCTCCTGGAGAGGAGGTGACCAGGGATCAAAAGGGAGAGATGGCATTGGTGTGTGCTGGGACAGTTCTGGGATGTGGAGTGGGCAAGGGTATGTAAATACACACTCAGGTGACACAGGGACTGCTCCCTGCTCTAACCCATCACTGTCTGTGCTTGGCAGTGAGTGCACAAAGCCACAAATGAGAGATGTTGCATGTTTGCAAGAAAAGGGGAATTTGCTCCTTCCCCACTTCTCTATTAAACTTCATATTGCAAACTCTGCCTCAGCTCTCCTTCCAGAGGGAAAAGAGCAGTTGCTGTGAAGGTTCATTTTTTTAAAAGCAATAGGATAAGAAACCTAAAGCACAACCTTCTACCAGCATAATTCTGGTCTAATTCCCAGTGGCTGCTTTCAGGACTGACCATAAGCAAACCATTCAGCAGTGTAAGGGCACGTCCTCTGCAGGAGCAGCAGCCTGCCTTGGATGGCTACTTCGTTTTCTTTCACTACAGCTTTTGCACTAAATTTATGGCCTGTATTGTTTTGTCTATTGCTTGAGGACAAAGGGTCCTCTGTACTGAGCAACCCTATTAAAACATGCCTATTAAACCTCACCCCATGAAACCACAGGGACTGACTGCTGTGGGCACTGGGGGCAGTCCTGCTGTGGGTACTAGTCTTGAAGGTTACAAGAACCAAGCACAGACCAACAGCACTGTTATCAAAAGCTGGGGGTCTGCTGGTAGGAGAGCAAGAATGGTACATGAGGGAAGGCTCACAGCTCCCTGCCTTGCAGGAGACCTTTCAGCTGCCTTTTACCTTCAGCCTTCACCTCAGGTGAAAAAGGAGACAGAGTGAAGGCTGTTGCTTCATGGCTTATTGACAGTTTGTCAAGCAGGGGTTGGAAGAGGGCTCCAGTTAACACCTGGGCATTCCTGTAATTTAGTTCCTCCAGCAACTAATGCTGGTTCACAATTTGGATCTCCGGAAATCTCTTCATCCACCTCTGGAGCACAGGCACTGCTTTGTTTGGCAGGGATGGGACACTTAGTTAGAACCTGCTGTTGACGTGGGCGCAGCATTTTATCCCTCCCACCGGAAGGGACAAAGCCCCACCAGCAAACTGCCCCAGGCTGAGCTGTTCTCCTGGGCTGACAGCCTCAGGGTGCCTCTCTCTGCCATGGAGTCGTGTGTCAGTGCAAGCTGCTCTGAGAACATGGATCCAGACCCAAAACTAGGTGAGAGCAAAGACCTCCAACAGCCCAGAGCGAGGGGGATTAAATCACATGCAGAGCAAACCCCTTGCCAGTGGCTGCACCATACACTGAAGCAACTACACAGCCCACAGCCCTGACACAAAACGACTGAGGGAACAGCAGCCAGATCATTTTTCTTATGAGAATGCACCATTCTTGAGCAATTTTTCCAGTACATCCCACGCAAACAGGTTTTCCTTGAACACCACACAGCGGCATTTGCCATCTCTTGCCAGCTTGGTTTTTTCCTAATTGTAGGGGTTGGGAGGGCTCTCACGTAACACTTGGTGTCTCTGTGCTGGTGGGTACAGAGCCTGAGGGGCGTATCCTCATGAAAAATCCAGCACTAAACCATTTCATATGACCAGCTGTGCTGAAATCATAGAATCACAGGATGGGTTGGGTTGGAAGGAACCTTAAAAGATCACCTAGTTCCAACCCCAAGTCAGACAAAGTCCCACCTTTCTGCAGAAACCTGAGGCCTTTGACCTGGTACACACATACCACATCCTTCCTCTTCTCATCATCACAACAGCCTTCCCAGGAAGGGCACATTGACTCTTTCCAGCTGGCATGCAGTGGATTACACTGCAGGAGCAGCGTTGATCCTTCAACACTGGCACTAGCTATTGTTATCCGTGATATTTTACTGTATTAGCTGAATTCTTTGTGCTACAAAGAGAGATGTGGAGAGAAATGTATAGTGTCTGACCTGGAGTTTGAGCTATGATGAAAACAGGGAGATTTTAAGCCATTTTTTGGCCCAATTTATCAACTTCCATTGCACAACAGCACCTCGGGGCAGCCAGGGTGTATCACCAGATACATTAATTAGCCTTCTTAGTTAGTGGTGAGTGATGGACATGTGCTATTTGTTCACAGCTAAGAGAATGAAATGGCCGGAGTCTCCCCCTTCCCACATGGAAGAGATGGAAGGATGTTTTTATGGGAGCAGCTCTGTTCCTTGGTAGACGCTCCTTTTTGATCTGGGCTTGCAATCTCATCAGGTCCTTCATTTCTGTATGCAGGAGGGAAGAGGAAGCAAAAGCAGCCCAGCTTCTCCCACTTGTCTGCACCTGGTACCCCACACACTGACCTGATTAGAAGGGTAGGGGAAAAAAGGTATTTACCCAAGATGATCTAATTAACATTTCCAGTGTTGTCTCGTTCAATAGCAGACTGATATTCCAGTTCTCCCTTGATCTTGATCACCCTGAAAAGTCCATTAATTTTAACCTGTTGAAATAGGACCGGGGGATATAAAACTTGAGTCCCGAACAACAAAAAACAAGCAGAAATTGAGTATTTTCCTTTACTTGTAATGTGACACACTGAATAATGCTCAGAAGTGGCAAATGCCTGGGGAAAATTGTTTCATCATCAATCAAACAGTTTTGCAAGGGAGAGAAGAAGAAAATCCAACAGTCATGGAGTCCATGGATATAGTGGATTGAGCCCTGTCTCTCTGCAATGGAAGCAGACTGAGTAACTTCCAGTGGCTCCTGTACTTGTCCTGTCAGATCTATCTGAGGGTATTTGAGATCATTCTTAGTTTATTTTCAGACACAGGAGCAGCTTCTGTCTGGGATCATGACTGTGCCATTAGCTGCAGACTCCTGGGTGTGATTCCTGTGTTCATAATCAAGAAAGTACCTGTTGGGAGAGGATGAGCTGTGTTATGAGCTGGGTTCTTTGTGATCCATGGGCCAATTTCCACTGCCAGAGGATTCAGTGTGCTTTGAAAGAGAGGTGAAGGAGTTTGGGAAAACAATTCTCACACACACAAGTCAACAGAGAAAATGATAAACACACAAAATAAAACACAGCTTACCTTTGCTTTAGCAACCTGTGAAAGCCATAGCAGCAGTGCTGCACAGGGGGGCTTGGCATGTTCTCCTCCAAGAATTAAGTAGCCCCAAAAGTGGAAAAGCATGCACAACTGCCAATATATCCTGCAGTTCTCTGAGCACTCCGAGCATCCGAATTCCCCCTTAGGCTGCAGAGCAGGCTGCTATCAGGAAGCTTTGGCAGTGACAGTGGAGAGGCTGGATGCTCTTGGCATCCTTTTTGCCAAGCCTGTTGTGCAGCCAGGTCCGCAGAGCCGCACTGGGCACCACGGAGAACAGTGGCCTCTCCTGAGACTGGGCAGGAGCTGTGTCTCTCCACACACGGGACAGTATCCACTCCAGCCTCCGGGACACAGCCCTGGGAGCAACGGGGACGGGACACGTTGGCTCTTTGTGTGGAGTCTGGGCAGACACATCCAGGTCACTCGCTCCAGACAGCATTCATGACCTGTGCCTTTGCTGTTTTCCAGCCGCCCGGAGGGGAGCTCGGAGCCTTGGCAGAAGCCCTGCCACAGTCCCCAGGGTCCCTGCTGAAGCATGGCTGGAGCGTGTGGCAGCTCAGGCACTTGGGAAGAGGCCACCACGTCCGGCTTGGATGTGATGTGCCTCATCCCACGGTGCCTTTTGGGTTCATTTGGGCACTCAGCTCATTCTTCCGTGGCTGAAGGGAGATCCAAGCACAGGATTTAGCTCATCCTCCCCTTCCTTCTCCTCCTCGATCCTCTAGAAAGAATAAATGCAAAACAGAATGAAAGTCATCCACGGCCAAGGCAAGTCCATGCTAATCCCTCTCTGGAGTCTTGGCTGAGTCCTGCATTCAAGCTCTGGGAAATATTGGGAAATGGATAATAGAGCAGGAAATGCCGGATTTTGGTAGCTGAGAAAAAGAGAGGCACACATTACCCATGCCATAAAGAGAAAAGGGAGGGTTTCCCTCTCCTCTCATGATTTGGATGCTGGAACTGACTGGACACAAGTGTCCAGACTGTGTGAAAAAAGTCTGTGCCACCCTTTTGGTCAAGCTGAGGGACCAGACTGGGGAAAAGCCAATGGCTTGAAGATCACGGGCAGCTCATGTCGGTGCCTACCCATCCTGATCCTGCTCCTGTGGCATTTTCAGTAGACACCCTTTGGTGCATTTGAGAGGGAAAGAAAATCTGTCTGACAGTCCATTCCTCTAGCAGACCTTCTCTTCTGTTTCTGAGCTCAGCTGCCCATCTCAAAAAAGACTTTTCTCTGCCATCCTGGAGAAAGAAAATAAAGCACAGGATCAGCTGAAAAAGCTGAACTGGCTGCAAGCAAACTCAATACCCTCTGCAACATCTAAGAGACCAGAAACTTCATTTGCTCTGTTTCTACACAACTGATCAATTGAAACCAATCGATGAAATGCTGTGGGTTGCTGTGTTCCTGCCTCTACCCCATGGGCTCTGCCTGATCTGAGCAGCAGATTGGAGCACACACAAGCACAGATCCTCCAGGGACATCCCAAGTCCTCCTGCAGGCTTGTTTTGGCTCTGAGAAAGCAAAGACCAGCTCAAAGCATTCATCCCGGTCATGAGGTTTCCCATGGGTATTATTATCTAAATCTCAGCCTGGATAAAATGGAGTTTGACAACCCTTTCCTCACAGACCTTCTCCCCATATATTCTCTGAACACAGTAGGCAATATGATCGGTTATCTGCCATGCAGGCAGGGCTTCTCAATTCCATCTTGTACCTCTCTATCCAAGCCCATGAGTTTAGGCTGCAGCTAAACCTTGTGCGTTTTTTCAAGCTCAGCTTCTCCAGCCCCACAGGTCTCACATACCTCTTTCTTCCTACCTCACAGAGTCATAGAATCACAGAATATGCTGAGCTGGAAGGGATTCACAAGGATCATCAAGTTCAACTCTTAGCCCTGCCCAGGACCATCCCCATCACATCATGTGCCTGAGGGTATCATCCAAACCCTTCTTGAGATCTGGCGGGCTTGGTGCTGTGACCATTTCCCTGGGGGCCTCCCATTGACCCTGATCACACTTCACTCTTACTCATTTGGGATACTGCTGGATTTTTCTCCTAATTTCCTTATTTTGCCTTGCTTCCCAGTCTGTGTCCCTCCAGTGGTTCATGCCTTCCTGTAACACTAAACTCAGGTCTTCAGTCTCAAAGTCCTGTGATGTCTCTGACTGTAGCCATTCCCACCAACAACCAGCCCCCAAGGGTAGCCAACCTCCTCCTACTTTCTATCACATCTTTGGAAGTGCTCCTCAAAAAACATCCAAAAATCAACTCCACCAGTCTCTGGTAGAAACACATCTTTGCTCCCAGCATCTGCATAATGGTCATGTTGCCACACAACACATTGGCAAACATCACTTTCCTTCTCCACATTCCCGCTTGCCTGAGCCCACCCATTTTCCTATGTGTTAATCTTGTAATGGCAAGTGAGGGTTTGTTGCATAGCACAGCTTAGCCCAGCTGCAGCTTCTCGTCCTATGGCAACAGAAACCAGCATAATAACAGCAAGATGATGACTCATTAAAACCAATAACCTCAATAATTAGGCTTACTTAACTTTTCCAATTGTATAAACAACTGAGGAAAAAAACAGGATCTTATGCTTTTCCAATATTTTTTCCCTTTTCCAGTTTCTCACACAGAAACTGTCAGTATTGGGCATTTGTCACAGACACATTTCCTCTCTCTCCCAAAACAACAGTAAATTCATGGAGTGAGGAGAAATGTTTGCTTTGCCCATACTCTGTGAGTGCTGAAGACTCCCCAGCACCTCTTTGGTCTGAGCAAGGAGACCAGATGCAGCTCTGCCTTGGTGCCAACACTGTTCCAGCTGCTGTTGCTATAGGGAAAAAAAAAAAAAAACAAAGGCAGAACTGTCCAAGTTTTGAGTTCCTGAAAAAATCTGTTTAAATCAGCAGGGACAGAGTCTGGATGAAATTTCTCTCCCTATATGATGCTCAGTGGGTGCATCTCTGCCACCCACCACTGCTACTGGTTGAAGCTGTATCCTGGTACAGCCTCTTCCCTGCTACCCCTGCAACCTGCCCCTCTCTAAATAACCCTTACCTGCCACTGCTTCTTGTCAGAGGCAGAGGAGGAGGCTTGGACCAAGGGAAGAGCTGCCCACAGGATCAAGAGAAGGAGTCTGTGGGACAAGGAGTCACTGGAAGTAGGATCAGACCTCGAGAACTTGACAGTCAAACCTGCTCTGTAAACCTCATTCCTCCCCTCCCCAAAAAAACCCCAATGAATACAATAATATGGTGTTAAAAATGGAAAGTGCTTATGGAGAGAGATCAGCTGCTTTGTGAGGCAGCTGTATGTTCTGAAGTTCCTTTTGATGTAAATGTGTGAAATTACACATTTACTGCAGGATTCAAATGTAGCCATGGCAACATGATCATCAAACGGTTGCATATGGAAGTGCAAATCCATACAGGTTTCTGGCTGGCGAGATTAAACTGCCCAGAGACAGGGCTCAGTGTATGCCAAGCCCAGGCCCTTCATGCCCAAAAGGAATCAGCTCTGGCTTCTGTGCCTGGGAAAAATTCCATTTCTTTGCATCCAAATTGGCTCCACTCGAGCGGGCTGACCACCAAGCAGCTGCAGGAGGGCACTAAACAGGCTGTGCCCTCAGCAGAGAGGCAGCATCGTGCACCTCCCTGCACAGGGCAACCCTGTTCTCAAGGCTGGCTTAAACAAACCCCTTTGCTCAGCCTTGCAGGGGGCAGGGAGAGTTCAGCCAGGAGCTGTGTCTCTGCAGAGAGGGTTTAAGTTACACCTGGAGCACGGTCAGTCTGTATTCATAGAATCCCCGTGCACAAAAACAGGCCGGGCAGCCAATGGCATCCCTTCTCCCACGGCATCCTCATGTGACAGCGATCCAGTGACATCTGAAGAGAGGACAGCAAAGCTGGCATGTGTACTGTCTGCAAGGAGGAAAGGGCTGTGCCCTTAGAGCCTCAAGACCACGACCTTGCTGGTCATTGCTTGGAAACACGGCCAATCCATTAATTTTCCACAGCTGTCAGTTCCAGGCTGAGCCACAGTGTCACAGCCAAGGAAAGTCAGTCGCAGCCTTCTGCCTTGTCCCCTGGACATGAGGCAGGGTCTGAAACCTCACACAGACTGGGCTCAGATCAGGGTCCTGGTGTGCCCAGTGACGAGCATATCATCAGGTGCACTGTGAAACAACAGGGGAAAAGAGAAAGAGAAAGGGGAAAAAAAAAGGAAAAGGAAAAGAAAAAGGAAATAAAAAGAAGAAAAAGAAAAAAAATGGAACGTGCACCCCAGCACGGAAACAGGCCATTGGGAAGGAAATAAAAGTTTTAAATAGACACTGAAAGATTGGCAGAATTTGGCTGTAAATGAAAACAGAGTAGTGGAAGGGCAGAACTTTGTCCTTGTTTTGCTTTTTTTTTGTTTCCCAGAGACTTGATGTGGCTCTTTCACTGAGAAACACAAAAGTAGGGCACAGTCCTCCAGCAGCCACCCTGGGGTATCCATAGTCTTGAGGTTGGGGACCTGCGGCAGGAGCCCTGGCATCCCTCTGGAATCAGTGGAAAAGCAGGTTATTGCCACAGACACGTGGTGAGCAGCTTAGTAGGACACCTAAAGCACCTGATGGCAATGCCCCCAGGCTGTCCTGTAGGAATTCACAGGATGGCTTCCTCGGTAGGACGTTCCTATAGTTAATTAACCTCTGATCCTGATTTCCAGCAGGAACACCTCTTGTTTCCATCTCCAGCAAAAAGCTCTTCTGGTGCTTTGTCTAACAGATGAGACAGCCTGCTT
Source organism: Lepidothrix coronata (assembly GCF_001604755.1). Classification (NCBI taxonomy): domain Eukaryota; kingdom Metazoa; phylum Chordata; class Aves; order Passeriformes; family Pipridae; genus Lepidothrix; species Lepidothrix coronata. Next base: position 2,197,459 of record NW_016690328.1, read on the forward strand.
ACACCTGGCACCTTCTTCTGCCGCAGGTATTTCTGGGCAAAATCCCTTTCTACCTTCCCTCCTGCATGGCAAACATCCCGCAGCTCCACCACACTGTTTCCAAACCTGTGAAGTCCCAGATCAGCTATCCTCCTGAGCTTCTTTCTCTGCATCTTGAGGTTTTGCAGCAGAACCCCTTTACCTTCTCTCAGAGACTATTTTGAATGGTGCTGTTTCACAGGGAAAAAAATATAGGCTCTCATCACTAAAGACAGACCTTTTCAGTAAACACGAGGCTTTTGATTGTAAAGGTGACAAATAGTGCTTCTTAATTAAAAACAAAAAAATTAATTTCTCCAAGAAGATTTTGAAAATTAAGAAAAACTATTGCTGTGTTAACTGCTGTTACCCAGCCAATTTTCTCATCAGCTCCTGCCTGTGACCACGCAGATACAGGTCACACAAATGGAATCGGCATCCCAGGCTGCAGCAGATTAGGTATCAGATTCCTGGTTGGTCGTGAATTATCACTAAAATGAAGGCACCCCAGCCCTGCCGTTAACGCTGCCTGATGCAATGCCCAGAGTCCTGTGATATGGGAGTGCCCGTGTCATCCGCTGCCCAAATTGGATCTCTGCTCCTTGAGAAAACGGACTAAACCCTTCTAAGAGGGGAGGCAAAGCTGTTGCCCACATCTTCTCGTTCCCCTCGCTGCAGCCCTTTCATCTCAACGCTGTATTAGCATTCTGGAGAGCACTAATGGGTCTGAAGTGGCTTAAAGCCATTTTCTTTATTGCTGGATTAGTGCTGGGAGGGTATGAAACTGCCGGCGCTGGGCTCCGAGCACGTCAAGAGCTTTCTGCTCCGAGCAGACACGAGAACTCAGAGCCCCAGCCCGCCTCACACAGCCCAGTTAACTGCTTTTATGAATGGAGTTTAAAACAACACACGCCGTGAAGCTGTTGCTAAGAGGCTTTTTTTTTTTTTTCCTGGTGTCCTGAGTGCTCCGGCCAATATAAGCTCCAGAGCTCCGGAGCACCACACAGCCCTGAAAGCAAGGAAGTGGGCAGGAAAAGCAAAGCACAGGTTCCCTATCTGTTCCCTGCCTGCCTTCAGCTGAGCAATTATACAACTCCAGATCTGTGATTATTCCTGGCAACGTTTGTTCATCTCATGGGAGACTTTTGGAACAACACGGTGCTTTTGTAGGGAGTGTCAACCACCAGGCGAACGTGCCTTCCAGATCTGATTTTTTTTTTTTAAAAGATGTAAGTAATTGTTTCTTTACAGATTGGTCTTTGCCTTTTAATGACTCACATTTCTACCTTGTCAGCTTTCAGCACGGGCCCTGCCCTCCCTCCCAGTGCTACAATCCTCCCAGATCTCACCCACGGTGCCAGGTCACCCAGGGTGAAATCCTGAAGGATGAGAATCCATTTTGTGGCATCCTGTCCAGTTGCTCTGCTTTGGGGGGCTGCTTTTTTGGGGGGGCTGCAGAAACTACGGGTACGGCAGTCAGAAGGCATAAAACTGAGGTACAAACCTGCCTCTAAAATATTCAAATAGTGTTTTATTTTTCGGACAAACCTAAATTTTCACAGAGATGGCTACAGACTCTCAACCCTGGCACTGCTGCTATGCCAAGTGTCTCATTCCCATTCCAGCCTCCCGTGGTGCAAACGTGCTCTTCAAAATAAAGAGGGAGAAAGCTTAAATATCCCTAAAACTAATTCTTAAGCTTTGAGCTCAGTGCAATATAACTGCAATTTTTTAAGAGTTTTTTTTTTTTTTCTGTAACTTTTCCCCCTCCACCACCCTCCAAAAAATGTATTCAACATGAGGCAGGGAGCAATTATGGAAACTTTCAGGCTGGATAGTTAAAGCCAACTTGTAAAGTAATTGGAAACATAGAAAGGAAAATGTTTGGCAACGTGGGATAAAAGGTGCTGTGTAAGGGGAGGATTCTTTCTTACTGCAAATTCTCCTCTCTGATATGTTAATTGTGTTTGGCCTGATCCCTTGACAGTTCATTAATTTTTTGTCCAATTGCAGGCTGTTGAGGGCAGATAAATTTCAGGCTATTATGGGAACACCCTAGAAGTTTGTATAGAAAGGAAACTCTCTGTTTCCTGTATCATCCTTCTGGGGATCTTGAAAGAGTTCACAAAAGCCACTTAAGCAAACTTTCTTTGCTGGATAACGGAAGGAAAGGAAACTGTGAACAAGCAAACAACACTCAATTCCATGAGACAAGAGATACTCATAGGTCATTCCAGAGAAAGTGAAGTCCGGGAATGCAACACACACAGGCACAAAGAGAAGATATTTTGTACTCTGAAAATAACAGGAATTTCTGCACCTATGCACTATTTCTGATTTATTTAAAGGTAAATCCTGCAAACCACCAGTGAGACGGGTGGTGGAACATCCGTCTCTACAAGGCATGAAATCTTTCTGAAGTTTTTTTGTCTTCAAATAATATATCGAGTTGGAGATGGTCATGGATCAGCTGAACAGCTTCGCTTTCCTCCTGTCACTGACAGCACGGCTGCCAGGGCTCTGCTACAACCAGCTGGGTGGGTTTTGTCACCTACAGGTGGAAGGCGAAGGTCTGAACAGCTGTCAGTCTTCCTGGGGGATACAGGCAGAGCTCAGAGGGTTGGGGCAAAACGTGGCATCAGGTGTGCAAATGCCTCCAAGCCCTGGAAATATTGGGGACTCCAATTCATTGGCTTGTCCCTGTTTGTGAATTTCATGCCAGTTTTCTAAGTAGGTTGGTCCAACAGTGTGTCCCCTTTTCCGAGAAGTTTTAAATGTCTTGGCTTCAGCTGCATTTCAGAGGGAGATCAAAACCACAGACTGGATGAAAGGCTGCGAGTTTGTTAAAATAAGCTCTAAGAGGAAGAGATTTGCAAGTAGCTCATCTGGAATATGGATTCTGTGGTATTTGATGTAAGTAAATCCACGTGGTAGAGAGACCTTTTATCTGCTTAAACCACAGGAAAACAGGTTGAAGTTTGCAGCAAGGCACAGACCTGTAAGAAGAAATTGTTTGGGGGAATACTTGGTTAGCAGTAAGTTACCTATAAGGAGAAAACAGTCTATATTTCAGCTCAGCTCAGTGTTCCATAGACCCTGAATACTTCTCTGAACTTCTCAAGCCACACTCCAACCATAGCCCCACCAGACCACACTGAGAGCTCGTGGGGAACAGTGTTGCTCACCAAGACAAGAAAAATAAATCCCTTTTCATGGGCTTGTTGGGCATCTCAGAAGGGAGGTGAAAGACCAAATGAACTGTGTCATTGACAGTGTGAGTCTGAGAGATAAGAATAAACAAGAGGTGACTGGTGTCTGTACTGTACCTGTTGTATCATTGGAGAGAGGATTTCTGCCTCCAAGGACACTGACTGGCAATTTTTGAAAAGCATTTATGTAAATACCAATTGTGAATACATTTTTTCTGGCAGATTCTGCAGCATATGCTTCTGGTCTGACTAAAACCACTAACAGGGGGAGGAAAAAAGAGCAAGGAAAATAAATGAAATTTTTGCCAGCTGGAAAAAAAAAAACATTTTGTTTGAATTTGGAACAATCCACTCAGGCCAGGTCTTGTTTAATTGGGACTGAGGAGGGACTTTTCTGGCAGAAATATAGCTAATTACTTGACAGGAAAAATTCAAACTCCTCAAAACCATTTCTCCTCATCTCTTCTCAAAGTTATCCACAGCAACAGTGGTTCCCTGGGGAGCTTGTTAAACCTCCCAGACAACCTCATTGCTAGGAACTTTCTCTCCTCTCACTTTTATGAACTTCTTTATCTTAAGCCATAACCTCCTGAGTCTGCTCTTGAGGTTGCAAATGATCTCCATTCAAATCATCTGTTGCCTTTCTGTGCTCCAGCCCAGGTGAGGGCTAAGACATCCCTACGGAGAGCATCCATCTGCCCAGCATAAATACACCTCTAGTCCAGGAAAATGGGCTGAAACCCACCCAAGGAGAAAGGTCCTTTATTCCTATTGTGACAGTAATACAAAACATTTGGTCCTATCAAAGCAGCCCTGAGTCTCTGAGGTGCTTGTCAGGAGCTTAGTCACCAGGCTCCCTGTATAACCAAGGAAAGGAGCTGCTGAACTAATAGGATTGTCCAGTGAAGAAGAGCAGCAGGAAAGCAAGTCTCCATTAAAATGTTTCTGGTCTTTTTGCTGTTGGCACAGTGCTTATGCACACAGCTCTACAAAAGAGCAGTACCACCTCCAGATCCCCCTCCAGGAGGTTGTGGTGTAGTCCTGAGAAGATCTGGGAAGTGTTTGAAGAAGGTGATGAACTTGCTTGAGATGGAACTGGAAAATGTAGCTGGTTTACAGGGGTCAGAAGTGAGAACTGGAGGGTGACTTGTTCTGTGAAAGAGCCTGACCACGACCTGCCAGCCTCAGCAAATTCAAACGTGTGGGACTGTCACACCAGTCAATGTGTGAGGTGTATTCAACAGAAAACTACTCATTTTTTATGCAGGGTTTCCCACCAAATCAACTACATGAACTGACCCATCCCAAGCCTAAACTTTTAAAATTCCTCAAGCAGAGTTCTGGAGTCCACAGTGCATTGCCATGTATTTACCACCCAAAAATGTCTGCAAATTGCATTAATTATCCTGGATTCCAAAATGCTTCTGTCCAGTAGAGTGGTTTATGGAGAGCACTGTATTTGTGTGGGCCTTCATAAAGTGCCTCTGTGGAGTTCAAGGAGCATCTGGGCAATGCTCTCAGTCATATGGTTTAGTTTTAGGTCCTGTGAGGAACAGGGACCCTCCCAATTTGAGATATCCTATGATTCTACAGAGGATCAGCAGATGAAAAGTTGCTCCTTTTGGGAGCAAGCAGCTTTAAAATTATTTAAGCTGTAAAGTGAAACTAGAGCCCTAGAACAGCAATGTGCAGTATCCACACTGTGCTTCAGATAGAGAGACTTCCACAAGCCCAACACTGAATGAAAATCAATGACTGGGCTGATAGTCAGTTCTAGGACAAGGGGAAAATTGCTGAATACACTTAATTCAAAACAACTGTTTTGAGTTAATTCCAAAAACTGAATTTTCCAAAAACTCAACTTTAAGGGGCAGCAGGGGGAGTGATTAAAATAATCCTAAAAAAATCTCAGTATTTTGCAGGGGATTTTAATGGCCGCTCCAATCAACTTTGGCATTTTATTTTTTCCTCAAAGTTGGAAATTACTTTCATATGAAACACTTCAGGGTCTGCAGCTGTTTGGTTCTCTGGTTGTGTTTGGAAATTCAAGCAATTAGAATAAAAAGTATTCAGTCAATTCAGTTTCTCAGTCATAACTAAAACAGCCTGCTTGGGGTTATTCTTGAAACTTGGGTTGCTTAAGTCATTTAAATAGATTTCTATTTCAGAAACAACACGAGAGCCAACAATTTCACAATTAAAAGCTCGAGGGCTACAAAACTTGGCTTCACCTAAGACTCTTAACATTGTTTTTCATTATCTTAATCACTAGTTTCTTTACATACTAATTTTCCATCCCGTTGCCAACCAGTGCCAATCCAACATGCTTTTTCATCACCCAGGTGAGTGTTACTCATGTTTTCATGGAAATGTGAAAAAAAAAAAAAAACAAACTGAATACAGTCAGCACAACAGTGTCTATTTTTGCGACTGCTCATGGACCTCTGCTAACACTGAGTCATAGCTGCTGAAGCCACTAGCTCAGGTGTAGCTGCAGAGTTGTTTCCTAGGATTTTCCAAAAATATGGAGAAGGCTGATGGTTTTGCAGATGCAGTTTTGATGACACAGGGCTAAACAATTTGTTTATGCTGGGACCCAGAATATTGCAAACACCAATTAGGTATGTGACCGATTAGGCAAGGGAAGAGATGAGATAAATCACAGCACGTAGTTGTAACAGGCCTTAGCAGAGCAAAGAGTAAAGTGAGTCCTCCAGGAAGGCTACAGAGGCTTCAGGTCCCACCTGGTGATCAAAACAGATGTGCCCAGTAACACCTGCACAGTTTGGATCCAGTTGGAGCCATAAGACTGCAAAACAAGCAGGCAGCGTGAACAGGGATAAATGCTCAGTTGACTAGAGGTCATCATTTAGTGTCTAGAGCTAAAACTAAACATTTGTGTTGTGATCAGATACAATGCAGTATTTTGTTCTGCTCTGGGCTAGCCCAACAGATTAACAACTATTAATTAATCCACAAAACATTATGTTGTTATGAGAAAGCACTAAGTAACCAAGAATTATAGAATGGTTTGGTTGGGAAGGGACCTTCAAGACCATCTAGTTCAAAACCCTTGCCATGGGCAGGGAACACCAGACGAGGTTGCTCCAAACCCCATCCAACCTGGTCTTGAACACTTCCAGGAATGGGGCATCCACAGCTTCTCTGGGCAACCTGTTCCAGTCCCTTACCACCCTCTGAATAAAGAATTTCTTCCTTATATCTAATCTAAATCTCCCCTCTTTTGGTTTAAAACCCTTCCCCCTTGTGTTACCACTTCCATATGAAAAGTCCCTCTCCACCTTTTTTATAAGCTACCATTAAGCACTGAAAGGCTCTAAGATCTCTTGGGTGAAAGTTCAGCAAATTTGACTCTCTGGCATGCGGCAGGAGCCTGTGCAGACAGCAAACTAACTGGTCTTTTTTAGATATTCACCAGTGTAAACTGGCAATAATACCAGTCAGCTTTCACCAGGGTAAAGCTAATACGAATGAAAACTTGAAAATCATCTCAGACTTAAACACCCTCCTGTATTTCAGGCTTCGGTTCAGGATTTTGGTTCTGTGCACATCCAATATGATGAAAATGTATCTGTTTTTCAATAAAAGTAGAGTGACCGAAATACAAATATCCCTGTGCTGCAATGGAAACCTCATAAACATCACAGTCATGGCTTCATGAGGCAGCTCAGAAGGAAAACTGACTAATCTCAGCTCATTGCCCAAGCAGAGAGAAACAGAACGAGTAAATAGCATTAAAAAAAAAAAAAAAGAGATTCTGGTCTCTCCATGGCAAGGGAAGCAGTGACTGAACTGAACAAGCCATGCAGTTCTCAAGTGCTGTCTAGCAGCATCTTAACTGCTCTTGGCGCTTGAGGACTGAAAGCCACAGTTCTTGAAGGACTGTCAAGTCACCCCTTGTCACCTATAAACTGCCCTGGAGCTTAATTCCTCACAGTTTTATTGTGAAGATAATTATAGACCGTACAAACTCGAGAGGCAGGATAATTTTTGCAGCCATTAATACCAGCTTTTAGCTGTGCAAACCAGGAAAATAATGACAGGGAACTCTTATTCTTCAAGGCATGAACTCATGATGAGACCTCACAAGTGGCAGCAGCAGGAAACCCCATTTTACAGCCTGCAAGGGCCTTTTGGGATGTAACAGCTATCATGAGCTGGTTTTTTTCCATATGGGGATGGTATGGGAAGGTATAGCTACTGCTTTTAGAATCCTAGAATCATTTCAGTTGGAAAAGACGTTTAGGATCATAAAATCCAACCATTAAACCAGCACTGCTAAGTCCATGATTAAACCATGTCCCCAGGTGCCTCATATACATGTTGTTTAAATGTCTTCAGGGATGGTGACTCCACCACTTCCCTGGGCAGCCTGTGCCAGTGCTTGACTACTCTTTCTAAGACATTTTTCCTAATATCCAATCTAAACCTTTCCTGTGCAATTTGAGGGCATTACCTCTGAGCCTACTGCTTGTTACCTGAAGAAGAAACCAACCCCTACCTGGCTACACCCTCCTTTCAGGTAGTTGTAGAGAGAAGGTTCCCCCTGGAGCTTCCTTTCCTCCAGGCTAAACACCCCTAGCTCCCTCAGCTGCTGCTCATCAGACCTGTGCTCCAGACCCTTCCCCAGATTATTATCCTTCTCTGGACACACTGCAGCACCTCAATATCTTTCTTGTCATGAGGGGCCCAAAACTGAACCCAGGATTCGAGGAGGGACCACACCAGTGCCCAGTACAGGTCCATGTTCCAGCTCTGGAGGAAGGCAAAGACATCTGCACCATCCTGCTTGCTCAGGACTGTTGACATTGCTCTGGGGTGACATGAACCAACTGCCTCCAGATGGGTGGACTTTGGGCTGGTGACAGGGCAAAGGGCTGAGTCACGCTCTATACCTGCAGGTCCTGTTGGAAGCCATTTGGCTCTCAGACTTCAAAGTCAGTTTTGGCCACCACAGGCCACCTGAACTGACCTGCAAATCTGCCTATCTGGGTCCCAGTCAAAAATTCACAGGGTCTCCTGCCGTTCATAAAACCTTCTTGAGACTCATCTACATCAGGCAAAATATCTTTGGTTGACTTGCCACAAGTCTGCATCTGTAGAAAACAGAAGCATCCCAATGTCTTTAGGGGGAAAAAAGGCACCAAGGGACACACGCTACTTTATACAGCCATTAAAGTTCCAGCGTAATGACAGAGTTTCATGGGGAAGGGTAGGGAGAAGGGTAAAGAGCAGTTTCAAGCTCAGAGCCTGGGTTCCCCATCAGATATTTCACCCTTGGTGAGAGATACCCTGGGGCTAAATTACAGGCCAAATGTGTAAAAGTTGAGACTCACTTTTTCATGTCCTGTTTACAAGTATCCTGGCTTGGAGACCTCACCTGGGCTTCTGGGTGCTCAGATTTGCTTCAAGCGTAGCCTCGGGCTTCCCAAACCCATGGCCACTCCCAATTAGGAGACACCTCGGAGAACTGGCTGTGTCAAACACCATTACATCTGAAAGCAAGTCAAAACAATCCCGAGGGCTTCTGTCCATCCACATGAAGAATTACCTTTTTTATTTGAAAGTCACAGCTTTGAAAGGATTTAGGAGCAGCAGCCGTCTCAGGAGGTTTGGATGCGTTTCATATAAAGCAATTCACACTAGATCTGAACACTGGCAAACAGTCAACTAAATCCATTATCGCATGATAATGCTCAAACATTTCATTAAGTCCTAACCAGCTGTCCTCTGCTCCCTTACCCCTTTCATCATACAAACATTTCTTTAACTGTCTGAGGGAGGGGAGAGGGAGGATCAGACGCAGCCTTGTAAAATTCCTTCACCCGCTTGGCCCGCAGCAAAGTTATTTCTTTTGACACGTGTGTAAAATAATATTGGGGGTGGTGTTTGTTTGGCTTGGCTGGATGGTGAGTTTTCATAACAATTTGGGAAGCCAAGTACCTGTGAAATGGAGTACAGAGAACTCACAGCAGCTTGTTGACAATCCTGCCAGCTGGTTAATTAACATATCTCGTTAAATAGGGAAGACCCCTCGCTCCAGTGTCTACACCAAGACACAAGGCAAGGCGTTCAGAGCACGATATTGCTCCCTAGTGTTCTGAGGTCCCGTAGGTTATTTCTTTCTTAAAGTTCTCGGGCACTCCATGCCAAACAAACCAGGAGAAGCGAGAGATTGGTACCTTGGGGGGTTCTCTAACTTCCCAACTCACAAAGTGGATATGTGCATAAGAAAAGTCAGAGAGATTTTAAGGTGACTTCAGGGTGCTTTCTTTAGGGAAAGCTTGCTCCGAAGTGCCTCAAATCTCTCCACACTGCGCAGGGACGCTCCAAGGAACGGGATTCATCACCCTGCTGAGGAGAGGCAGACCCTCACCCACACCGGGGAGCAGAGCGTGTCTCTAATTCCCTCTAAACCACAGTTCAGGGGCTTTTCTCCCAGTCCCTCTCCCGGGCAAACATAGCACACGCCTGGACAGCACATCAGTCTCCTGACTGACACTCATTTCTCCCCTGCCAAGACATGAGAATGCGTTTATTTATTATGGGTTAAATATTTGGAGTTGAGTAAGAACCTTAGAGGGAAAAGGTGGGTCTGCTTCCTTGGGTATTTTTTTTCCACCCCCTCACTCTTGTTATAAAAAAAATTGGATTTTTTTTAAACTAAAATGTTTCTTTTATGGAAAATTACTCTTTCTGACTTTAGGCTCAGCTAAGGGCTGACAATTAACAGCTCTTGAGCAAAAATAAAACGAGGAAATACAATGGAGAAATATCTGGACACGTCTGGACATGTCCGGACATTGCCAGAACGGGTCTAAAATGTCAGGGTGAGGTAAGGATCACGCTTTGCCACAAAAGCAGGCAACAAAAGGACTAAAAAAAAAAAAGTACTTTTAAATTTTTTTTAGCTATTTTAAAGCAGAGTGTCAAAACATTAGGTAGTCCAGTCTGCCACAAACCTGTGAGTAACAAGAAGCACACCTTAGAAGTTGTAACTACATCTTCAGATCCCTTCTCAGTGTTTTCAGGTGTGTTAGGGTCTCATAGAATTTCCACTAAAATCGCCGAAGTCTTTTCTCTCACCACGGAGTCATTAGGCTTTTTTACTTCTATAAATACAGGTACATTTTGTTTCTTCCATGGAATAAACTGCATTGTTTTATTAAGCAATATCACAGCTGTGATACAAAGGATGTTGTTCTACTGTCAAGAGTAGGTGTTACACTGGGTTGTCATCAGTGTGGTAGCTTTATCTTCACCATTTGGCTAATTAAGATAATTATTTTGCCACTTTTTGTATCTATAAACATCAGTAACATGTCTTAAAAACAATCGTTCTTTTAACAGACTTTGGGAATCCTCACCAGAGGATGGATAGTTTACTGAGTTGTGCATGACTGTGGTCATGCAAGCTTTTCAGCTGAATTAGCCTAAAAATAAATACATATTGATAATAGCATTGTAGAATAAATTATTAATGCCAGTTTTTGTTTCTTTAGGGCTTGTACTAGAGTCTCTTTGTTAGACTCCAGATTCATCTTGGTTTTTAATAGCGCGTAGATGTGTACAGTTCTTCCATTTTGCCTTCTGTGGTTTTCCTTTTCTGAAGTCTGGTATGCTTCGTGGTTTATTTATTCATGAGCTGCAGAGAAAGAAGTTCACCATAAAAAAAATTGTTTTGGAATATATACTTAACAGCGTGTCAAGAAACAGAAAACAATTACACTTACGCAACGTAACGTGCATTTTTTCATGCCGCTCGCATGCTGCTTTATGCCTCCCCAGTTTATGTAAGTAATGAAAATTAAATATCATGCTACTCTACCCAGTGTAGTCAGCACAATTAAGGCTAGGAGACATTAATTGGGAATAAAAAGAACCATGGTCTCTTATGGCAAGTTTGCAGCGGGTGCTTCCAGTGTGGCAGGGCCGTGGTTGCCACAGGGAATGAAGCGTTTTAATGTCCTGGGGGTCACTGGGCGCTGTGTGTTGAGGGTTGTGTTCCACAGATGTGACAAATACATGACAAATGCCACATGTCACCCTCGCCATGGTGGCCTGGCACACACATGCCATTGCAGTGCTAGGCTGGACATGAGAGATGCCTCATGGCCTCCGGAGAGCAGCAGGGGTGAGGCGATGTGGCAGGATGGGAACCTTCCCTGTGGCCAAACATGAGGAAAGGTGTTATTTTTCCTCACGATGAAGGATAATTCTGGCAATTTTGGGACAGAGTGTTTGCAGTATCTCAGGTAGAGAAGGGCACCCATTCCTGCACTTTCCAAGCTGTTGGTTTGGAACTGTGCTTGGACAAGGGACTTCTTGTCATGTTTCTGTGCAAACACCCAATACCTCAGTGGGTACAGCACAGGTGGAAGGCTCCATTCACCCTCAAGTTGCCACTTGGGCTCCCTTTCCAACCAAGAACCCCTCTTCAAACCCAGAGCGGTGCCAGCAGGCTCATCCTTCCCCGCCACGCAACGGGAACAGCCCTGACACAAACTGGGGAATGAGATGCTGGAAAGTAGTGCCATGGAAAGGGGCCTGGGGGTCCTGGTTGATGGCAAGTTGAATATGAGTCAGCAGTGCCCTGGTAGCCAGGAGGGCCAACCGTGTCCCAGGGGTCATCAGGCAAAGCATCGCCAGCCGGGCCAGGGAAGAGATTGTCCCACTCTGCTCTGCACTGGAGTGTCCCCACCTTGAGTACTGTGTGCACTTTTGGGCACCGTGATATAAGAAAAATATTAAGCTATTAGACAGTGTCCAAGGGAGCACTATGAAGATGGTGAAGAGCCTTGTGGGGAAGCCATATGAGGAGTGGCTGAGGGCACTTGGCTTGTTCAGCCTGGAGGAGACTGAGGGAGACCTCATGGCAGGTACAACTTGCTTGTCAGGAGAAGTGGAAGGGCAGGCACTGATCTTTGCTCGCTGGTGACCAGTGACAGGACCAAAGGCAAGGGCATGAAGCTGTTTCAGGGGAAGTTTAGGCTGGATATTAGGAAAAGGTTTTTCACTCAGAAGGGTAGTCGGGCACTGAATAGGCTCCCCAGGGAAGTGCTCACAGAACCAAGCCCGACAGAGCTCAAAGAGCATTTGGACAACGCTCTCAGGCATATGGTGGGATTCTGTGCAGGACCAGCAGCCGGACTCGATGGTCCCTGTGAATTTTCAGTGTGATTCTGTGGCTCTGTGGCTCAGTGACACCTGCCCCGCCATCCCCCTCCCCGGCTCCCCTCAGGTGGGCGCCCCTGGGGGGGACGTCAGGGCGCCTCCGTAGCCCCCCGCCCGTCACCAGACAACGCCCCCCGCCCCCTCCCCAGCGAGGCCACGCCTACTCATACATATTCACGACGCCCCGTGCCACCCCTCAGGGAGACCACGCCCCTCATTGCATATTCACGACGCAGCCCCTATACCCCATAGGGGAGGCCACGCCTCTCGTTGCATATTCATGAGTCGGGGGCGGGAGGGGGCGGAAGCGGAAGCGGAAGCGGTGCCGGTTCCCCAGGTCCCGGTTATAAAGCGGCCGCCGCTGCCCCGGAGCCGCTGCGCTCGCGCCGCCGCCGCCCGTGACTGCGTCCCTTCCCCGCCGCCCTCCCTCACCCCCTCACCCCCCCCTCCGCCGCACGGAGCAGGTCCCGGGTGCTGGGGGAGACCCGGGGGCAGGTAAGGGGGGCGTCGGGGTGTGAAAGGTGACTGGAGCGAGGAGGAGGTGTGGGAGAGTGTGGGGCGGCTGGGAGCGGTGGGGGGAGGGAAGTCAGGGGTTGGTGGAGGTGAGGGAGATGAGGGGCTTGGGGTGAGGGAGATGAGGGGCTTGGGGTGAGGGAGATGAGGGGCTTGGGGTGAGGGAGATGAGGGGCTTGGGGTGAGGGAGATGAGGGGTGAAGGACTAGTGAAGGCGAGGAAGGGTTTGAAGTGAGGGAAATATGGGGTTGGTGAAGGTGAAGAAGGATTTGGAGTGAGGGAGGTGAAGGGCTGAATGTGAGGAATGGTTTGGGGTGAGGGAGATGATGAGTTTGGGGTGAGGGTGATGAAGGGCTAGTGAAGGTGAGGAAGAGTTTGGGGTGAAGGTGAGGAAGGATTTGGGAGGAGGGAAGTGGAGGGCTGAAGGTGAGGAAGAGTTTGGGGTGAGGGGCTGAGAAGCTTTTTTGGATGAAGGAGTTAAGGGGCTGGAGAGGTGAGAAAGCAGTGAGGAGCTTTGGGATGTGGGGTATGTGAGGCCATAAAGATGGAAAGGGGATGAGGATCTTGGGGGTGAAGAAGATCTGGGGCTACAGAGGTGGAAACTGGAAATGTTATGTGCTGTGGTGAGGGATTGGGCTGAAGGAGATGCTGGGCTGCAGAGATTGGGAAGGGGTAAGGAGTGAATGGTGGGATGAGTAAGGTGAGATTGGAGAGACTTCTTTGGGGTGTCTGTGAGAGTGAGTCCTACAGAGATGAGGATGAGAGAGGTGGCTTGTTGCCCCTTTGGGATTGTGTTGGGTGGAGACTGTGCTGAAGGAGGACCTGACAAAGGGACCAAAGATGGAAATTAGTGTAGTTTTTCAGACTATTAAGCATCACTGGCTTGCCATTTGAATAATTCCACACTTAATCTGTAACCTGATCTCAATGCTTTATCATAAAACAGTCTCCCTTGCATGATAGGATGGTGGGAGGGTACTGGGGGAATAAATTAGTACTTAACTCTTAAATCTCTCATGACAACAGCACTTTTCCTTAAGATGATGTTATCAGTGATTTGCAGCTCTAAGATGCCTTAATTTAGCACTTTTAGCAGGTGCAGAAACTGCTTGGCTTTGAGAAATCCTCTCCCTGTGGGGCAGTTTTCTGTTGGAGTGATTTGCCTCCAGTATTCTTTATGTATAGAGGGGAAAAAGGAGGGGAGGAAGAGTTTAGCCAAGGCTCTGACTTGGCACTGGTTGCTGTGAGTGAATCAACATTGCTGGAGCTTGGCTAATGCAGGGAATTACAAATGGGAGAGGATGGGAAATATATTGCAGGACGTTGAATATTGGACAGGGGAGATGATTTTCTCTCCTTCAGGAAAGGAGAAGATGTTGCAAGAAGTGGATCTGCAGGGACAGGCAGCACTAGGTGCAGAGCACAGACAAATAACTGCAGCATGATGAGGATCCATGGGAAGGAACTGCACTGTTACAGGATGTATCCTTTCTGCTCTGTAAGAACTGCTCCAGTGTGAGCTGCGTCATGTTCCACTGCCTTGATCAGACAGTGCTGCTAAAATATTTCATGAAATGTAGCTTGAGCAGGTGAATTTTTCCTGCTTCCCTTCAGGAGTCAGACTTTTTTTGTAAATACCTGGCAGAGGTGGTTGGTGATGTGATTGCACTGACATGGCTTGTGTGTGCCTTCCTCCCTCCCACCACTATTGCGAAAACAAGGTCCTCCTCGCTTGGTTTGTTTAGTGACTGTACTGGATTGATGAAATGTCCAACAGACCTGATTTTTTTCCTTCCTAAATAAGAGGTTTCAGACAAGTGATTAAGGTATTTACTTAATGCTTTGGCTATAAATGCTTCCAGAAGTGCTTTTTACTGTAAGTTTGAAAAGATGACACTACCTTAATCTCCTAAAACTGCATCCAGTAGTCTCTGAGGCAACCAAAACCATATCTGAGTTCCTGTGTCTGTCAAAGGTAGTGGCAGCTGCTGTCTTGGAAGCGAGAGCTTCATTCCTCTATTAATAAGATTAAATTGGATATTTAAGGGAGTTTTCATGACAAAATAAAAATTTCCATGATGTAATGGATGGGATCAGTGGAACAACTTCTATTTTAGTTTGCTGTTTGTAATGTCAGGGGCTGGTTTACACAAGTTGGCTCGTGCCCCTCCGAGCAAGTAAATGATAGCAGTTCTCATGCTCAATTATGTATGACTGAGGCATCTTCAGTAAAAGGAAAATGTAATGGTTCTATGGATAAACCCTCCTGTGTAACTGTGGGTTAACCCCTGCAGGACCCTGCTGCTCCTTGGAAGTCTGTTGCTGAGAAAGGAATGAGCAGTACCTGCTCATCTTGCTTGGATGCTGTGGGGACTGCCTGCAGTCGAGGGCAATCCCCTCCCTCCAAATTGAAATGTGCCTTAAAAATTCAGTCAGTCTTCAATACAGTTGTATTGTCCTGTCTTATGCTGACAAGGGAGATTGTCTTTTGCTGGAGGTGTCCTTCCTTAGTAGTGAGAAGGTGGCAAGAACACTGACTGACAGCTGGTGAACTTGCTGCCCCTTCTGTGTCATGTTACAACAAAACTCATGGAGTGCAACTCTGTTCATGTGCCTTCTCAGTGGGGCAGCACAAGTGGAATATTTTCATGGCATCCAGCGAAGCGTGGTGTAACTCTGACTGAAACAATGCACATCCTTGTATGTCCAAGTGCATGTGACCTTAAATTTTCACACTGAAGCAAATGTTGGAGCGTGTTTGAGGAGCTTTCTGAAGTAACTGCCTTTATTCCTCCATGTGGAAATGCAGGCTCTAAGGAGCTTAGAGCAGGCTGAAGTTGGACCCATCTTACAGGGCTGTGACCTCTGAGGTTAATTACCTTTACACTCGTTCCAGTCCTGGATTCACTGACAGCTACAAAGTTAGCACTTGGTGATTTAATGTGGCTCTGCTTGTGTGCTGAGGTGGGAATGTCTGGACTCTGTATATCCCTGTATAAATTTAAATGGATCATTTATAAAAGTAATGAGAATATTAACGCTGGATGGTACCTGCAGATTAAGTCACCAGTGAAACTGCATCTAATGTTTGAAAAACCACCTTAAAGTCAAAATGTGTTGCCAACTGAGTGGCTTAGAAAAGATGTTGAGGCTTTGAGAGGCGTTTTATAAATTCTTGGGTGGAAAGATAATGGCTGGAATGACCTGCTAGCTGCTAGGTACTGCCTGCAGTTGTGAACACAGCTGCATGTAACACTTCAGTACTTCCAGTAGACACTGATTTAAGCTATAAACAGTTGCTTTACACAGGAGCATTTGATCTTGTCCAGTTTAGTCGGTAAAATCTGCCTGTGATGTACTGCTGTCATCCTTACTTGAACACCTTATGACTCCCAGCATCAATTCCTAGAGTGGGAAGCCAGTTTCACTCGCAGTCTGTGGGCACCTCTACTTGAACATTTGACAAAACCAGTGCAATCCTTCACATTGCCCATCACAGGCTGCAGCTGGCAGGTCCTTTTGAGCTTACCCAGGGGTCTGTCCCTCTGAACAGCACAAGCCTCCCTAAAATACTCACACCAAATGATCAAGCATGTGTGTTGAGCAGCAGTGCACATGTGCTGGTGTCATGTTTGAAGTGAAAACAAGCTTCACTTGCCCTTCAAACTGACTGCAGTGTGATGGGCTACTTTTAATAGTGTCAAGGCTGTTGGAGTTGAAATGGAGCTTTCCAGTTGATCTGCCAAAAGACCCGCTGTGGAAGCAATGGGGCTATCGTGACAGGGGGAAGCTTTAGCAGCTCCTAGAGTAACAAGTAACATGAAGAACTATTTGTGCTGCATTTTAGTTTTGCAAAGGTCGTTTCCCATGACCTTTATATCTGTAATACTTGCAAGATCCCAGGCTGTGACCTATTCCAACTATAGGCATAAGATTCATCAAAACTGCAATGGAACAGCCTTGTGTGCAGTCGTTTCCCTCAGAGATGGGTTAACTGATTTGATACAGATTCTGTTGGAGCTCCTGGTCCTTCAATTTAGTGTCAGCCTTACTGAACACTTCCACTCAATCTGTTAATTTGAGGATTACAGTGTAGCAGTCATAGCTTACTTTAATATAACAGCACGAAACTGGTATGAGTGGTTGAAAAAATCCTTCTCCTAAGCAGAGCATTACACCTGCCTAGTAACTGCTGTACTGAGTCCAATAAATTTCTAATGGAGTTGTGTGTTTAGGTCTCCATGCAAAAGCAGAAAACAAATGATTCTGGTGTGTCCAGTTGTCAGAGTTGAAGTTGTCAGGATGAGTGATACCACATGTGTAGCTTGACGGATAGCTCATGTTTCAGCCTGAGAGTCACCTTCCTGACAGGAGATCC
This sequence comes from Lepidothrix coronata, assembly GCF_001604755.1. NCBI lineage: Eukaryota > Metazoa > Chordata > Aves > Passeriformes > Pipridae > Lepidothrix > Lepidothrix coronata. The sequence continues at coordinate 2,214,772 of NW_016690328.1, forward strand.
TGGCTGGAGACCCCAGAAACCAAGCCTGGAAGCAGACCCTGCTCAGCTGTGGAGTGCTGTGAACTAAAGACTTAGCATGTTTTTAGTAAGCTGCTGCTGGTTGGGTGACTCTTACAGTCAGCAGCTTATCAGTCACCCACACATCTTGTTTGGGTCACAGCCCTGCTTGGAGTAACCACCCAAAACTTCCACTGGTAACAGATATCATGTGCTACATCTGGGACTGTTAGGGGCTCCTGAATCCAAGCACTGGATAATTATTGCTATTCTGATTGCTCTGAAGTGTGCTACAGAAGCATAACACTCCTCCAAGTGGACCAAGATACTCTGCATGAAAAAGAGCTGAGTTCATACTATTAAATCTAGAGCTCAGATAGAGTTGCCTGAGACTGAATTTGCCTTAAGTAAAAAGCTGAACTTTGGGCATCTCAGCGATGGGTTCAGAGCTCTGCAGTGTCTGAGCCATGGAGTGGTTTGTGCTGTGAACTGGCACACGGGAGCTATTAACTAAAGCCCCTTGTTGCTGGTACTTCCAACAAGTGCTGTGCAGTCATTTAGACTGCCACTGGCATACGGCTTTATAACAACTTGGGACAAGCAGCCAGGTTTCCTCATCAAACTTGCGCTTGGCAAGTGACTCTGGCAAGCACCAGGACACAGGGCTTTTGTTTGGTAATGATGGGGTTTGGCTTAGGATCTGCTCCTGACCTTGGTTTTCCCTCAGTGGCACGTAGTCTGCTCCAACATGAATATCAATGTATACATGATGGGAAGTTGGTCTCCACAGTTTGGACAACTAATAAAACTTAAAACCCAGTTAAATCTGGGGAAGACTTGATTTCCAGGACTCCTATCTTTGAAGGATACAGACTATTAAATTGATCTCTTTAGCTTTAGGAGATCTGGCTGACCCAACACTTTAGGCTTGACTCAGCCTCCTTTGCAGTGTTATATGAAGACTGACTAATCTGGTGGCCTGAGGTGCTCTGGGAATGGACTGAGACATACTTTCCTTGCACGACTGCAATTGTGAGTCAATAGCTGCTGCTCGTGTAGCAAGGCATAAAAGGGTAGGAGATAAAGCTTAGCCCTAAGGAATAGACCGAAGATGCTTCTAAGAAAGCCTTGATGTGTAAATGGCAGCAGGAAAGCATTACCCCAAACTGTTTTGCTGAAGTCTGAGGTGGGTTTTATCAGTGTTCTGGGGAAAGTAAGGCTGGTGCTCTCAGCAGAGTGGAGAGAGGACCTAGTTTCCTCATCTTGTTTTAAATGAGAGCTCTAATGTTTTTGTAACTGAAATTGAAACCAGTGTTATGCTGACCCTGCATATTTTCTATCCTCTGCTGGCTGGCCTGGACTACTTCTGCATGCAGTATAGTTCATTTATTTTGGAGACTTGAAAACAAGCCATTATCACCCTCTGGTGCCAGATAAATAAATGATCTAACTGGGGGCCGAGCCCAAAGTGCTCTTTTACAAAAGCACAACTGCATGTCACACTTATCTTCTGCATTCTGTCCTTGAATATATGATCAGTCTTTCTGGACCACATCCAGAAAACAGTGGCTTAACCCAGCAAGCGATGACCGCAGAGCAGTCAGATTTCTGTGCCACTTAATTTCCTATCATCACTTATGCTCAGAAAACAATCTTCCAGAATACACTTAATCTGTTTAACCTACAACTTGCTTATCAATCATACGGGAGTACAAATAGCAGGAACAGAATTAACTATTAAGTAGTCTTGATGCTGGTTCTTTGCTTCCAGGTAATGAGAGTTTCAGGGATTTGTTGGGTGGGGAGAAGGCACATATGCTGGGTAAAAAATACTCCTCCCATTTTATGAGGGGAATATTTGAGCAAGTACACTGGCCTGAGCAGTCTGGCTCTGGGTACTCCCAGAGGAGTGATTTGACAGTCTGAACTATTGCTCCTTGGAGTAGTGTGGCTGGCCAGCTAACTCCCAAGAGTTCAAAAAATAACCCAAAACAAATGCACAAACTTGCTTTAACACCAGCACATGTCCCATTTGCAGTCTGAAATGTATCTGGGGGAATCAGCTTGTGCTATGGGCTTGTTCTTTTTCTTGGCTCTTGTGCTGCTTCTAACTGTGGTGTAGGGAGGGAACAGGCTTGCATTTCTCAGCACTGGAGGTATCCTGATTGTTTCTTAACATCGTAGCACTTCCACCTGCCTAAAAATCAAAGCATTTTCTTCAGTGGGCTTAAAAACAGTGAATGGGCAGTTACTTATCTGTCTCCTTCATGTTCCCACATTTATTTCTGGCCCTAGAAGCTTGTTTTGCTGCTTTGCTTTCAAATCACCTTCCCAATTTGTCATCTTCCCGTTTTGTCTGTTCAAAACTTTTCATGTGCAGCTGCACAGGAGTAGATATCTCAGTCAACAGGAGAAATGGAACTGAATCAGATAAGGTATGTCCTCTTCCAGATGGTTGCTCTGCAATAGTTTGTGTGACAGTTCAGGGTGCCATTTGAAAATAAGCCTTTTGACCCTATAGTACTAGTAAGTTCTAGTCATCTTTGTATGCATATGACCTGGACACTACCACGGCCTTTCAACTGTGTAGTGGCCCCCAGTTGAGCTATATATAAAAGGGTTTGAGTTCCCATACAGTGAATTTTGTCCTAACATCTTCCCCAGGTGGCCATTCATCTGGTGACCTTGGTATTATATGGTTAGTTATCTCTTACTAGTTAGGAACAGTAGGATATACTCGTGGGCAAGTAATAGTCTTTGATGTGATGGCTTAAGATAAAGCCTCACTGCTTTGTCTCAGCATATTCTTAGCCTGTTCATGGCTAGATCTCACTAATATCACTTTGTCTACGTAAAACCTAATGAGTCTTAGGGGTGTTCAGTATAAACTTGACTCTGTACTCCTTGAACAGATTTCCTTGCATCATCCCACCTATGTACAAGTCACTTCATGGAAAGATAGGCTTACACAAAAAAACTTCCAATGCTCAATAACTGCAAACTACTAAACATGTACTTTCATCAGCCTACAAACTTCCAGGTCATTCCAGCAGCCCAACCTGCACAGTATTTCCCTGAACTGCACTTAGTAGCTTTCTCTTCCTCATTAACTATGCTCCTAAATTAACACTTTCTAAGAGGTCAGTTCCAGTGCCATGTTAATGCTGGTTACTGAATAACTGGTTGTAATTAATGTGTGAATTTATCACTACAATAATGACTACACTGTTTCCTGCACTTCAGCCTCTTTCAGGAGCTTTTGGTGAACAGACTCCTGTCTGCGTGGCTCTGTGAGGAGCCTGTGTATTGCTGAGTATCACTTGCAGGATCCTTCAATGAACCTGACAAGTTGCCTTGATTGTGGATCACAACCTCCTTCTGCCTGTTTGGAATTTAGTGATTGACGTGTCCCTGAAGGTCTTTGCTGATTTCTGAAGTTCAGGGGCTTTCCTGGTTACAGCCACTTGATGGGAAGTGGTCAAACATTCCTACTGGAGAAAGCTTTAAGTCCCCACATAGTAATTACGGTATTGACTGGAGATAGATATATATATATATGTATATGTATGTATGTATATACAGACACACACACCATAGCTCAAAGAAGACAGTTTTTTTAAGTAAGTAGGGAATAAGATTTCAACTTCACATGCAGAAATTGCTGCTGTCCAAATGATTTGGAAATCTCACCTTAGGAAACAGGATAAGAAAGCTGCTGCAATTCTGTGCTTCAGGCATTCTCAGTTTGCCTTGTATGTGAAAAAAAGTCTCATCTAGAGGTGTTGGTAATGGCTCCCCAAACTTCAATACTAAAAGTATATTGTCTAATAAAGGCGGAGTCTAATGTCATTATGTTTAAATACTTCAGCTCTGTATTTATAAAATTGCCATGCAATTTACTGTCAGTCTTGCATTTAAATTGGTGTGGTCAGGGTGGAAGTACTGTGCAAATGAAAGCAACACTTTGTTTGTCTCCAGTAGCAGCATTCAGTTCATTAATATTGCATATACCTGTAACTTGGAAAATGAGTTGGAAGCCTGCCTGTGGCAAATATTAAATAAAAATGGGTTCCTTCCTTTTGCATCAATGACTGTCCGGCATAATTTTTAATTCTTACCTGGTGCAGTTACACCAGTGCCATTATAATGCTTCATTTTCTTGCTGGCTGTTGATGTAGGGATTAAATAACTTCCTTTCTCATTGTCTGGGTAATAGTCATATCTTTTCAAAGAATGAGAATAACAAGAACACTGGCCAACTCTTGGCTTTCACCAGAGAAATTTTTAAAATGTTGGACTAGACTGAGAGCAAAGCAGGAAGCCAAGGCTGGAAAATTCTCTGCTCCGTCCTATCTGATAAAGCAAGAGCCCAGAACTTTCCTTCCTTAATTTGTTAGCCTCACACGGCAAACTGGAGCTCTAAGTTGTTTGATGTGAGCAGCTAAGACTACAGCTACACAAATCTGACTTTTTGCATCTGAAAGGGCCTGGGTTTGTAGCAATGCTGTGACCCTTCCAGCCTTGCAGGAAGGAATGAAAATCCAGCAGGCTTACGTGGGTGATGAATACACCTCACATTGCTTATATCTGGGCCTGTAATATAATGTTACATCTGCACTCCCCAGACTGCTAAGTAGGAGTTCAGGCACAGAATTAAACTGTAGATTGTGCAGGCAAAGCCTGAAGGTCTGAGTAGCTCTTTTGATCACTGAGGTGCAGTGTCACACAGACGTACGTGGGCAGGATGTATCCCAAGTGACAGACGAGTGTCACTGTTCGCAGTCTCATGGGATTCGAAGTGTGGCTCCAGTGTAGAGCTGCCAATGCTTCTGAAATCAGTGTCATCTCAGCAAATGGTAGTCAGGCCTGCTCCTCCTGGTAGGAAGTGTTTAATAAAAAGCATGTGAGAAGGCACATACATGTGTGCAGTTTATTTTCTGTTCAGCAGAGAAATCTGGGATCAGGCCACTCAAGATCCTATCCAGATGGCTGACTTCCCCCATGTGTGTCCTAAAGTAAACTGGAGTCTGTTTTGATTGCATTATTTTTCAGAAGGAATTTACATTTTGTACCTGGGAGACCTGTCTATGCTAATTCCAGTTCCATGTTTTGAAGGCTGGTAACACTTTATTTGCAGGGTTTTGGTCTCCATGCCAGTGAAGGTTTAAGCCTGGATGATGCTTGTTGGTACAGGACAAGTATTCTTCCATCAGGCAAAACAGAGGATATAGTTGCACATTTTATATTCATCCTGTTTCTCCAGACTTTACATGTGAGTGGTGAGCAAGAGCACACCAAGTCCTCAGAGGAAGATGGAAAAGCTTTCCTGGCCAAGACTTGTTTGAGTTATCTCTAGTCAGTGTGAACTGCAGCGTGTGTAAGTAGGAAGAATTTTACAGGCACCACATGAACTCTTTTCCTGCAGGATTTGGTCAGAGCACAGTCCAAAAAATGCCTAGGTTGTGGGTTTGATCCCTGTAGGGGCCATTCACTTACAATTTGGACTCAATGATTCTTGTTGGTTCCTTCCAACTCAGAATATTCTGTGATTTAGTTTTTCCTGCTAAACTAGGAATTTGTTATCCCCTAACTGTCTATCCAAATTAACTTAAACTCACTCCACAGTTTGATTTCAAACCAGGATGCAAGATAAACATAGTGATGTCACATCACAGCTGTTTTAATGTGGAACTGAAGCTTAAATTTAAGTATCTTTTTGCTTAAAAGGAAAGGTTTAAAACAAAATAGAAGTGACCTTTCGAATTATGACTGGTTTACTACATGATCATCTGTACTTCTCTAGAGAATGTGTTTTGCAGAAATATTTATGTAGAAGTAATACATTGAACTTTGAAATTTGTTGCTGGAAGAATAAAAACTTAAAGCTCTTACAGGATGATAAACGCATTTCACTTAAATGACATAAGAGGGATGTGGTGCCCCTGTTTTATCTATTAAATTTTGACTGCTATACAAAGCAACATTAAAATATTTCAAGTCTATTTAGGCTCTTAACCTAAAACATTTAAGGATTTCTTATGCTTAACTGCTGATTGCTTTAATCAAATCTTATTCCTCCCAAAAATCTGGCAGGTGATTGTTCAAATGGTAAACAATTAGTTTATTGCATAAGCTGGTCCTGTAATTGAAAAAGTAAAATGACTAAGCACAATGTTCTCAGTAAAGATGCCAAAATAAAATACAGCCCAGAAGGGCAAGCCATGCTTTTCATTAAAATAAGCTTCAATAACCATGAAATTTATCACCCTAAGGGCTTCCTCACTCTGACAAGCAATTAAAGTGTAAAATGTCAAATTCCTCTATGTACTGACCAGTGACTTGCATCAACTTTAAGATCTTTTTTTAGTCAAATAGTAGATGTACTTTCTTGTTCACAAGCTACAAGAAATTGAGTTTTCTTTTTCAGCTTCCTGTGTTACTGCTGAAGACTCACACCTACACATGCAGCACTTGCAAATGTCTGTGCCTTTGTGTGTCCTGGTAGGTGGGAAACTGTGTGTGTGCTCACAAATGAAGATGTAAGAATGGCAGGGAGCAACCTCAGCTGGTAGAGCCATGGGATGTTGATCCATGAGTGTGGCAATGAAGGAGTGAACCTGCTTGTTGTCTTGCTCATGATGGATAACAATTCTGTTACTGGTGTAGAAAATATGCTTTAATTCTGGTTCCAGCTTGGGCCAATCATTACCTTTCTGATGAAGAAGAGATCACTTCATGTTGTCCTTTCAACAGCTTTCATACTTAAAACCCTCTGTCAAGCTTTTGTTTAGATAAGTAGAATAATCGCATGCCCTTCAGAATTTGTAGTCATGTCTTCTGGCTCCTGTCCTTTTGATTATTTCCTCTCTCAGTTTTTTCTGGTTGTACAGCGTGCTCTGCTCACTGAAGTGTTTGGCTTGAAAGTTATTGTGATTTGATGAGGAATTATTAGTCATGTGAGGTGCTCCTCACTCTAAGAGAACATCAGGATAAAAGTGAGAATATCTCCTTTCAACAGGTTACTGACTTGGGTTCTGCTTCTCTCTCTAATCCACAGGTCTTCTGAAAAATGTGTAATCCCTTCTCTAGTTGACCTGCTTTCAGGAGCAGTGTTTCCATAAACGTTTGCTGGTTTTTGTTTTTATTTCACACTATCCTTTGCAATCCTCACGGATCTCTGTTCACTACACCTACTCTCAGTGCATGAGCTGATAATACTTCTGAACCAACACCAGAAAGCTCCTGAAACCCTACTTGGAAATACTGTTTTGGAGTCAGCTGCTCTTCACAGCAAAAGTTGTGGAAGCTGCTGTTGTAATGTCCTCTAAGTCCACCTGAGCATCCTACCCACACTGGTTTCATCTAAGGTTGACAGAGCCTGAAAAGAGACATACATGGCACATACTACAGCTTTTTAGTAAAACCTGTGAAATCCTACATGACTGCTAATTTATTAAAACCTGCAAGTGTTTCAGAGTAGGGTTTTTCCTGGAAGACTTCTTGAGTGACCAAATCAGGCAATTCTAGTTGTCCAGAATCAATTCTAAAATCTCTAACTGGAACCAGAGGTCTATAACAAGCTATCCAATATGCCAAAGTGCTTACAAAGGCTTTTAGAAATTCTAGGGAAAATTAGTGTCACCACAGCGTGACCAGGATTACTGCCATCTGCTCAAAGCCTTGATGTTTTTGTTTTTCCTGCTCTTAACACCCCTATACTTTAAGCAGGTGTAGCAGCTCAAATACTTAGGACTAATATGCACACCATCATGTCAAGGTAACAACTTTTTGTCTGATTTTCAAGGACTTGGCCAAGAATGTGGTGAAGTTGAATGATAAGTCTGCTCATTTCCACAAACTGTTTGCAGACATTGAGGGAACCAGCCCAAAGCAGCAAAATAATTCAGGGGTGAATGTTCTATCCCTTATCAACTCCATGTGTGATAAATGGATTTAGCTGGTTCTAATGTTAGACAAAGGAATCTGTAAGTGTTAACTATCTTCATGGGAACTGGGTTGGAAGCCAAGCCACTATCTTGTACCAGAATAAACTGATAAGAGAATACATTGAGTTAAAAGTAGAGCAGTTCTTTAAAGAAATAGTCTGAAGACCTAAAACTCTTGAAGAAGTTGAGATTAGGTAATGTTATGTGCAGTATTCATTCAACCTGACTACTTTAATTTTGCAACTTTTACTCATCCCTTTGTTGTAGAAGTTACAACTGTCCTGCTGTTTTCTCCCACAGGTGCAAGCCTGTGATTTCCTCTGCAGCACAGAAAGAAAACACCTCTTTGAAATTCATCTAGTCAAAAACACCAAACGGCCTCAGCCAGGTGTTTGTGTGTCCACATCATACCTGGTCTGAGCTCTGCCATTAGTGATGCTCCTTGCTTGGGATGCTACTGTGGGCAGTGGTCATCTCCTGGAAGATGAACATCAAATAAGTTTTGAAAATGGAACAATTTAATATATTATTGCAAATAGAAGCTTGCAATAGTAATTTGTAAGTTGATTAGGACAGGTCAGGGAGCTGGAAGTGTAGCATCTGGAATATTGTAAGGTCAGGCTCAGAGAAACAGTGAGAAGACTGTGTCCATTATACTTTTAAGATCAGAGAACAGAAAGCACTGAGAGCTTACAGAGCTGAATGCCCTACCTTGTGGTGTGCCTGTTCTCAACAGCTGCTGCTGGACCACAAAGATGATTAAACCAGAGAAAAGAGTAGAGACTAAAAATCTTGTACTGGTATTTCTTCTACTGCATGAGCAGAGCAGCAGAGATGAATCCAAACTGAATGTGAGTGCAGCAGGATGAGGAAAAGTCAGTGATGCAGCCACAAACTTTAAGCAGTTTAATAAAGGTGTGTGCATGACAGAAGATGAATGAGGAATGAGAGCTATTTAACTTTCTTCATGAAGCCCACACTGTTGCTAGATGTTATTACTCAAGTGTAGAGAATGCTCCTATCAAACTGTTGAAATTCATAAGCAGGTATCTTCAGTGCATTGAAGGCAGCATTCATGGATCAGCTCTCAATTTGATCAGTTGTTCCTCTCTTACGTTCTGGAACAGCTCTACAGCCCTCAGATGGGAGGTCTTTTAATGTCAGGTGCTTGTTAGGCTAATCTCAAGACTTCTCTGAGCAAGACAATTCTGTTCCTGTTTATCCTTCAAATCAACCCCCACCAAATTTCACTTACCAAACTGTAGTTGATGTGCCTTTTAAAGAGGTGATACTCAAAGTCTTCATCTGTATTCACTTGACCAGTTCTCAGATCCTAGATTTAAGTGGTAGCTGTAATTTGCACCTACTCACGTAGTCTGTGGAGTCCCTTTTATATTCCTTCCTCGGAAGATGGCTTACACCGACTCAATGTGTCTCCTTAAACAATAGAGGCACGAAACCAAACTTATCTTGTCAGGTGTTCAGGTTGTTGCTTCTTTCTCTGGATTTCCCACTCGGCTTGAGATTTCAGGATCTATCCAGGGTATTAGAATGAGCAACAAAGATTGCTTGTTCTCTGAGTGTACTTCTTAGAGAGGATCCCATGCCTTTCTGAGGATATTAGATGTCTAGTAGGATAACCTGCCAGCTCAACTGTTACATTTCAGTATTGTGCTATTCTGTGCTCTGGAATTCTGGCATTTCCCTCGTTTTGCTCTTTTCACGTGCTGCCTGCAAATATTAAAGCAACTCTGCCTGCTCAGAGAAATGCCGGTGATACTATCTGACCACAAATTCATTCTGCCTCTGAGAATGATCTGGAAAGGCATTCTAGCTGGTATGCAATTAGCCTTGCATAAAGAAACAACCACTAGATTAGCTTTGTTTTCTAGACAATCAATCATGTTTGTATAGGCTGAGCCTTTCACTGCCCTGTTCTTTATGCCAGCAGCCCTGCTTTGAATCTTACAGGTAAATTACATTGGCTAGGACTTGTTGACTTTAAATATAATTTTTATGCAAAGAAACTCTCTCCTTCCTAAAAGAAACCTGCCTAGTTCTGTAGAAACTATTGCAACAATATTTTGTTCTTATGGATATTCAGGAAAAGCTGCTTTAGTGTGTGTAAGATTAATTCACTGAGGATGTCTTAGGTAATTCAAAGCTGCATTATCTGATAGTAACCTCGAACAGAAAACGCTTGTGAGAGACTGGATGCTTTTCAAACAGCATTTATTTCGTGTTTGGTTTCTGGGTTTGTTTTTTCTTGGGTTTTTTTTGGAGAGAGGTTAATGGTTTATAAGGGCAACCAATATTCAAGGTAGGTAAATGTACATTAACATCTTCGCTGCCTTTGCAGCCTGCTTGAGGTAGCCCCAGCTGGCTTGTAACATAGTTATAGTGCAGCTGACGAAACCATCGATTCCTCTTAACCACTCTGCCCCTGGAAAATTGTCCCTGTGGGGATTTAAAGGAGTGCAAGTTCTATGCTCTAGATGATGTGATGATACTTAGAGTTGCATGGATGAGAGATGCCCCCATCTCACAATGTAGCTTTGTCCCTAAAGGATTCCTTGGGTGATATGTAGAGTTTTCCTTGGAGGATGGCAGCTGTATATTGTACAGGAAGAGTTGATGGACTGACAGAGCATGATTGAATTGTCTGAAAGGGACGGGACCAAACCTAGATGAGATGTGTTTACTTTCGTTTTCACCTGCTGAAGGTGACTGTCAGCTGCAAGAACTGTAGTGATTGCACTGACAGAACAGCAGGATATAAACACTTCTTTGGTGCAGATCTGCTGCAGGTCTCATCCCACACAGGTCCAGATGTCTGCTGTTAAAGTGGCATGGATGCTGGAGCTTGTGCATCCTATAAGAGAAGAACAGCTGACAGTCATTCCCAAATTAGGTAAAAATGCCAAATTGTGACAAGCCTTTGCCAAATGTTTCGTAGTTCTACGGAGTCACAAATGGAAGAGATCTGTGTCCTCTAAATATTTTCCTGCTAGCTGGTCTTCATGTATCAAGTCCAGCTGCCAAGCACTTGTACCCTCTTATTATTTTAGTGTACGTGTCAGTAAATAACTTATCCTGCCAGTTCTAACAGGGTTACAGCTTGGCAAAACACATTGCTAAAATACCATTCGTTCATAATCCAAAATCAAAATATGCCCTGATCAAGCTGCTCTTAAATGTGGCCACCAGCTTTCTACAGGGCTGCTGATAAACCAGCTAAGGCTAAAGCACATTATGTACAATAAAACTGCCAAAAATGGATGGTTTGTAAATTAGCCCAAGTGTTGTTTGTTCATTACCTGTATTTTTGTCCCCTACTTGAAGTACTGTTTGTGGAAGTTCTTACTGTATTGTGCCTAAATGCTCTGGATATGGGCTGAAATCAGTGTGGTGATGCAACCCTTCTAAGGACTGATTTAACTATATTAGTGACCAAGCAGTATTTCTCTGATTTTCTTAAGGTTTGTTTGTTATTGGGTTTAAGAGGGGATTCTTAATTTTGTTTATCTTACACCTTACTTAAAATATACGAGCTGTGCATCACTGCTAGGTCAGTTCAAATGTTTATTTAAATAATTGAGGACCTAAATCAAATAGCTCTGCTTCATGGCAGTATACATAAACACGTCTGTCACGCTGGTATTTGGGACAGCCTAAAAAACTGGAGCAGGGATCTGCTCAAGTGCTGTAAGCAATGCTTTTTATGGAGTGTGCTTTCTCAACGCGTTTTTGTAACTATTTGTACTTCTAAAGGGAGGCACTGGAGGTGTTTACCGAAGGTGCTGCACCCTAAAACTGCAGTTTTCTCTATTAGCACCACCTCATGCACTGCAGGTGTGGGGCAGGGGGTGAGAAGCAGCTATTTCACCACACCCTTTGCAACGTGGTTTTAGGAGGAGGTGAGATTCCTTTGATGCCAGGGAGGAAGTAAGTAAGAAATAAATTTTTATCTCTAAACACCTTTTATTCATTTCTTTCAGTACTACAGCAGTCAGCTCCATTTAACACTTCACCAGGGGATGTCAGAATATTTTCCTTGGCCCAGATGGAGGGAAGCTTGGCGAGGCTTGGGTGGGGAAGGGAAGGGACCTCTCTCATTTGTGCTGACAAGGACAATTTCCAGCAATCAGGATGAGCCTGTGTGGGCTCAAACTGCAGGTTAGGCTGTAAACGGTGGCTTTTTACCGAGCCATCACAGTGATGAGGGACCTGTTTGATCTGCAAGTCCGCTCAAAGGAGGCAAAATGAGAACACTTAGTGCAAGATGATATAACCGGTTATATATAGTTGTTTACAAGCCCTTCGGAGAATCTGAAATGTGAGAAACCCTCTTCTGCCTTGTTTTGGTTTTTCTCTGAGGGAGTAATTATTTCCTCAGACTTAGTAAAATCTGGTCAAAACCTGTCTTCTCCATCTTTGTTGGAGGGTGAACAAAATTCTAGGGATGTTTTCAAAACCTTCCTTTAATGGAGTTTTCTGAGATTGAATGATGGTAATGCGTTTAGGGACTGGTAATTGGAGATAATTCCAATGAATTAGACTTTACAGACGTTAATGATATGCTAGAGGAAGTCAGCTTATGAAGATCTATGCTGTGCTCTTTTTTTGTCTTGATCTACTGAATAGCTTCTGTAATTGTCTAATACATATTCTGGCAGTATTTGGGTTTCTTAAGCATTTGCAGCATGAAGAAGCCAGCCTGTGAATTTTTAGAGCAGAGAATATAATTAGTTTAAATGCCAGTACATGAAAATAATGTGCTTTTCATCGTAGGTACAGTAACATCTGCAAGGAATGTCTAACTGTGCAGGTACAAATGAAGTAATCAGCTTGACTACTTTTATGGATGAATATTCATGCAAAACACTACTCTCAACTGATTATAGACAGTATTGCTCACTCTGGAGAGTAACTTGCAAAGGTCGCTCTGGTGTACTTCATTTCCCACACTGCAGTCAGGAGGGGACAGCCCTGCTAAAGGAACTTGCTGAAAAAAATGCTACTGCCAACAATGTCCTGATAGGATTATTCTTGCAGCACCAGCCCCACTGGGTTGGACATTGCCCTTCCTCCTGCAGGAAAGTGGGACTGTTGCAGTTAATCCACTTGGTAATGTATTAAGATGTTCTCTGATTGATAGCCTTAGTTTTCTAGCCATTAGGAAATTTGCAGATGACACTAAGTTGGGGGGGAGTGTCAATCAGCTGGAAGGCAGGAGGGCTCTGCAGAGGGACCTGGACAGGCTGGAGAGTTGGGCTGATTCCAGCGGGATGAGGTTCAACAAGGCCAAGTGCCAGGTCCTGCACTTTGGCCACAACAACCCCCTGCAGCCCCATGGGCTGGGGACAGACTGGCTGGAGAGCAGCCAGGCAGGAAGGGACCTAGGAGTTTGGATTGACAGGAGACTGAACAGGAGCCAAAGTGTGCCCAGGTGGCCAAGAAGGCTAATGGATCCTGGCCTGGATCAGGAACAGTGTGGCCAACAGGTCCAGGGAAGTGATTCTTGCCCTGTACTCAGCACTGGTGAGGCCACACCTCAAGTGCTGTGCCCAGTTCTGGGCCCTCAGTTCAGGAAGGACATGGAGGGGGCTGGAGCAGGTCCAGAGAAGAGCAACAAGGCTGGTGAAGGGACTGGAGCACAAGTCCTATGAGGAGAGGCTGAGGGAGCTGGGGTTGTTCAGCCTGGAGAAGAGGAGGCTCAGGGGAGACCTCATCACTCTCTACAACTCCCTGAAAGGAGGTTGTAGCCAGGTGGGGGTTGGTCTCTTTTCCCAGGCAACTATCAGCAAGACAAGAGGGCATGGTCTTTAGCTCTGCCAGAGGAGGTTTAGGTTAGATATTAGGAAGAAATTCTTTACAGAGGGGCTAATCAGGCATTGGAATGGGCTGCCCAGGGAGGTGGTGGATTCACTGTCCCTGGAGGTGTTTAAGATGAGACTGGATGTGGCACTTAGTGCCATGGTCTGGTAACCACAGTAGTAGTGGATCAAGGGTTAGACTTGATGATCTCAGAGGTCCCTTCCAACCCAACTGATTCTATGATTCTTTTCCTCTGTTCTACCTCATAGAGACAGAGGGAATGAATCCTTTTAATTCTGATGGGAGATAATGCTCTTGTTCAACATGGTTTAAAACCTTAAGGATCCTTTTGTAGGGCATTGCAAGCTGGGCCATATTTAGCTTGAGCCAGACTAAAGTTTTTGCCTATCTGACCAAATCAGCGGGTTTTCTTAGTGAAAGTCATTATTTGCAGCAATGTCAGCCCTTAACAGCATATTTGCACACTGGGCTGAATAATCTTTGTCGCATGAGTTTTTTAGTTCTTTGTGCTTTTGTGATGACTCAGTTGTTATTTTTTGGTTTTGCAAGTTCTTGGCTGTTAGTGCTTGCTATCTTGCCCTTTACCAGATTTTGAGGGTAGAACCTGCTAACTGGAGATCCAGCTGTCACAAATGAGATATGCCTGTCTTTGCTGTGCTGTGAAACTGCTTCTTTGTGCCTGTTTTTTCTCCAGCATCACTGGTCCCAGCTGTTTGCCACAAGCTCTGAAGGCTTCTCTATTGCTGTTTATGCCCATACCCCCTTAGCTGTTTACTTGTTTAATGTACCTGTATTAATAAACATGAGGGTAACATGAGCATCTATGAAGTTTTTAACCATCAGTAAAACAAAAAGTACGTTTAATCAGATAATGCCACCTCTCCAGTTTAACAAAATGAAGTATTTCCTACTAAAAACAGCAGCAGCAGTGATTTAACAATGTAATCTGATCCAATATTAGTAACAGACTGTGCCTTTGGGGAGCAGTATAATATCCAATTCACTGAATAAAGTCTGTCTCACATTAAATTCTGGATCCCTCTTAAAAAGATGGCTTCCCAGAATTGTTTCGGTAATTTCATAAAGACCTGTGATTTCCTACCTCTTTTCCCCAGTAATGAATGGAGGAATTACATTGGCCTCCAAAACACAAAGAATGATTAAATAGCATTGTCTTACAAAGATGTCACGAGCACCTCCATCTCCCCACCTTACCTCTTGAGCTTTCCATTCCTCCTCATGTGTCTGGGCAGGAAAAAGCCCATCGAGGGAGTTTGTAATTCCCACATTGCCATCTGTGACTGCTTTGCTTCCAGCAGGAGCCAAAATCTTACTCTTGGTCACTTTCTGAGTAAGCTGTGAGGGGGTGGAAGGAGGGTCCCAAGAAAGCCAAGGGGTTTCTAGTCAAGGCCATGTTTTATTTAAACAAGTAGGCAGGAAACCCTCTAGAAGATTGAACATTGGCAGGGCTGGAGTTTGTAAGCCTGTATATGTCAGGTTTGCATCCATACCAAGGAAAGGGTGCAACAAGTCTTCATTAATCCTTTTGAAATGAAGAGGTTCACACCCTTGCTTTTTAGGTTTTGGATTGTGGTTTAGATATTTATTTGCTGGGAGAGTTGAGAATATCAGATGTTCAGCCTTAATAGTAGGAAAGCTGCCAACATCATCTGCTTCTCTTAGATGAATATGTATTTCAAACATTGTGCCCTGGCTTAAACAGAAGGGCAGGGGTTGTAAAAGACAACAACTGACTTACGGTATGTGAAAAGTCCTGAGGGCAGGCAAAAGTTTGTGTTGGAAGAAGTGGAAAAAATGCAGTTTCTCCATGTGAGGTGGATTGCTCCATATGATTTTAATTCACAACGTGCTGCAGAATGACTTACCCCCGCCCAGACCTTGCTTCGGTGGCCTAAATTGTGTTGTAGCCTCGAAAGTAGGTCATGTTGCAAAAGCACTGTGCTGCTTCCAGTGGCTTTTTTCTTTGTTGCTTTTTTTCTTTTTAAATCTCAGGTTTCAATACGAACTTGCTAAAAATCTCATCTAAGCCTGCAGTCGGTGACAGTCGTAGGGTTGTTGAGGCGTGGTGTCCTTGTACAACAAGCTGGCTTATGCTGTTGTGTTTCAATGCCTTTGATTACCTGAATGTTGAATTAGATGTTAGGACATGTCAAATGTGGTTCTTTATTGCACCCAGTTAGCCTTAACCCTTTTGTTTTGGCAGGCTTTTAGTGATTCACAACAGGCCAGGCCAGTTTAATGTAAGACTGGTTTCAAATGAGACGTTGACTTTCAGGATCTGGAGTAACATTGCTCACATATGGGACTGTCAAGTAACATATGGTATAACTGATTTTTAAAAATTATTCCTGAACAAGTGTGGTCTTCTCCCTTTGATGGGGTTAATACAGCTGTGTTTTTAGAAAGCAGTAGCTAAAAACCTTTCTATGTTTGCATTTGACTATGTCAGAAGCCTTAATGGGAATTTAAACAACTACCTGCCTGTGATTGCTGCCCTTTTGAACCAAAGGCCTCATGACTCACCTGTGTGATGGTGCTTCTACAAAGTCACAGAGTTTGAGTCTACACCTTGATGAGGGAACAACTCAATCAGATCACAGCAGCATTCAGCCCTTCCGCTGAACTTCAAGTAAGTCTGTTGAGCACATTTGTCCAGCTGGGCCAAAAACTCCAGGCATGTTTTCTAGACACTCTTCTTCCTACTGCAGTGACTGAACACTTGAGTACTGACATGGGCCAGAAAAACTTCCCTTGTGGCCAGTTCTGTTACTATAAACAGCTGCTAATAATTAGCAACAGAGCCGCAAAACAACCGGGCAGAAAATAGCTGCCTCTTGGCCGAGTAAGTGGTGCTCTGCCTTGCATCTGGTGAGTACAAGGAGGCAGAGTACATGCAGAGCTCTCCCAGCATGCCCCAGGATCCTTCTGCTTTCTGAACAGGTCTTGAGCTGGGCAGATTAGTTTTTGACCTTGTAGCCACAGAGATGCATCAACAACTTCTTTGCGAGCTGCAGTTTCACACTGGCTTTGGGTATTGCTGCCCAAAGGAGCACTTTTAGCTGCCCCTGTTCCTCCCTGTTGTGATGGGCTGGATCTGTGTGGCCCTGCAATCAGGTAAAACCAACCTGGCTTTATAAAGGATTTCTTTTGGCTTCTTGGATGCGTTTCTGTCAGTTTAGTTTTCGGCCCAAATCAGTTACAGCGTGTAGTTCACGGCTGAGCCGCTCACGTTGTGCGGAGGAAATGGCGGGAGTAAGGAACCAGGGGCAGAGAAAAGGAAGAGCTGCTGCTCTTAGAGGAAGTACTTGCTTATACCATCTTAAAGTGATGGAGAAACCCAGAGTGTCAGCAGTATAATAAGCGACTAATGTATTCTATGTGATATTTCTGTACAAAATCAGTTGCATCGGCTGCTTACAGAGTAATTTTCAATGTATTTTGAGAATTGATGAGTTTTTGAGGTAGTGTTGTAGCCACACTTGCAGAGGGGTGAAGGTCAGCCTTGCCTTTAAGAGCTGCTTTTTCACAGCAGCATTCTCTTTGTCTGTTGGTGTGGTGGAGCACAGAGCATTTGAACTCAAAACATTAGCAATTATCCTTGGCCAGGTGCCATTTTACTCTGGAAAAGGCACAAGCCCAAACGATGCATCGTTTCGCAAGCCAGTCAGATGCTGAAGCAGAACCCAGTGTCCACTTTGAGTTGAGCTGTGGAAGGAATAATAAGTGATGTTTGTCTGCAACGTGGGGGTAGAAGTGTTCAGCCAAACATTTATTTAGCCTGAGGAAAAGCCAGATAAACCCAGAATGCCTTTCTTTCCAATGCTAATATTAAAGCTAAACTTAAATCAACCTAGATAACTTTTCAAGATATGGCCATATTACTTGAAAAGCTGAGCATAAACCAACTTGGCAGAAAAGTATCTGGCAAATGACTGGGCACTTTGAGGCTTGCTGGACTGACATGATTCACAGGTGAAATAGTGTGGTTATTAAAATGGATGTCTTGGGATGCACTCAGTGAAGAATTGGAGGAGGGTAAGGTGTAAGGCTCTGTGAGGAACAGAAATCTGGATTATTACACTTTTTTATCAAACAAACATTTAAATATTTCTTGAGTTAGAAGCACTTACTTGGATTTTTTGTTGTTTATGGGTTTTTTGGTGTGTTGAGCAGAATGGATCACTGACAGGTCCTGATGTGACAATGACAACTGTGACCTTCAGAACCATTAAAGCTACTTAAATTCTGTAAGAATTGGTTCTTAGCTATTTTCCCTTATGAAGTTAGTGGTAAACAACGAAGAGACATTGTATGCAATGGTGGCTCAAGTTGTCTCTTCACCCTTCCTTTCAGCATCAAGAAGGTGGAATTCATTTAAACAGTAGAATCTTGGAGTTAGATTATTTCCTACATCACTAGATAATAATCTCTGTGAGCAAAACTGAATGCAGTTCTTTGTGATTTGAGACAACCTTGGTCAGAATGTATTCTCCCATGTAAAATGTCGTGATAATGTAAGAGGCAGATCTTGAAGACAAGGGATGACTAAATAAATTATTAGAAGCTAATGCAATAAACTTTAAAGACCAGGATGAAAGAATGGGTAGTTTGCTTCAGCTCAACCCTCTCCTTTTTCCCTTAGATAGTCAACAGTGTTTGAACAGAATTATCTCAATCCTTTGTGGTTTGCTCGTTCCAGTGTTTCTTGGGCTCAGCTTATTTTCCCTACAGTGCCTTGGGGTTTTATAGCTGGTGCACACCTACCCTGTTGAGATTATTTCTTACACCAGTAAATGCCTTAAGGATTGCCTAATGGCTTCGGAGGAAGAAAACCCTCTAAAAGATTTGAAATTGTCTCGTTTTCTTCAGTTGGACCCATTTAACTTTATCTACTTGACAAGCTTTATTACTGCTCAAGAAAATACGTGTGTGATTTTACCTGAGACTTGCTGTGTACTCCCCAGCTCACAGTCACGTGCTTTGGCACTGGTTCAGGGAATCTGGTTTCTTTTCAAACAGTGCATTCCTATTCCTTGTTAGCAAGAGAGATCTGGAAACATGCATTAAAAATAGTTCAGTCTTAAAGATTTGGGCAGGATCACTGTTAACCCCCTTTATTTTGGTATAGATGGGTGTGCTGCCAGTCTGCTGACCTCCAGGTCATGGTATCACAAATGCAGCAGCACTGCTTGTCAACCCTCAAGTCCTGAACTAGACACAGAAGTGTGATAGAAGTCATTTGCCTGAGGCATCTTGTTGTATAATTGTCTGACGTGGGGTTTTTGCATCTTTCTTAGTGTTCACTAGGGAAAAGAAAACCACTGAATTTTGTGGGCCACAAATATGACCTATATAACACTTCCTCTTCGGAAAACCCTAAAGAATGGCAGTAATTTTCCTCTGGTTCTTTGATGGTTCACACATTTCTTTCTGCGAACACAACCTGTTTGAGGCACAGGGTTATTGTGATACAGCCATGTCGAGCCTGTAACATGTTTTATGCTCCACTTAGTCATGACTTAGGCCTCAGTGGAAGATAGATAGTAAAAGTGTAACAGATAAGATTGGAAGCAATTTGAGCAGCTTTATAAAATTATGGTTATAGATTAGTTTTCAGGATATATTACTTGCTTGTTTTGTTGAAATATTAACTATTGCTTTACAGATTTTGTCATTGCCTCAATGTGGCCAAAGGTCAAACACGTGCAATTAAGTTGAAGAAGAGCCAGTGTGATCAGGCCCCTCCTTCCATAAACACTTGGCAAGATCAGTATCTGTATCTAAACTTCTCTTCACACCAACCTCTGTACATTCTACTGCCTTATTTGTTGTTAATCATGAAAATGCCCTTCAAAACCAACCATGAAAAACAATTTGTGCTGGATGCAGATATAGGAGAATCACTCTTTGGTATTTTAATCCAGCTCCTCTTCAGATGCCATTTATTTTGAAGTTCTTTGCTGCATAAAAGCCTCTGTAATATTTACTTCCATCAGGTAAATGAATTTGTCCTGGGTAAGAAAGAATGCCACTCTTCAAACTTGCCAAATTCAAAATGAACTTGGAAAAAGCAGTGGCAGAATCTGGATCAGTCTAAAATGAATATGAACACAACAGAGCAGGGCTTAGGAAAGAACTGAAGACCTTTCTGAGAGGCTCTTGTTATTCTCTGGCTCCTGTATTAGACGTGCACTTGGAGTCAGATGAAAGTGCTGCAGGAAGTCTAGCACTGTGCTTACCACAAAATTGACATAATGGAACAGTAATTCTCTGTTCTTTTAGATAAAACCTGTCCATTGTGCTTCTTGCTGCTGCACTTGAACACTGTAACCGCTTTTTCTGGCATGTTTAAAATGTGCTGTTCTTATCTGTGTCAATTACAGCTTCAGAGTCTACCTCCATCCACCATCCATTATTCCTGGCTCCTAAATTATCTGATCACTTCCCATCATCTTCCACTTCAGAAATAACTTTTTCAGTCATCCCCGAAGAGCCTGGCTCAAATGGGCTAAATCTCAGATATCCTCTTTTGTCCTGCCTCTTTATCCTTTCCAGGGACAAATGCTCCCAGCCTGGTGTCATCCCTCCTGTGTGTGCAGGCTGCCCCAGTGCATCACAGAATATTCTGGTGTGGTGAATCCTCTGTGCCTTGTCCTGCTACCCTGTCACTGCATATGGAATGAGGTGTTAATGGAAAGGGAATTAAATCCTTCATAGGCAGTGACAGGAGGGGAAATTAGACATGAGAGAACAGTGGAGACCTTAAAGCCATCTCGTACAGGAGTGTAATCCAACACACACGTTCTGAGTGATTTTGGAATAGTAAGAGCTAACGTGTACTTTCAAATTCTACTGAATGTCATTTTGCCTGGGTCTGCCAGCAATTAAACATTTTGTCACTAGTCTGTAATTAAAATAATTGCTCCTACTCCGGAACATGTATTTTGTAGGCTTTGCTCACTCAGAACTTGTGTTATGTGAAGTGGATGTGCTTTTTAATACGTAGAGTACTTTGTATTTATGATAAACTACTTGCATCTTCTGTTAATTCTGAGTGGGTGGAGAAATGCTTTCTTGAGTCCTTTTTGTTGAGTTATTTAAATGCTTATAGATTAATACCTCGAACTCAAAACTTGGTTTATAGAACTTGCTTAGTAAGTTACTTTAACTTTCTCATGTGATTTAAAGGTTTGTCCAGCTCGAATGAAAATTTTAATGTTAGTTTGTTGATGAGGTGATCAAATATAAGAATTCCGGTAATCCTGGGGAGCCTGAAAGATGAAAAAACCCACACCAAAAAAGCTGATTTTGAAAGGAAGAACAAAATACATGCAATAAACAGCTCGAAGGAGGGGTCAGCAGGAGGGAGTGCTGAAGATGATGTTCCCGTGATGGCCTTCTAGTAGAACAGTATCTCAGGTCACACTGGAACAGAGCTGGTGTTGTTACGTGCTTTAAACACCGAGCATGTCAGCTGTGTCCTAAGGCTCATTTTTAGGCTCACCACTTAATGATCTGGTCTGTGCTCAAGCCCACAAAGAGTTTTTGTTGCCACAGCTTAAGGGACTGGGAATTGCAGTGTGGGGATTTCTCAGACCAGCTCTGCTCCCAGAACCCACATCTCGTGGAACCATTTCCCTGAGGGGTTTTGTCCCGGGATAGGAGTTCATAGATGTAAATATGCTTCCTTCTAGTACAAACATCATGTAATCTGACTTCTTATAAGATGCTTTGTCTCTTTCTCATAAGTGCTTGAACTCATTTTGATTGACATGCCACAGTATATAAATCTGCCAAGGTTTTGTCTACGGCACAAAGGAATGGAAAATACAGGAGAAGCTTGTCTTACCTGGTTGGAATATATTTGAATAATTTTAATGTATGGTGGAAGATACTGTACCATTCTGCTTTCATGAATTTCAGCAGCCTCACAGGCTGTGGGAGTAAGATGCTCTGGTCTTGTGTGCAGCAAGATGAATTCATATGTTGTATATATCTTCATTAGAAGTTGAAATATTTAAATATCGCTCCTTAGTTATATTCATCATGGCTTGTTTTGCTCATGCTTGCTTGAGAAATATCTTCAGTATAAGATGGTGTGATGGTTACTGCAAAGTAATTGGCAACTTCCAAAAGCCTAAATGGAGATGTCTGTGTGACCATGGCAATTGATGAATCATCTTCCTGGCATAGTGCTGGAATATCCTATGCTGTTTCTGAAATGGAAGTTGCTTTAAATTTCCCAGAACTCGTCTTATGCTCAGTGTTCTGAGGATCTCAGACAAATACCCCGATATTCTCCTGTGGCTTTGTGTGGGACCACAAACCAGAGGAACTTGAGTACAGTAAAGCATCATTTAAATACGAGGCGTAACTGCATTTCAATGGAAAGTGCAGAGGTAGGAGGGAACGTGGGATAAAAGACCCTGTGCTAGGCAAGGACAATGGAAAGCAGGAAATAGGGTATATGGTTAAGGAGGGGGGGCACAATATCCTGAAAAATGCTATTGAAATTTTTAAATGCTTGCTTTTTGTTGCAGATTAATCAGCCACTCGATGGGGATTAACAGTGGAGCACCTCTTTGTGTCGCCTTTCCACCTCTCTGTAGCACGAATAACAACTTCAGCACTTCTTCAATAATAATTATGAAACTGGTATTAACTGAATGGCAATTATGGATTTTTAACTCTAACTCACAGTAAACCAGCAAGCCATATGTTGAAATTCCTACCAAATAGCTTTTCGTTCTTGATGTCTCGTATCTATACAAGAAGTTGCAAGATACCTGTTTGTACAAGAGGAATATAAGCATTACTTGCCTGAGGAACAGAAGCAGAAAAGAGAAGACACCCTAACTTGTTCGTGGAGTTATGGTAGTATTATTTATATAGATATAACAAATATATATATATTTTTATGGTAATGAAAATGGCTCCTCAGAATGCTGACTCGGAATCTATGCAAGTTCAAGATCTACCTGTGGCACAGCTTCAGAAACCAGAGAACAAGGAGAATGAAAGTAGGGAGGAGACCATTAGTGAAGGATCCATAGACCGGATACCAATACGCCTGTGGGTGATGCATGGTGCAGTAATGTTTGGCAGGGAGTTTTGTTATGCCATGGAGACAGCTTTGGTAACACCTGTGTTGTTACAAATTGGTAAGTAATCCTCCTTTCTGTTAGTCAAAGCTTTCTGTGTATTTTTGCATTGATTGAAGCCAGAGGAAGAGGGGAGTGGTGTCTACCAGATAAAAGTACACAAGGTAAAAAGGTTTTGGGTTTTTTTTTCATTATTATCTGTGCCACAGGTTCAACTGTGTAAACATGTTTAGGTGGGAAGGATTTCTATAGGCATTCATCTTCTGTCTAATATTGCTTCCCTCTGTAAAAAATGTAACCTGATTTTAATCTATAATTCTTTACTACAAGGTAAGTGTCCTAGAAACTAGAAACAATATTAGGCTATAAAGGATTGAAGTGAAGCTTTTTTTTTTTAATTTATGGAGAAATGCTTTAGGTTGCAGTACTTTAGAATAAGCGGTTGGATAAATTTGTTTTTCGAGCTACTAGTCAAATATTGCATTTATTTCAATCCACTAGTGAGTCTTGTTTTATGTGATTTATCTGTCTAGTTTATAACACATGACTACATATGAATAAACCACGATACCAATAGCCTTAGATGATAATGGGGGGTGTGATGAGGTTTAGAGTAGGCGTAGCCAGTGTTAAACTTTGTGGCAAGTCCTGTCATTAGCTTTCCAATAAACTGTTTACAGTGTTAACAGTATCTGGTATTACCTTTATCAAATCCAGGAACTCATTTTCTCAATCAGACATCATAAAGTATTACATGACACTGAATGGAAATACCAGGCTGACCGTGGTTCCATGAGGGAATAAATCAACCATGTGTGTGCACTGTATAATTGTATATACCATATTTGTATATTATATGTTTGCTTGCTCTTATCTGTGCAGTTGTGCCTTACAGCTTGCTCGGCTGTGGCCAAACAGAAGCACTCAACCAACTAGAAAACAATGTTCAGTGAATACTATTTACAACATCATTAAAAAATTTCAAGGTTGGCACCTTGAATGAAACACCCATATTTTTATATTTTATATGAGAAAAGGGCATTATAGTTTCAGCTTGTGAACAAATCCTTTCATGCAGTCTTCCTGCAGTCAAAAATGTATTTTCATATTAAATTGCTATTTGGTTTATTTTGAATCAACAAAGGAGTGAATAATCAGTGCAGTTAGTGCCATGGGAGATGCTGATGGGTTATGCCTCCATGTTTTCCTGGAAATTTTCCTTCTCAGAGCTCATCGTGGATCTATTGGTGGCATAGTTAAAATAGACATTAAAAAGCTCCAAATAGCTTTTCTGATCGACCTGACTTGCTAAATAAAACACAAGCAACTTCATCTAGGAATTGTTTGTAATGTCCATAACTTGTTTTGAGGTTTTGTGGTTTGGGTAAGTTGAGATTTAGAGACTTAAATCATTTGTACTGGCAACATTGGTTCTGTCACTGTCTGCCTTAAACTCAAACTTGCATCCTGCTTTGCATGGAGATGATCCCGTTTTTTAAGTGTCCTGTCCTTTTTTGTTGGCTTTGTTTGTGCTGGATGATAAATGCATGTCTGGCTAAGCTGACTTTACCTTACCATAGGGTAAGGTCAGACAGTATAAATAAACCATCCTCTTAATTACTGAGCACTCTACCAGTTTACATTTCTTTTGTGAGCTTTTCTAGCTGTTTCCTCCAGATAATTGAGAAATATCTCTTCCCTTCCTTCCCTAACCCCAGTGATCAAAATAACGGTTGGGATTTGGGGG
The DNA here is from genome assembly GCF_001604755.1 of Lepidothrix coronata. Classification (NCBI taxonomy): domain Eukaryota; kingdom Metazoa; phylum Chordata; class Aves; order Passeriformes; family Pipridae; genus Lepidothrix; species Lepidothrix coronata. The sequence continues at coordinate 2,239,422 of NW_016690328.1, forward strand.
AAGGGAAGGAGAGAGATCTCACTTCCAAAAAAGCTGCAAATCGACAAGAGTGATGCCAAAGGCTGTGGGGATGCAGATGATGTTCCATGCCATAGAGATAAGAAATGGAGGAGGCTGTTAAAAATATTAGTGCTTTGGGAGCTAATTGAAATTTTTCGTGCTCGACTCACATTCCCTCAGCAGGGGAATAAACAATGTTGGATTCACTGAAGGGTTAAAGTTATTCACGGGTGACTTATCTGGCCTGTTTGGTAATTACCTCTTACATGGGTCTGTTTACCTTTATCAACCTCAACATCTGTCTGCCTCAGCATGAGCTATATTTATTCCTCACTGGAGGGGGTTGCAATATTACCATCGAACTGCTGTAATATTCCCTTTGCATCTTGTTCTGGTAAAAGCAACGTTCAGTTTCTATGAGATTAAATTGGCTCAAGCAACTATATTTGAGAAGTGGCACCTGGGGAAGTGTGGTGACTCAACCAACTTTATTTATAATAAATTGAAGAACAAGAAGCCTTTTGGGCATCCAAAAAAAACCCCAAAACCTCCTCACAGAGTGTGCTGAATATTAACAATTAAACTTTACAGTGTGTTCTGTACCTCAGAGAAAACTTTGGTCACTGGAATCATTTGAGATTCTTATCAGATGCCGCCATGAAAACCTTGGGCACCTTAGTCTGGTGTAACACACTTTCTGCTTGCAGGTGTTTGACTTCCTTTGCAGTTTTTGGAGCCTGGATCAGAGAGGTAGTTATGATTTGGCAGATGAACAACCAAATTTCATCAGCTGAAGGAGATATGGTCCTTTGGATGATCCTTTTCCAATTCAGTGGTGGTTGAATTCTCATTGTGTTTAAATTTCCTGAAGTTCTCAAATCTTAACAGAAGAACTAAAGGCACCACTGAAAGCTGCTTGAATCAATGGATACTGTGGAGAGGTTATGAAGTGCCTGAGTTGCTGTACCCATACCAAAAGAAGTTCTGATTTCTGACTTCAATCATTGTTTTTATTGCTGTGTTTAGGTCAGAAATAAATGCAGCTACAAACCTATAACAGCCTTGTAGTCATAACTGGGCTTTAGTAGCTTAGCAACAAGAACAAGCCAAATATATATTACATGTTGTTTTTAATGCTAACTTGCTCTTTGGTTTCTTAGTGCCTGCATCTTAAGAATTCAAAATGAAGCAGCAAACTTTTTGGGAAGAATTCAGAGGATGTAAGAATATGCCAAATATGGGAAGTGGCAGCCTCAGTCCAGATGAAATTATGTTAGTTCACACTTTCAGAAGTTATAATCTCTCAAAATCTTCATTAACCTTTCTGAGACTTGTTCAATGAGCAGTTTGTCCCAGCCAGCGTTAAAACTTTACCAGAAGATAAACCTTCAGCACTCGAGGTTTACTTGTTCACCAGCCCAAGGGTTTTGAGGGACTGATTCCGTGTTACCCTTGGATATACTCTGTGCATTAACTCTGCTGTTTGCTTCCCCTCCACATAAACTACTACAAATTCCATAGGAGCAGGATGAGGCCTTTGTCTTCTGAAACATCTGGTACTTAGTGCTGCTTATCTGTGAGAGGGAATTAAAATCCCTGCTATTGTTTATAAATGACAGTGTATTTTCTTCCATCATTGAACTTGGCTTCTAAGGATTAAATCTCTAAAACTACTTTCAGTTCATAAGTTCATGGAAGATTTGGATACATGATAAAATTATTTTGGAAGGGATTTTCCTTGAATAAAAGCAAAAGGAAGGGAAACTGATGACTGGTGTGGTGTAAACTTGGAGAAACTGTTATCTTTTTGAAGAAACTGGTTCAATGAAATCACAGTACATGATTTCTGTTAATAACACTTTAAACCATTAATAAATAATTTGGTAATTTCATATTATTTCCATTGTAATTCAAACAAAATTGGGGTTGTAATGCAAGCAGTAAATCCCTTTTAGTTCTTCTGAAAGGTGGGATTCATGTGCCTGTTTCATTAGGACTGTGGAAGAAAAAAATCTGTATGTTGTGACTTGGGGTGGCTGCTGCTTTCAGCATGAAAACCTCACTGTCTGACTAATGAGTAGTGGTGGCTGTAAACATGAAGTTTCACGTTTTATATTTAATATGATAAAAGCTTTGTCAAGCCTTTACTGTTGCTTCAAAGGCTCTTTCAATGCTATTGAGTGTTTTATGAATAGTTAATAGGCACAGAAGCGACTGTCAGCACCAGAGCTGTTCCTCATTCCCCTGCATAAATTAAATATATTACACCAGTGCTTTTAAAAAGAAACCATGTACATTTACATTGTTTCATGAGGAAACATAAGGTAAATCAGTTTACATGTGCTGCTTACCTTTATAGTGTCACTTAAATTTAGGGATGTTTCCCTGGTGTGGTACAGGAATAGCTGTGGGTTTTCTGCATTTCAAATCTGGGTGCCTACATGTGATGGCATTACTTTGTTTTGCTGTGAGAGTTAATGGGTTCTTGTAGTGAACATAGGCCAGTCTAGCATTAAATATTGAAGTTGGTCATTTTAAGCTTAACCCTGAGCATGGTGGTGTTTTTAGGCAATAACACTAAGGAATAGCATTGCTGCAAACTGTGTATTTCAGTGCTAATTAATAGATTTTACTAAGGAGAAAGGCTGAGCTAAGCAGAGCAAAATAACATAGATTATTTTTGTTTGGAAAAGAAATTATTTCTTTCATTAGGTCCTTTTAAATCAACAAGATACTATAGTTGCTCCTATCTCATATATGTAGGAAAGCTGCTCAGGGATTTGGGCTGTTATTTTACAGCTAAAGCATTTAGATATAATGTCTCAGAAAAAAAATAATTATCTAATATTCAGAATTCACCTAGCCTGAAGCTTAACAGACCGTGCTTAAAGGGTCTTGAAAATCTAGTTCATGTGAAATTGCCAGTATGGAAAAAGTGTATTAAGCAATAATTCAAAGTGCTGATTCTGAGAAATCTCTATGGTAGCTGAGAACTCATTATGCTGAAGAGGTTGAATATTACAGAGTGAACTCTTTTAGTGTGAGGTGGTGACTGTCCCCATTGAAATTTACTGTTGATACCTGCCTGAGAAGAATGGGTGTAGGTAGAGGGGAGATTATGGAGATGTATTTAGAAACCAAGCATGAAATAGTACGGATAAATCAGCTCCTAGGTCTGTTTCTTCAAAGGAATTAAGGTATCAACTGCTGACTCAATTCGGTGTGGAAGGGGGATAGTCTTCCTTAGGCTAAGCCTGAGATCAAAGGAAATCTAAAATCCTTAAAGATCTGGTGGGGCAGGCGGGAACAAAGGGATTGGATGGGCTGTTAGAGGCTGCCTATAATTCAAGTGTAAAAGGGCTGAGTGGCTGGAAAACCTCTCAAAGATGGAGGAAGCTCTTCAACACAAAGCAGCACTGAGCCTATTTCAGCTCAGCTCAAGTAGTCGAGTTTATTCCTCATCCCTGCCAGAGGTTACATTAAGGTTATATGTATTTATAACTGTCTTTCTACAAAGCTGCATCTTCCATTGCAGCTGTGGCTTACCTTACCTTGTCTTACCAGGAAGAAACTGAGTTGCTGTAACCTGCTCTTTGACTCCCAAAGTTAAATTCCTGTTCAGTCCAGCTGCATCTGGGTTGCATTTGATGCCAAGAGTGAACTGCAGGATCTGAAATCCTCCTGGGAAGAATAAGTGGCTTGAGAGCTGACCTGTCCCAAGAGGGGACTGTAACATGGCTCACCTAAGGGCAAGAATTGAATATACAGTGGGTCCAGAAAACCTGGAATAACCAACAATTAAATACATTTTTCAACCTTGTTAGCTTTGCAGTTAGTCTATAAGATCATGTCCAGTTTGTATTCAGATCTCATGTGGTGAAATGCATAAGACTGCAAATATTGTGCCTGAGGCACCTGTAAATTGCTCTGTAAAACCTCCCCACCCATCATTTTTTACTTATTCACTAATTTTATGCCCACCATAAAGGGGTTGTGTAAGACTAATTTTACTGTCCTTTTTTGTTTTTTACCAAAAAGCATGTCAGGCTTTCATATCATGTATGACTCTTACATAAAATATGTTTTGACCTCGAAGTAATAGCAGCACAGATTTTGAACACAGATAGCCCTAAGTGGAAGGTTTGGTTAAAGATCTGTTTAAAGCACCTGTAAAAGAAAGGTGCTGTGAAACTATTCAGATTTTTAATCCTGAGGGCAGTTGGGAGCATGTGCTTTATTTTCATAGCAAGGCAAACACCACGTGGTCTGGCAGTTGTGCAACAGCCGTTACTGACAGCTTTTTTTAATATATAATGTTCTGTTTTTCTTTAAGTAACACTGAATTTGGCCTTCAGAGGCACCACTGATAACACACAGCAGGTTTTGAGCTGGGCTAACGTGAGGATTTGGGCTGGCTGTAGGGTCATACAGACTGTGGGACTTTGGATGAAAAGCCTTTCTAGGAGAGGGAAGTTGAGTGCAAACGACTTCAGAGGCTTCTCCCATAGCACGAAATATTCCTTAGCAGTAGGTGACTTTTTTGTTCCCTTTTTTTTCTTTTTTTTGGCTGAATAAGGTCTGCTGGAGAAGCTACTTCTAAAATAAGGTTCATGCTTACTACAGTGCTGTTTTTTCCCCTTCCAAATCTTTAACAAAAGTCCTTGATCTTTTAAGTGTGTACAATGGGAACGTTAATGCTTTTTTTTTCCCCCTAGTGTAGAGTGCTCACAGTGAAAAGTGTGTGAACACTTTTTTCTATCCTCAGAAGTTTTCCTTTAAAGGAGCGCATGACCAATATATGACACAGGAAACACTTAACAGGTCTGAGACCTGTGGACTGATAGAAGCAGGACACGCTCCAAGGCAAAGCAAACTGTATAAAAACAGAGACTGTTAGCAAAGGATGGGGGTTTAAAAGCAGATTTTTTATTTCATTGTCTGTTCTTCAGTCTGTGATTTGTCAGAAGAGCTTGAGGCCTCCAAAAATAATCACTCTCTGAAAAGGAAATGCACATTTCTATCCTTATGTATCTTCCTCTTCCTACCAATAAGTCTTCCCTGTCCAGCATGCTGCTTCCTTTTTGTCTGGAGTAGCCAAGGTTTAGGAGAGACCAAACTGTTTGGAATGACTTAGGTGTGCATACTTTGAGATCTGTGTTCTCCTCTTTTCCCAAATCCCTCCTCTCCTGCCCCAAGGAGATCCAGTAAAGCAGCAGAAATAAGGACTAATTAATAACACTGCTACAAGCTAATACTGGTGAACTGGTTATGGACTATATTAAAATACTTTTTTATTTTAATTTGCATATCAGCCAATAGCTTTTTTTTTTCACTCTATTGTAAACATGCTTTTGACTTCTCTTTTACCCTTGGGTCACTGAACTGACTTGAAATTCTTTCCTCCCACACGCAGTGGACCCACCTTTTTTCAGTCAAGGCAAGCCAGTAGGTTTTCTGCTGCTTTCAAGGGCAGTTCTAGAGTGGAAATGGGCACAGATGGGAGTCAAGGAACTGCAGGATCCTTGGATTTTTACTAAGATTTCCTTTGAGTAGTAGGGAAAGGATGGGAGAAGTAGGGACAGACTTTGACCGCCTGGAAATGTGCTAAAATTGAATGATTTAAACACAAGTTATGCAACCTTTTTCTGAGCCTACACCCATCCTCTTAGTCTGCTTTCCATCCACATCTCTTTGTACTCCTGTCTCAAGACCCTGACCTAGAGCAGGATGTCAGTGAAGCTGTGAATGCATCTGCACGAGTTTTTCTGCTCAGAGTTTGAGTTTGACCCTCGATTCTGCCCGAGAGGTAACTTTGCCGTAGAAATAACACAAGAAATTATAGTGCTTCCATGCTCCCTATTACAAAGTAATTGCCACCAGGGCAGTTTTCCAGCAGGCAATTACCTGTTCTTTACTATAAAAAGAAACCTTTCAGCTCTTGGATGGGGTTCTGGTGGCGGAGACTTGCAGATGCAGAGCTGAGCTTTGGGTGCCCAACATTGGAACTTGCAGCTCCAAGACTCAAATAAATGGGTGTCTGTTGAACATGGATTGTGAAACAGGTTATGAAAAGGGAATGGCTGAGAACTCCTCTGTGAACAGGAGTCTTACTTTCCAAGGAAATAAAATTAAAGCCACTTTGGAAATGAAATGAAAAGAATGTCAACAGGCTGCTGCCAACTCCTGTAATGCTTTAATAAAGGATTGTCAGAGCTGCAGCCCTGTGAGCTATGTTCTCCTCAGTCTCCTGTGTGCTTATTGCAACAGTCATTCTCTTGTGATGCCCCGTTGGGATCCCCTTTAATAATCCTCTTTTCACCAAACAACAGTTGAGGAATTTTCAGATATGCTTCCTGCAGGCTGTTTTGCAAGAAATTATTGGAAATGTTTTGTGCTACTGATTCAGTTTGATGATAAAATTAATACAAGTCCATTTTAACTAAAGAGGGGAAACTCATGTCATAGAGTGTGTTTACATTGGCTTGGATAAATCCCCTATAGCTCATGTCACTCCATAAACATATTCCCCTGTCTGAAGTCTTGAGTGATTGGGTACAAAGCTGCACAGGTGCAGATTTTTCCACAAATAGATAAACCAACACTGTATTAACACTTGGTGATCTTTAGTTGGAGTCTCAAGGTGGATTTTTTTGCAGTGTAGTAGGTGCAGAGTTTATACAGAAATAAATTGAATTTAAGAGGATTTCATCAGACAAGGGAGTATAACCGGGCCATAATCAGAATGGCCTGGAACCCTAAACTCTGCAAAGAGTAGATGGCAAAGGGGAGGGAAGGTCTTTTATTTGGTGGCAGTGCTGGGCAGGGAGTGGCTGGGGAGAGCACTGGAATACTTAGAGAATGCTGTTCAACCTGGTAGGTGATTCCAGCTGTGCTTTGAAACTGAGGAGAGATTTGAGTCTTTTGCTTATTGTCACGCCTCATTTGGGGGAACAGCACTAATCCCCATTCCCACTGCTGGGGAGGATGTCCAGCAAAGAGGGTATCCCCCTTCCAGCAGCTGTCCTTGGAAACTGTTCCACTTTGTATAAAACAGCATCAAAGTTCATGAAAGCAGGTTTTCTAAATAGCTGCTGTCCCTGTTTGTGGTGAATCCCAATGTGAAGTAGGTGCTTTATGAAGTTGTTCCAGCCTTGAAATGCCCTTGGTCCATGTGCTGCTCTGAAAAATAAAGATTTGGATGCTTGAACCCCTTTTGAGCCTGGGTAAACAGAAGGATTTGAGTCTGAGTTTCTGTTATTTATAGGGAATGGTGACTCCTGGATTCCCGGGCAGATGGAGCTCGTTAGCCCTGTGAGGCAATCCATCTAAGAGAAGGTCACTCTAAACAAACCTACGTTCTGGGGACCTCACTGCCACTGTCCAAGCTTGCTTGGCCCCGGCAGATGAACCTCAGGATTAAAGGGTGGGCTCAGTTCAGCGCACGCTGTGTCTCACCTAAAAAATCCACTGCGCAGGCTCGAAGGGTTAATGACCTTTCCCAAATCTTCGCTCGCGAAGACTGGCCATTATATTTATTATTGACTCCTGGATGACAGTTCTCTGCAGCAAAGTTAGGGGCCATCTCACCAGGCTTTTAGGGTGAGGACAGAACTTCCACACTCAGTTCCAGAAGCCTTCACACACTTCCAGAGCAGACTACTTTTGCCTATGGAGGTGCTGATATGAAGAATGGTGAAGAGAAAGGCTCCATCGCTGCAGTGGCCTGGTTCTGTCCTTGGTGTCAGCTCTGTCTTTGGCAAGTGTCCCACCACGAGGCACTGCAATTGCCTTTAATATGCTGATACATTTTGTATAAATTCTGCTCACATCATCTTAACCTTGAATTTCTCTCCTCCCCTGGATCCCACTGTCTGTTCTTTCTGGCTCAAGCGATAAACTGGGCTGGATCGTTTTCTATGTGTTCTCATGTATAGACTGTATAAAAACATGAATTTCCTCCTTTTATCAGTTGTGCTGCTCTGTAAACAATGGTCTTTCAATAATTCAGTCTATCAGAATTGAGGTCCCCCCCCAGATAATCTGCAAATTCCAAAAATATCCTGCTGGCTTTAAATGAGCTCGTGATCTGGAAGTGTTTTAATACCTCTTACAAATGTTATATCTGGACACTTCTGGAAAGTGTTTCTTTGGAGAGTGGAGATCAAGTTCATGCCCTTCAGAGTTCATGTAGGTGGCAGGAAAATAAATATTAAATTACATATTCCAGAACTAGTATTAAACTTTGATACTCTAGGAGAAATCTTAACAAATCTAAGCCCAGCAAAGCGCCTTGGGTATTCAGATAAATGATTGTTTACCGGGGTTAATTACTTGTAGTGGAGACAGTTGCAGCATTCACTGTTTTCTTTGCCTGATTTGGAAAGTCAGGCATAGTGTCCTACCAAGCCAGACATTTTCTGGCAAAGAAGAGTCATTACAGGCATATCTGCTGTCCTACATGGCCTGCATCAGGTGACTTCAGAATGATTGTTTATCGTACTCAGATGCAAATTAAACAATTGATGCGGCGATGGGAGGTCGCTGCAGCCTTGGAAATGTCTGAACTGCCGTTTTATTCCACAGAAATGAAGAGCAGATGCTTCATACTCTGCTCCTTTTTTCTCCCTTTGAGTCATTATTCTGTAAAACTTCACGAAAATAGGTTTCTGGTTGCTAGATTTTGGTGTCAGCTTATCACCTCTGTGGAGGTTCTGCACTACATCTGCCTTTTAAGAAAATCTGCTTATACAAAGAGGTTTTTCAGTAAGGGATATAGGCCTGATATTAGTGCCTTTGCAACACAGAATCCCAGATTGATTTGGGTTGGAAGGGACCTTCAAGACCATCTCATTCCAACACCCCTGCCATGGGCAGGGACACCTTCCACTAGATCAGGTTGCTCCAAGCTCCATCCAAACTGGCCTTGAACACTTCCAGGGATGGGGCATCCACAGCTTCTCTGGGCAACCTGTGCTGGGGCCTCACCACCCTCACAAGTAAAGAATTTCTTCCTAACATCAAACCTAAAACTACCCTCTTACACAAACTAAGTGATGCTTTCTTAATACCGACTTTAAATAAGAGCAGAATGAAACTTTGTCATCGGTCTGAAATAAAAATTGAACTTGAATTTTTTTCCTCTTCTTTCCTTTACAACAAACAGAAGTGTGCCAGAAACACAGTTTTCAAACCCAGACAGGGTAACATCTCAGAGGTCATCACTAGGACCTGTGGAGAGCAGCAGTGTTGACACTCCTTCCCCGGGGACTTTGGGTCCGCCCAGTACAGACACCCTGTAACTGTGGAGAAGCTCACGGAGTGCATGGGGGAGCTTCTAGGATATTTGGGGACAGCATGAGAAAGTCAGATTATGTATCAGTTGAAAAGCTGAGGGTGGCTTTTTCTCTGTAATTTAATTAAGGAATAGTTTAACAAGTGCTCCCCCTTCTCTGAGTTAGTCAAAGTCATGGGTCATAAATCTTGTGCCAAGGACTCCATTGGTTTGGATCACAGCGTGTGCCAGAGGTTATGGAGATAAATGAAGAGGAAGGTTATTTTTCTGCACTGTGTTTTCTTACCCTGTTGACATGGAAAATGTCTTTAAATGTTTTTAAGCTGTAACCTTCAGGAGAGGAGTTTGGTACAACTTTCCCTTCATCAGATATGAAAGGATCGCCAAATTCAATCTTGAAAATTATTGCAGTTTCAATCCTAAAAAGTATTCAGGTTCTTTGTCACATGACTGGATAATGCTGTGTTGCTGACTACACCTGTAACCTATAGAACTTATATATATATATGTATATATATTATGTGACATATATTTAACATATATAATAATATATACATATGTAATAATATATACATGTATATATAATATATAACTCATTCCATTCTTTTGTAAGTTCAAATGACAAGAAAAAGGTTACTAGCAGAGTGATGTAAATGAAAACTGCTTTTCACAATGGGATAAAAACGCTTGTATGGTTGTTGGAAAAGAGTTCTGTTCTGCTTTGTCCCCAGTGGGGCCTAACTCTCATAATTTGCACATTTGGAAAGGAAATGTTTGCTGTCTTATTGGCTAGTGTGCTCTGCTTGTTTGACTTCAGATTTTATTACTATCAATTCCAGTTATCTGGTGCAAAGTGACTCCATGGATCTCATTATCCTTCACATAGAAATACCAGTTGTATAATTTTTTGAAACGGCTCAGTGAGAGTGGAGGAGCCACTTCTCTGGGACACAGTGAATGAGTTATTTGGAGTGATGCCTGAGACTCTGCTCTAGTTACCAAAATTTCCCATGTATGTAACTTTGTAGTATGACCCTGCAAGCTCAAAATACTAAGATCAAGGGTTTTATTTAACTAGAGTTTAGAAGACTTCAATGTGAAAGCAGCTCTGCTTTTAAATCTCTCCTA
>NW_016690328.1:2249851-2337061 GCF_001604755.1 Lepidothrix coronata
TCCATGTAAGTTAATGTTCAAGCCAACACATGCAAGTGTAGGAAAGTTTGAAAGTTAAAGACAGGCTCCATAAACACCAACACTGTCTAATCAGCCCCAAAATTTCATCTGAGAGGATGATTTTCTATAATGCTTCACCCACAACGTGGGTGGTTGATGGCATGAATAGCTATAGGGGAAATACACATTTTTTGTGGGGAGACACCCTCAGTTGATTAAAACTCTTTGTCTCATAGTCCTCTCCAGCATTTTTACATCTAGAGATTAAAACCACTGGTGAACTGCAGTGTTTTTGCTGGAGCAATGGTCTACATGGAAAGCTCTGCCTGAAAACTCCAACCTGCAGTTCATTTGTTGAAGCAAACAGGGAAAGCACTAATAGGATTTATGTTCTGCTTGATATAGCCACATGAGGAATTAACCTCAATAAAGGCAACTGTGTAGAGGAATGCAGTTTCTCTTTAGGAGCTTAGTATGGGTTATTTGCAAAATTCCTCTGTTGCTGGGTTTTTTAAGCATACAGTGAATAATGTGTTAGAGGAATCAGCGTGTTTCTTTATGTATTCATTCATATAATTCAGCAGTACTTTTAAAACAGCAAATAATTTAAAAGGAAATGTGCTACCATTCTCTGCTGAACCTTTAGCTGGTAGAGCTTCCCAGTAGCGCAGTTCTGACTAAAGTGATCCCAGGCAGAGTGTTTATTCCCAGCATAAACAAACCTATAGTCCAAAATCCTTTAGAAAGGCCAGAAGGTTGGTTTTTCAGCATGGTAACAATTAACAATACACTTTTTGTAAACCTGTTATGGGAATGGTGCCTTTTTGGGAGGCTTTGAGTATTGAAAAGGGGAGTAAAGCGCTTTGAGACCTCATGATGACAATGGCCTAAGGAGTGTAGGTAGGATCAATTCAGCTTTTTTCCCCCTCTGGCAGTTTGGGCATTTCTAGCTGGATAAAAAAATTACTTCTAGAATATGAAGTGTCTATTGTGTATCTATAATGTTTATTAGCTATTTTTTGTGTTGGGTTCAGGCAGGGTAATTATAGAAGGAGCTGCTTGTACCATCCACTGACCCTTAAAAGGACTATGAAATTGTGATCCCGGATGAAAGGTAAAGATCAACTGTCTGGTCAGTAATCCTTGGGAAGATGAAGGTTCTCAGATGGTGTCTGCAGGGGTACACATGCCAAGAACCACCTCCTTGAGTCACTGTGTTCACATGGCTTCCAAGAGTGTAGTCAAGCCTAAAAATTGGGGAAGGAGAGGATGACTTTTATCAATGTGCAGAGACAAGCTCCTTGGGTTTTACTCTCAAGGCTGGAAATGAACTGTTTTCCTTGCTGTTTGCAATTCAAGGGCGCAAATATCGTACTGACCCAACTCCATCTGGCTGCCTGCTCAACAAAAAAATACTTTTTTGGCTACCCTCAAGTCTGCTTGCCTTCCTTTTCCAAGTTCTGTTCCTGGATACACTGCCCAGATGCCATGCTGGGCTGTGTATATGCCAGTCATTTGTTTGGCAGCATGAACCAGATCCTTTATGATTCCCGAGGGCTTGGGGGTCAGTGGGGTGGAACGGACACATCAGGGGTAAACTTGTGCTGCAGTGAATGGGAATTAATATCCAGGTGATGCCTTCCAGCTCAGTGTTTGCTACAACAGTGGTTTAAAAACCTTGACTGTGAGCGAGTGTCAGAAAATTTGGGATGTCTGAGCTGTGCTCTTCACCTTGCCCTTGCTCAGTTTTGTCAGTCAGGCTTTCACCTCCTCTCGGGGTCTGGATAGTGCAGTGTGGAAGGGCAGTCAAAGCTTCCCTCGGACACAAACTGCTTGCCCTGTGGAGCAGAACAGGACCAGAGCTCCAGGGGCTCAGGCTGCACCTGCTGCTGCCTCATAGTGCTGTGGACACCCCCCTATTGAATAGGTCTCTGTTAAGCAAGTATGATTTTAATAGAAAACTTGTTCTTAAGGTGAAACTTTGTTCGTTAACCAGATTTTTTTAGGCAGTGGGAGGTTTGGTTCAATCTGGGTTGAGTACCCAGAGTTAACAGGTCAGGTTTGGATCAACTTGGAGAAAAACAATAGGTATTAACACGAGTTTTTGGTTAGGATTTGACTCAGTTGTGTAAGTAGATGGTCATATCCCAGGGTATTAACGTGTTAATCACTGCAACAAAAGCTCCAATGTCAATTCACAGCACAGGTTGCTCGAAGTCGTGCTGACAAATTTTCTGTTGTATATGTGAGAGCCTCTTGAGTTTGGGAATTCTAAAGGCATTTTGAACCCAAAGTGCCTTTGTTTATAAATGTGCCTATACTCTGGAAGTGGTGACGAAAGGCCCTATTGAGCTTTGGATAAACTGGGATGCTGCATATCTTCAGGCAACACATGTCACAGTAATTGATGTGTAATCTTGCAGTGAGACGAGCAGGGAAGTGCTGCAGAGTTACGTAATGAACTGGGGCATCACGTACAGCTGATGCATTTTAATTACATCCCGTAAGGGCGAGGGAAGGATCAGTGTGGGGAAAGGGCTTATTGATTGCTGCCTTCAAACACGGGGCTGCATACATTAAGACCCTTGGGAGTGATGGGAAATGGATGCTGGTGATGTTTGTGTGCGTGACCTTTCAGTTCTTCTGTATCTGCAGCTTGCTCAACTGGCCAGTGACAGGAGAGACAGGCTGGGAATAAATACATTGACATTGTGAAGTCAGCCTCGGGTGGTTCTATTATAGAGAACACAGCCTGTGTTTTTCTGGAACAGGGAAGAAAGTTTTCAGCTTTTTATTTGATGTAAACACCTCTGTTATACCCTTAAAACTGCTCTGCAGTAGTGGTTAAAACGAAATTTTTTTATTCCTGCTGGTTCAGCACATTAAAAGTTGCATCAAATTTAATCTATATTCCATTTCAGCTCATTAAAGCACTGTGATGCAAATTTCTTATTAGTGTCAAAGTGATATATTTCTAAATATTGGTTAATAAGTGAGAGAGGAAGAAAAGTTAAAAACAAGTTTCCCAAGAGCCAAAAAGGATGGCACAGATAATCTAGAAAACTCAAGTGAATCTGCTTCAGCAGTCAATAGGAGCTCTTGGCAATGTTTTTTCCTTGCTCTCTCTGGAGCTTATTTACCTGCTGCAGCATTGGGAAAGCTTGTTTGGCACTCTCAGTGTTTGTGCTTAAAACGTTCAGCTTCTGGCTTAAGTAAACCTGGCACTTCTCACTGGTCTGAATGTACCCTGGCAAAAATAAATACCATGAGTTTGATAAGGATATAATTCCGTGGAACCTATAGGAATTGCTAATTAGCTATAATAAAAAAATCTACAACAGCAGTTGATTCTTTGTTTTTTCCTCTTCAGCAGCAGCAGGAGTAGCAAATAAATCAAGTAACAGACATATATGCCAATAATGGATAAGGAAGTAGAAAACTGGATTGTTGTAAGGGCGGAAAGCTAGAAATAGCTTACTTCTACCTGAATTACTGCAGGTTACTCCCGTGGAAGTAGGTTAGTAGGAGGGTTAGAAACTTTAAAATAAATAATTGAAGCTTTAAAAGCTGTACTTGGCAGCATTTGTGATCATGCTGAAAGGAAAACCACATTTGCCTGCCTGTAGATCAGCCCTGGTGTTCTCTCTCTGATGCCTCAAACCTCAGCTGTTCTCAGGCTTTTGCTTCCCCTTTCCCCCCTTCCACACATACCTTTGGCTCCCTTCTCCTAACATGCGCTTCTCTTTCCTGACACAGCACCATAAAACTGGGTTATAACCAGAGATTGTCAGGGAAGCCACATAAACCTTTCTACAACTTTGGCAGAAGGGCAGAGGAGGAGCAGAGCTTAATGAAACACTGACGGCTCCCACGGTTGCCAAATATGAGAAGGGGAGGACAGTTGTAGGAGGCTGAGAAGCATTAATTGAGCAGAGACAGAAAATGGGAGAGCTGGATGATGAAATCCTTTAAGAGGCCTGTCACTTATTTCCTTAATTCCATTTTCCAGAAGTGTTATTTAACCCACCGTGGTTGCTGCTGGCATGCTGTTGCATGGGGGATTTCAAAAGGCAGAAGAGCTTTGCCAGAAGGAGATATTACTCTTCTGCAGCTTAAAAGCACCTCCAGAACTCTGTATGTGAAACACCACACTAATATTTCTGTACTGAAGCTGTTGAAGAGCAAGAGCTTTGTTTTATTACCAGTTTGGTTGGTCTTTCAAAATGGGTCGCTCTAGTCTAAGTGCAGACATGGCACGTTAATAGTTTCCAAATTTTTGGAATTTGTTTCTGCTGTAACAGTGTGGCTTGTTTGCATCCAACTCCTGAGGAAATTTAAAATTTGAAATACAAGTTTTAAGGAAATGTTGGGCAGTTTTCCTGCATCTCAAACCTAATGTCATTATTTTAATTTTCCTAATTATTTGTTCCTGTATCTCTAATGTAGATTCAGATTTTGTCTATAATCTTGTCCTTATGACAAGGAGTAGCAAAAGCAGACATGTGAGTGCATTTTAAAGGCCTGAATGTGCTGTAAGAGGTTTGGATGCCACAGCAATGCAGGGAGCAGTTTCCTGTCCTGGAAGAGGATGACAGACATGCCCTGGTCCTCTCCCCTGCAAAGTGTCTCTTTGGTCCTGTGGTTTTTTCCCCAAGCATTCCAGGTGGGCTCCAGCTGACTTGTGATGGTCGTTTTGGGAAGAATTTTCTGCATTTTGCCTTTGGATTTCAGTCCTTTTGAAGTACTATGCTATTTATGTCCTTGTAATATTCCTATTAATGATCTGTTCTCTTGCTTATCACTCCCTCGGTGCTCATAACCCCATCCAAATGGAGGCATTTATCCCTCCACTCTCATGTCCCAGAACAAATTCCTCTTTTGCACGGAGCTAACCAGGAGGAGGAGGAGGGAGAGGAGAGACTTCTTGCAAGTGGGTGATGTTTGTGCTCCAGAAAAGTGTGTTCAGCTTGCCGGGTGCACGTCCTCCTGCCTATGAGATGCATATAATGTGCTGACAGCTCGTGAATGTTGCAGGCTAAGCAGAAGATTTGACAGGCACAAGAGGAATTTCAGGATGTGAATTTTACCAGTGGGAAGATTGAAGCCACAGTTTTGATATTGCTCCTGTTTTATGTGATGTTTATGCAGTAGGTCGCTCCCGAAACACTGAGCAAATAAAGATGCCTGACAGCTTGCTGGGCAATCATTTTAATGTACAAAGCCAGCAGCAATGAAAAACTTCATTTTTGCTCTGAGCTCTTCCTCCTGAGCTTGTGCAAATAAACTGAGCCTTTGATCACAAGTATTGATCAGTATAATTTTTCTCCAATGTTGTTGTGCTGTTTGCTGCTTGTTCCGAGTGGCTTCTGAGCAAATGCTTGGCTTGAGGAAGTGTCTTACACAGGCTGAGCAGGAGTCACTGAATGAAAAGCAAAACTTTCCACATAAAAATCAAGTCCAGTATAAGGCTTCATTTCTTCTGCAAGATACTGTAACATTTGGGGTGCAAATTAGAGTCCGTGTTGTCTCCTGTGCTACCAGACTCTGATTTCAAGTAGCATTTTAAAATTATTTCCTTCCTAAAAGCTTGTATTGTCACTACTCAAATCATGATAATGGACACCAGGAGAAATTACTGTGCTTTTTCATATCCCTTCCCTGTTGGTCAGAAGTCCTATTTCAATCCAGAAGTTAAAAGGTGGTTTCTCATGGGTGCAACAAACTCTATGTACAATTGCTGACTGTACACCAGTAGTGCTCAGACCACCAGTCAAGCCTATTCCCAGTGCATTGATTCAACATATATTGGCTCAGGAATGGGGTTTTTTTTGGCAGCTCAAAGTCCCACACAAGCTCTAAGCCATTAAAAGTCCTAAAATCTGAGGGGAGATAGCAAGAACCAAAGGATTTGTGGTCAAAGTTTCATGGTGATGAAGTTGTCAAAACAGGCATTGCAGCTTGTTTGCAGTTTCTCTGGGCGACCCAGAGGGAGGTTGCCCAGAGAAGTTTTGGATGGCCCATCCCTGGAAGTGTTCAAGGCCCTGGGGCTCTGAGCAACCTGTTCTAGTGGAAAGTGTCCCTGCCCATGGCTGGGGAGTTGAAATGACCTGGTCTTGAAGGTCCCTTCCAAGTCAAACCCTTCTATGACTTTTATTCTATGACCCAAATGTGTGGCAACTGCATTTTTATTTTAAATATAAGAGAGTGCATATTTGGGTACCTTTGTGTAATGATGAAGCCCCCATGCCTCATATAGACTAAACTGCTCGAGTTTGCAGTGGTTTCTACAATTTTGTTGTATAAGATGAAAAGCAGATACCGGGATTCAAACTTTTCCACAGCTCTTTGACAAGCATTGGTTCTGCTTGCTACACTCCTAAAAAACCCAGCCTTAACCAAAGCAGCTTGTATAAGCAATGCATTTTTAAGCAGATCAATGTGAAACATTTTTAGTAGCACACAGTATTTTATACAGGAATGAAATTGTGGAACAGAAAGTATTTGCAGGGCATGAACAACTTCTTGTGTTCGTTCAGAAATTTGTATGGTGTTTACTTAAAGTGTATAAACAAAGTCTCTAGGTGATGATTTCTGACAAATGAAAATAGGACCTTAGCATCCTATTCCCATATCAGATCTTATTGTTAAGCTTATAAAGAACTATTTTTCCCCCAATAGAACTTATCAAAAAGAGGTTTTGAATAGAAACTGCTGCATGTGACTTAATCTTTCTTCCATGTAACTCGTGACCTCACGCAGCCCTTAGACTGATGGTGACACAGTGAGCATTTCCTGTGAACCGTGAGCAGTGCTGGTCCCACTATTGTTGGGCACTTTTTTTGTCTGGGAAAAAACAAACCCTTATTTACTAGAAGCCAGTGTCCTGTTTGTTTGTAGCTGGCTGGGAAATGCCATATTACAAGGGTCTCAGTGGCAGTTGTCGCTGCTCACAGAAGCTGTTGTTGTGTTTTGCTCTTTTTCTCACTGATTTGTATGAGACTTTGGAGTCTGCCTTGTGACCTGCTCCACATTCAGTTCACAAATACTAACCTTGTTTATCCAATATGTTTTTTTCCTCCTCGGTGTTTCCTCAGATTAGCTGTCAGTAAAAGGCTAAATAATAATCCTCAAGGTTTTTTTTTAATTCCTCCCCCGTGAGGCTGCTGGGATGGATGCTTTTCCAAGCTGGCCTATAGTGGTTTTGCTGTAAGAACTGCTACCTGGCAAGGCAAGCGTGGTGGTGGAAAATTACAGACAAAATAAAGGAACAGCATCAAACTGGTAATGGGATGCAGCTGCTTTGGCCTTCCAGTCTGTATGTGAGTCTCAGCAGTCTTTGGTGAAGGCACATGCTGTGTGGAGCCGCTCTTGGCCATACAAAATCAGTCCCAGCCGAGCTGCAGCCTGTTCCAGGTGGATGCAGCAGCTCTCAGCAGTTGGGACGTTTCACATTTGGCTGCAGGAGGCTGTGGCAAGGCTGTCACATGGATGACAAGCTCTTGGCTGGGCAGTGCTGCCCTGAAATCCAGTCAAAAGCAGCATCCCTGCATCTGTTGTGCACGTCAGAGCCTGGATGCTGAAGGGCTGCTGGCCCAGCACATCCCTGTAGCCAAGTTATTTAAAATACACACTCCATCCGAGTCCTTGCCACTGGATGGGGGCGTCAGAAGGAACTTCTTGGTGTCAAAACATTCCCTCTATCCCCACATTTCTGTTTATTGTTGTCTTGTACTGGCTTGGCTACCTTCTGAACTGTCTTCCTATTTTAAAATATTGCATAAAATTATGAATTTCTGTAGGTGTAGCAGCATATGTATACAGAGGAAGGACATGTAATTACCTTCCACAACTTTCTAACGCCCTTGCAGACAGAATTTCTATCAAGTTTCATTATTGGAGCTCATTCTTGTGAGGCAGAAAACCTCTGGAAGACTTGGGGGTTTTTCTGTTATTTATACACACACACACACATACACACACATACATATGTACACATACACAATCTCTTCAAGTATTTCAATTTTCAGTCTTATTTCTTTTGCTTCTCCTGCCAAACCACGCATGCCAACCTAAATATGCATATCATGTACGCAGACATTCGAGGTACTAAAACCAGAACAGCCTCTTTTAAGGGAAAAAAAGTATTTTGGGGTTGGAGTTCTCCTTGTCTGTCTGGAACTTTCTCATTTATATGAGAATGTCTAGCACTAAAGCTGCTGTTGAAAGGATTAAGGTCCTGGAGGCTCTGCCAGCACGAAGTGTGAATTTTAGAAAGAACATCTGCGGGGTACGTTTTGAAGTCTTACTTTGTGGGGCAGGGGGGGTCACGCTCAGTGCCTTGGAATGCTCTTTCCTGGAAATCTCATGGTAGAACAGGGCTGTGAGCTTTAAAAAAGTCTGACTTCCCACAGCAACAGTGCACAGACATCAGGTGACACCTAAATCTGTGCAGAGAGAAAAGGCTCTCCTGGGCACCAGAACTCTCAGAGTTTTGGTGGACTGGGCAGACTGAGCATATCAATAACACATCTCAACTTCTAGATATAGGAAGCAAACATTAAAGGAAACCCTGGATAATTCACTTCACTGCCAAGTGCTAAAATGATTGCTCCGCCTGTACATTGCTCAGGTGAGGAGTCTCAGACAGGTTCAGGAGGGAATTCTTCTGCCAGCAAATTAATTGTTCTTATACTGCTGTAGTTTAGCTTTCATGAGCACCCCTTCCCATCAGGAATCTTCTCTAACCCCACTCTGTAGTTTTCCACTCAAGTAACCAACTAAATTCTGATGTGAGGACCTCACAGTTTACATACTTACTAGTAAAGCCGTACACTTAATAAATTATAACTGTTTTGAATTCTGCACCACTGTATGTAAAACACACGTGATGATTTTATGAACTGCTGGCTTACCCTTGGAATGCAGTTTGTCAGAGCTCTGCCACTTAGGCTGTGGAAGCAGTCCCATGGCATGGCTTCTCCAGCAGGAGAAAAAGCAGGTTGTGCTCATATTGACGATTCCCATTACACAATCTGTGGGAATGGCTCGTGTTTCACTTGAAAGTTATCCCTTTCCTGTTTACTTGGGGGAGCACTCAAAAACTTTTTAGAAATTCTTCCATTTTTCTTGGCATGGAGCTATTAATTCCCGTATAGATTTTTATTGTGGCCTCTTTTTTCTAGATATAGAAACTGCTGCTAACGAGTAGTTCAGTAAAAAAATATCAAAGTGGTTTGTCTAAAGAAGGGACTCCAAACATAATGTTTGTGGAGTTTTAAGTGTCCTTTTTACCCTTCCATGAAAGCTACATCCATAGTTCTATTCTGAGATCACTGAGATTCACACCTCTTGCAAAGTAAGCCATTTTCACTGTAAATATTTAGATTTAGGCTTTTATTTATAATACTTAGATGTTAGGAAGATCACCCTTTTCAGTCAGTGAAAATAAAGCCTTCCCAAGAAAGTATTTCAGTCCCTCTCCTCTGACTCATACATGGAAAGGTAAAAATCCTTGATTTTAGGCATGTAACAGAGGTTGGGTAAAAACCCTTCTTTCCTTTCTTTTACTGGCCTGTAAAGTCAAAGCAGAATGCATACCTTAATCTGATTTTGAGTTATAACATTTTTAGTAAGTACTTGAAGTCAAGTACGGAGTGTTTTTAAATAATTTTAGGACATTTTTATGACAGTTAACTGTGGCTGTAAAGCATAAAAAAATACCTATCTGTCCAGTTTAGAAATGTGCAGGTTTTACAGTTGAAGGACAAATATTTGTAAACAGTTTTTAATTCTCTGCACATGTCATTTTGAATCATCATTTCAAATGGATTATGTGTTTCCAGATCTTTTTTTTCTAAAATTTCTATACACCACAAAGAATTGTCATTGCAGACTGGAGACAAAGTCCCTCAAGGACAGAGGGACAGGGAGCTGTGCCAGCCCCTGGTGTCCCTGGATATGCCCTCTCCTATTGCTTCTTCCTCATATACCAGAGTTTCCTTGTTGTTTCTGCTCAGAGTCTCCATTAAAATGAGTTGGTTGTCTCAATGGATGTTGGAATGTTAAAAGAGAATCTCTTAATTATGTTCATTTTTCTTAAATCTGTCTATTTAAGGTTGTTTATTCATGTAAGATAGGATGAGGCTTGTAATGTGGGTGACAGAGCTCTTGCCAGCCCTCACCCCTGTGTTTATTTAAAGCCACTGTGTGATTTACTGCAAAACCTTCCAAACGTCTCCCAAGTGTTTACTGATGGATGAGCTCGATTGAGACGCCCCAGCTCATAATTCACAAGTCACAACATAATTCAGCAAAGAAATGTCTGCTTTCAGCACACAGCACTTATGCAGTGATACAACATCGAGTTATTCCAGATGTTGGTGATCCATACAATAAAGATCCCTGGTGTTGGTTCAGCTGCAGCTCCTCACTTTGTTTAAAACAGACTCTGCAGTGACTTTGGCCTCACACAGTAGCAACCTCTGGTGCTTAACCACTGCTCCCAGGATGGCTTTGTGGAGGCAAAGTGGGATGAATATTTACACGTTGCTTTTTTTTTCTGTGTCCTGCACAAAAATAACTCACCCTAAATGAATCATACCCAGCCCACCATTTAGTTTTACTTTCCTTGAACCAAATGTTTCCTCTTCCCCATCATTAAATATTTTTTAAAATATTTATTATTTAAATATTTATTATTTAAATATCCCTGTGAATTGTGCCTGCTCAGGCCTTGATGAGCATCGGCATCCTCATCCTGGAGCAGGTGAGGGGCCATTTCAACACACAGTGCCTGAACCTGCTTTTGTGCTTAGGACGCTGTTAAACTTGGTGAAATTTAAAAGGAATGTTAAAAACACGGGGACATGGAAGTTTTCCCTGCACTTTTACTGGAACTACTGGCTTCCTGACTTGCACCTTTGATGAGGATAGTGCTCATGAAGAGAAGCTGGGTGGTGCCAACAAATATTGGGGTCTGGAGGGACAGTGCCAACACTTGTGTCTTCTTGAACAAAAGCTTTAAACCTAATATGGACACACAGACAGAGCGTGTGTCTCAGCTGAAACTTCTGTGTCAGCCAAGACATCACCAAACAGTAGGAAAAGCTGAGCAGGAGTGGTTTGAACCATGATGTGACCATGGTGCCACATGTACAAACCCAACCTGTGCAAAAGGAGTCAGTACTTAAATGGTAAGTGCTGACCAGTACAGGCCTGGAACAAGGAAAGGTGGCTGAATCATGGTGCCATCCCCTGTGGCAGGGGGGAATGTTTGGACCAAACATGGCATGTTTGGTCCGAAAACACGGATGAGGCAGTTTCAGAAGTGGCAAGTCTCTTCCAAAAACTCTGTACTCATCAGGGCAGCTGTGGCCATTCACTTGTCCATTAGCCAAAGTTGAGTCCAGTCACACAGACCTTAGCCTCAGACCTGGATTTCAAATTCTGATGGTGAAATTAGTTATTTATGCCAAAAACTAGCTTATTTTCCTATCATTTAATCTGTGTATCACACACAGCATGCAGCACTCTTGGGAAAATCTGATTTATCTCATGGAAGAAGTCAGCATTGCTAGTCAAGATTTGGTGGTCCTTTAAACAGCAGGAGATTAGACTTCCAAATTTGCAGCAGAGGCTATTCTGGGCAGGGATTGGTATAATCCTGCGTGGTAATGGATGCTTCAGTGTGCTGAACAGGGAGCACAAGGTACAGGTTGATCTCTCCAGCAAAGGTCAAATGCTGCTCACTCTCACCATATATGGGTTTGAATAATAAATGGTTTTCCTTCCTGGGATAAAGACACTGACTTTTTCTATCTTGGCATCAGCTGAACTGCAAGAAATGGATTGTTTTGTTTTTAATGCTTTGCTAAGAAACACGTCAGAGTGGTTACCTGCCCTCCTGCCCTGTGCTGATAAACGGGAGGGAGGCAGAGCCCAGAGGAGCTGGCTGGTGCTGTGGGCCAGCCTGCCATCTGCAGGCCACTGCTGCCATGCTGGGGACGTGGACAGCAGGGCTCTGGGGGCTCTTTAGTCTCCAGAAATTATGTGTAACAAGTTGTTTTTTCCTGATAAATGCTATGTAATAAATCCAAGTTTTTCCCATCTGATCCTATGAATAGTCACCTCTGTTCTTAAAAAAACACAACCAAGGATAGTAGAGATAAACAAACCTTCTCTAGAAGTTGATGAGTAATTGCTAATTGGTTTTTTTATTGTCTGTTGTTCACTTCTATAAAAAAAGTTTTTGTGCTTAGAAATTGGACATTTCATATGACAGTCAGATTCTCTCCATCGTTCTCAGTCCATTAAATGTTTAATGACTCTTTATGGGGATGGCCTTAGATGAACAGCACCACTATAATGTTCAACTGTAGAATCTTAAAAGTTTTGTTGAGAAGGGGATATGAGTATATGACAAACAGGTAGCTTCCAAGCACCCCAGAATCTTTGTTTTTATACTCCACAAATGGTTAGTGGATACAGTAATTTAAATATTCTGATTGTTACCTTCTGATTGCCCAGGTATTTGAAGGATAAATGATCTGTGCTTTCCTTAGCTGTTTTATTAACCATTGCTAAGAAATCTCAGCTGAGTTTTTAATTTGGGAGAGAATTCACTGTAGTTAAATTACTAATCAATTTACAGTTCTCAAAGGTATGACTAAATTTCCTGTTTAAAGTGAAACCTTTGGTGTGCACCACATAACCCTTCAGTCGTTTTTGTCTTTGTTTTAGGTCTTCCTGAACAATACTACAGCCTCACTTGGTTCCTCAGCCCCATCCTGGGCTTGATCTTCACTCCGCTCATCGGTTCGGCCAGTGACCGCTGCACCCTGAGCTGGGGCCGCCGGCGGCCTTTCATCCTCGCCCTCTGCATTGGTGTCCTCTTTGGAGTTGCACTTTTCCTTAATGGTTCTGTTATAGGTAAATAACAAGGACCCCCCTTGCCTGTATCTCCTAACACACCTGCTTTAAGGTTTTAGTGTAGGAAGTAAAGATAGTGCTCTGCAGTTGGTGTAAGTCATATTTAATGTTAAAATCACGAGAGATCTCCACAACCCTGCACTTGAGCTTTGTCCACCTTGTGTGGTTTTATTCTTACTCACAGGTTGCTGTGCTGAGTGTTGTGCAATCATGGCTGTTACTGGTAGCACAGTGTTATTAATACAACGATTGCCAGAATAATGTTTGCAGTCGCTGAGACGAATTTGGTCAATCCTTGACATGGGAAAATTGTAGCAACCTGTTCACAGGGAAATGTTTCCTGTTGTGATCCATTTTCCCTTTAATGCATATCTGGCAACACATCCTGTTTCCAGCATTATTTCAAAAATTATCTTTTCACTTTTTCTTGTGCTTTTCTTAGACCCAGTATTGAAATAGTCCAGAACACAGTTAATATTTGTTTATCAAAAACCATGTGGGAAAATAATTTTTCCTGAACCCCCATCAAAGCTGGTAAAAATAGTTTCCCTTGAACGTAGTTTACTACGGAATTTAATCTACAATCTCTTTGTAAATTTAGTGCAGGAGAGGTGACAGCAAGTACCTTTGGGGAATTGTTTACATCACGGTTGGACTGATGCAAACGAAAGGAACTTAGCACCTAATAACATCCTCTTGGCTCTTTTTTTGGGTTAGGTGCAGCTCTGTTGTGAAAAAGTTAAAGTAATTGAGGGAAATGAGTGGAACATTATCTTGGCTCAGCTTGTTAAAGCCAGACTGGGATGCCATATGATGGGTTTCAATTTTCTGCAAAGTGCAGTGAACAAACTATTCAGATAAATGACATTTAGCTTATGCTTTTTTAATTTACCCAAGCAATAAATATTATTTATTTGAATTGCTATCATATGGCATCAATTGTACTTTGTTGTGGTGTCTCAAAGGCGTATTCCTCCCCCTCCAGATGTTTGCAGGGTGTTAGATGTAGCCCTCTTACACGATTTTAAGTGATAAGAAGCTCCCAGTTCCATATAGGAGTTTCGGGTTTAGGCGCCATCGATACCTGCAAGCAAACCTCATGCTCAGTTTATAGTCTTATTTTCAAGACTTTTAATAAATTAGCAAAAAATATTGTGCTGATCTTTTATTTTTCTTGTTCACTTTCCTACCCTTAGTCTGCAGTTAATTACAGTCTTAATTGCAATTTGGGGAAACAGGAGATGCTTCAAAACCGCGGGGTCACTGTATTGGACCCTCTTCCTTAGTGTGGCTTTTGGCAGTAGGAGTCATAGGGAGGGGAACAAGGAGCACAGAGGTTTGCTAATCCCAATAATGATACAACCATGTCCCAGGGGACAACTGAACCCTTGCTCTCTCCTGCACTGTTCAGATTTCCAGCAGATCTAAAGCGCTGACACCATTGGTGTTTTCTGCTGTAGGGCTTAGCTGAGCCTGGAACACTTATAACCTTCTTCAGCCTTCAAAGCACTTGGTATAAATGAGGATTGAATATGCAGGAATCAGCACTTGAGATTTAAATGATTCTTGGTGGCTTAGCCAGTTCATCTCCTTCCACAGTTATTTTCATCAGTTACACTAATGGTTTTATCAGAGCCTCGCACGCGTAACTTCTAAATCTCTCTGATTCAAGTAATTTCATACTTTTGTCACTGGTTCATCTCATGACAAATTATCCAACTCTACACTAATGCTGCCTTTCTACTTTGCAGACAAAAAGCATTTCATCCCGTGCTGTCAACAGAAGCTGACTGATGCCTTTTGCAATGCAAAATACCTTCATGTTGCTTCATCCTTAAAAGTTTTGCTTACAAAAAGGGATCTAGAAAGTGGGAATGGTTAAGAAAAGCAAAGAGAGTGGCGAAGGGGTTAAATTTCAGTTTATCCTGGGGTACTGTGACCCTTGCATGTAAAGCACTATGTCAGGAATGCTGTCAGCAGTGCATTTACCTGTGGTTGTAACTAACAGGTGATACATCTAATTTTTGGTGTTCCCCTCTCCCACCATGTCTTTTATAAAAACAGCCTTCAGCAGCTGAAGGGGAATACATGGGAGGAATATGAAATAATTTAAGAGATACTGCAGAAATAACATTCTGAAAAATAAATATCAGTCTTAGGAACATAAGAACATACTCTTTGTCCCAGACCTTCCATGACACCAAAGAACTGAAATTGCCATTTTGCTCCTTTGTAAAGGAATGTTTGCAGCAAGCCTGTTGGCCACCTCTCTCTTAAGGAGTTAAGCTTGCTCTTAGGAGTTTTCCCTTTTTGAATGACATGCCCAGATTCCTCTTCTGTTTTCCCTCAGGTCTGGCTATTGGTGACGTCCCGGACAAGCAGCCCATCGGAATAGTCCTCACGGTGCTCGGTGTGGTGGTGTTGGATTTCTGCGCTGATGCCACCGAAGGGCCGATTCGGGCCTACCTGTTGGATGTGGTGGACAGTGAAGAGCAAGACATGGCCCTTAACATCCATGCCTTTTCAGCTGGTATGGACTTAGCTGAGATGTTTTTGGCAGCAGATCAGTCTTCCTGATGACCAAGTTGTGACTGAATTGATTTTTCCTGAACTGACTTCTTTTTTTTTTTCTCTCTTCCACAGGCCTTGGAGGAGCAATTGGTTATATGTTAGGAGGGCTGGACTGGACACAGACCTTCTTGGGTGGTATTTTTAAATCTCAACAGCAAGTCCTTTTCTTCTTCGCAGCTATTATTTTCTCTGTCTCCGTTGCTCTCCACCTTTTCAGCATTGAGGAGGAGCAATATAACCCTCAGCAGGACAGGATCGATGAGGAAGGAGACACACTGTCCAGTGTCAAATTCAGTGGCAGTCTCCCCCCTCTGAATCGACTGAATGTAATCAGTGAGGAAGAACCATATGGAACTTCCATGTTCCATGATGAGGTTCAGTCAGAGCATGATCTCAATATGGAGTTCCTGGAGGTGAACATTGTGAGAAGCAAGAGTGACTCGGTTCTGCACATGCCTGATGCCACACTGGAGATCGAATCAGAGCTGCTTTTCCTGCACGACATCGAACCCTCCATTTTTCAGGATGCTTCATATCCAAACACTCCCCACAACACAAGC
Source organism: Lepidothrix coronata (assembly GCF_001604755.1). NCBI lineage: Eukaryota > Metazoa > Chordata > Aves > Passeriformes > Pipridae > Lepidothrix > Lepidothrix coronata. Next base: position 2,265,910 of record NW_016690328.1, read on the forward strand.
CAGGAGATCATGAAGTCCAAACTCAACCACCTCTCTGCTTTCCTCAGGGACAGTGAGAAGGAGGAGGAGATGTTGCTCGATAATCGCTTAAACGAAGATAAAGTCCCAAACATCAACGGCTCCCTACCAAAAGAGTTCCTCAACGGGCACGCCAGGATAGGCATGAAGCAATCCAGCACTTCCAACTCCATGCGGAGGCGGCGGCACATGTTCTACCGGCAGCCGTCCTACACCTTCTCCTACTACGGCAAGATCGGCTCCCACCGGTACCGGTTCCGCCGCGCCAACGCCATCGTGCTGATCAAGTCGTCGCGCAGCATGAATGACATCTACGACATGCAGAAACGGCAGCGCCAGCGGTGTCGCCACCGCAACCAGAGCGGCACCACCAACTCCAGCGGGGACACCGAGAGCGAGGAGGGCGAGACCGAGACCACCGTCAGGCTCCTGTGGCTGTCCATGCTCAAGATGCCGAAGGAGCTGCTGAGGCTCTGCGTCTGTCACCTCTTGACTTGGTTTTCCATCATCGCCGAGGCCGTGTTCTACACGGATTTCATGGGACAGGTCATCTTCCAGGGCGATCCAAAGGTAAGGGGACAGTTCCCATGGGCAGACCTGCTTTTGGGGTTCCTCGTTTCTGAGATGTGCTGGGTACAAGAAAGCAACATTTGTGTTTGTGTCTGTTGCAGGCCCCTTCCAACTCGACTGAGCTGCACGCCTACAACGCTGGGGTTCAGATGGGCTGCTGGGGGCTGGTGATTTATGCCGCTACTGCTGCTGTTTGTTCGGGTAGGAGACTGCACAATCTCACAGTGGAATGCACCTCAAACATGTATTTATTAGAATATGTGAATTTTAGCATCATAGAATATCCTTACTTGGAAGGGACCGAGGATCATCGAGTCCAACTCTTGTCCCTGAAATAGTTTTTGCTTCAGTTTGCATCCACCTCCTTGTTTGGAGTGAAGGATATCATGGAAAAGCATTTCACATGGTCATAAGGGGAAGGGCTTCTTTAAGAATCAATGTGAAAAAGTTCCTCCAAATGTAGAGGTGGAAAAATGAGCAGATGGTGAAGTGGCATAAAGTACAAAATGAAATCAAAGGATCTTGAGTGGCATTTAGCGAGTCATCAGGAAACTGAAATCATGCTTGGTAGAAGATTGAAGCATATGTTAAGAGGGTTTTTGCAAAGATTGTTTTTAAATCAAAATTATAAATATGTATTTCTGAAAGTCATTCTGCAGATAATTTGGACTTGGACTAGACTCTAAAATTGAGAGTTTTTGCCAAACTTAAATTCTGCCTTTTGCAGCACATGTGCACGCACGTCTGCACAGCTCAGTGGGGACGGGCTCTTCCTGAAGCAGGAATTCATCCTTTTCCCAGTGAGGACCGGGCTGTGCTGCTCAGAGAACCCAAATAGGCACTGAGCATCCATGTCCTAAATAGCACTTCGAGCTGCCATGGCCACATCAACACCCTAAAACTTCAGTGACTAAACTGGGATTTAAGGGGAAATGGCTTCAAACTGAAAGAGAGTAGATTTAGATTAGGTATTAGGAAAAAATCTTTGCTGTGAGGGTGGTGAGGCACTGGAACAGGTTGCCCAGAGAAGCTGTGGATGCCCCATCCCTGGAAGTGTTCAAGGACAGGTTGGATGGCCTCTGAGCTCTAGAGGAAGGTGTCCCTGCCTGTGGCAGAGGGGTTGGAACTAGATGATCTTTAAGGTGCCTTTCAACCCAAACTATTTTATGATTCTATGATTTCTGTTTCATTCTTTATCTCTGCAGCCTTGTTGCAGAAATATTTGGATAACTATGACCTGAGCATAAAAGTGATCTACATCCTGGGCACGCTGGGTTTTTCCCTTGGCACTGCAGTGATGGCCATGTTCCCCAACGTGTACGTCACCATGATAATGATCAGCACGATGGGAATAGTGTCCATGAGCATCTCCTACTGCCCCTATGCGCTTCTGGGACAATACCATGAGATTAAACAGGTATGTGGAATATTTGAATCAAGGCAGAGCATTCTTGTTTCCCTGAAGAACACAGTGGCAAAATGGATTTACTAAATCCCATTGTTGGAGATACCTGCTTTGCTGGGATGCGTGCCAAAGCTCTAATGGATAGTTAATAGCAGGAGCTGGTACTGAAATCAGATGGTCCTGGCATCGAGTTGGCTCAGGGGGTCATGACTGCACATACCCTGTGCTGAGGTATAAAAGGATTTGGGTGCATATGGTAGACAAAGAGAGATTAAATTATTATTGGAGTATTTACTATGTACATAGTTGTTACTACTGTCTTGGATGTGGTGCTTTAGCGTTACTCAGTCTTGGATATTGAGGTGAGTGGGGAAATGCAGCTGTAATTTTGGGGAGACAAAAGGCAAACTGATTCTGCTGGAAACAAGGACAGGTTTACTTCTTTTTTACCACTATTCTGTTTGGATTGCAAATTACAGGAAGATCATTTATTACAACACGTCTCTGCTTTGGGATCGGGAGGGGGATTCCTTTTTATAATCATAAAAATAATTCCCACCAAATGTTTCATGTAAATCTTTTTCTAAAAAAACCTAATCTTGGAGCTCACTTGTGCCACAAGTGACCCAGCAAATACCTGCCTCATGCTGCGAGGTGAGGAGGCTGTTGATGAGTAGATGAGGAGACTGTTTCTCTGGAGTTGTGATGCCACAAGGATGAGGTGAAGTCACCCACAGGGCTGAGAAGTTCAAGGAAGGTTCTGGCATTTGAGTGTTTGCTTTCAGCCACTGTTTTACCTCCCCTAACACATTTTTTGTCTTTTCACAGTACATTCACCACAGCCCTGGGAACTCAAAGCGAGGGTTCGGCATAGACTGCGCCATCCTGTCATGCCAAGTTTATATCTCCCAGATCCTCGTGGCCTCCGCGCTCGGCGGCGTGGTGGACGCGGTCGGCACCGTCAGAGTCATCCCCATGGTGGCTTCCGTGGGGTCCTTCCTGGGGTTTTTGACAGCCACCTTCTTGGTGATTTACCCCGAAGTGAACGAAGAGCCAAAGGAAGAGCAGAAAGGACTGGGTCCTCCGGAGGCAGCCGAGGGCGGCAGCGCGGGCGTGGAGAAGCCGACGGTGCTGAAGCTGACGCGCAAAGGAGCCACGGCGGCCGAGCCCGAGGGCGAGTCAGCCGTGTGAGCCCCTCGCTGCTCACCCACATTCCAAGGAGTGCAGGTGCAGGATCAAGAACTTTTGTTGGTTTGTTTTTTTGGGTTTGGTTGTTTGTTTGGTTTTTTTTTCAGGAAAAAAAAACAAATTAGGACCTTCACTACTCGTAACTAAAATCTGCAGAAGAAAAGGCAGTTTCGTGCAAAAGTGTAAATGAAGTTCTGTAGTCCTTCCTCTAGGTTTGAGCGGGTCGCTCGGATGCTGATTGCTTTCTCTACAACTTAGAGACGTCATTTCTGAACACTTTTTTTATTAAGAACACATTTAGATTTCAAGTAAGTTTTATTAATCTGCATGAGACTCACAGTGTATACAATTAGCAGTTAGAAAAAAATTTAAGTTTTCGGCTGTTTTTAAACTAACGAAAAATGGAAGCGATCTCCACCTCTAGTCTCTTGCCATTTTTGTCTGAACATTTCAGATTTCACTAGTGTAATACCCGAATCAAACGCTCAGACAACAATCATTTTTTTTTTCAGGAGCATGGTATTACTGGTCTGACAGCTACTTTAATTTTAGACTTCATGTTTTTGTTAGTGCAATTACTACAGAATCCTTTGATTTGCAATTATTTTCAAGAAAAGCAAAAGCAATTACTGCGGTTTCTGAGAAACTGCCGTGAATTCTTCTTTAGTCATAACTGTTCACAGCCACTCCCAAATCTGCTGCTCTTTGGGGGAGGGTGACACTGTGTGCTGGATTTCAGCTCTGGACGGAAGGAGCAGCAGCTGGGAGAGGTGACCAGCACTCACAGGTTTTTTTATCACAAGTGCTGCATTTTATGAATGTCGTTGGAATACGCTGTGACAATTTTTAGCTGGGAATTTTATGTGCTGTGGTGAACTCGGGGGGGTTTTCTTGGCATTTAAACCTGATCATCTCTGGATGAAGCTGCCACGGAGAAAGGGCATCTCCGGGATCAGCTTCATGGGAGGGGGCGTGCGGATTCTCTTCCATAGGGAAAGGAAGTCATGGATTAATTGCACTTTTTATGATCCTTTAACTTCCTGGCTGGGAGCGCTGCAGCCGAGGTGAAGGCACGGGGTCAGTACAACAAGGTGAGCCCAAGGCCTACCTCTGTCACTTTATGGCATAGTCTGGGTTTGTAAAAATCTCTGTCAGAAACAGTTTTTTAGGCCTTAAAATTCCAGTGTTGCTGTTCCAGTCCCTGTGTTAGAGGAATTGTAGGCTGGAGCTCTCCTGAGCTGCCATTCCAGTGTCATCAACACATCCTCCTGCCCCCTTCCGTGGTTCAGGACACAGCTGCAGTGCAAAGACATTCTTCTGGGAAGAGCTTGCAAGAGTTGTGCTAGTCTGATTCAAAATAGGTTTGGATCACTATCCAGCAGCCACTTAAAGCAACTTTCAAAACCAAACTTAGTTTGTCCTTTGTCAGAAGAGTTTGTGATGCTCTGGACTCGTTTTGGGGTGGGCCCCCTGGCTGCCCTCAATCCATGTGCTGGACAGACACAGAGCGGTGTGACATTCCTGCTGCCTCAAACTCCTCCTGCTCCAAGACTTTCAAATGCCTGTGTCAATCATGCTGCAATCCAGGCAAAGAAGCTCTATTTCAAAATGAGAAGCTGTTTTTAATACATTACTTGAATTGTCCATGTGTTTGAGAAATGGATGTTAGGGTGTATTTGAGGGCTGGCGTCCCTGTCAAATTCCTGGTGGCATCCATGGATTTCTCAGCTGAAGGCTTCCAGTCAGCACCAATGGCCTCTGCTGTCAAGGGTGACATCACGAAGTTCTGAAGTACATGTGATCACACAGGATGTAGGGGCTGCTTTTTTAACAAGTATCTTGAGAAACTCTTTTTTTTTTCCCTTTGGGGTGAATATTTTTTTATTCAGAACACGTACTGTGAACTGTGTTCAGCCAGGGGAGCGATACTACTGAAGGGTGTGAGACCTTACTGAAGAAATCAGTCGTGAGAAATCCTTGAACTGAACTTCTGCCGTGAATTTTATCATCTCAGTTACATTTAATATATTCTGGTGATGTTCACTGTTGCAGAGACGAGTGTTGTGTTACAGCCTAGAACTGGCATTCGTGTAAGTTACACACTTTAAAGTGGCTTTAATGTCTTAGTTTTGAAGCTCCCTGAAGATTCTGCTTTCTGTTAAATGACCTCTGTCAAGTACTCCTCATTTTAATCTCTCCTGCTGGAAAGGGTCTTCAGCAGTTTAAAAACCTGCATCTTCTGACCAGTGCCAGCCTTACCCTTTTCCCATGAGTTCCATTGATCCTCCCGGATCAAATCCTGGTTACTCCACATTGCACCTTCTAAGCCGAGCTCTCTTTTGCTGCACCATCCCACTGACCAAGGACCTGCAGAGAGGGAGGAGAGGTCAAAGCTCCCTCTGACTTCACACCCACCAGAGGGACCATGACACCATTTTGGGGGTGAGCTCACCCACATTTATTGAGCTTTCTCAGCCAGGGAAGGGCGAGGAGGGAGGAAGGACCTTTCAAATGATGTTTCCAACCCAGAGGTTTCAAGCAAAGGCGGGGCAGGGCCAGTTTTGTCCTGGGCAGTGCTTGGGACAGCCTCATTTCTAAGACCTGGATGTCAAAATCCGTCTCTGGAGTTGTTTGTGGGGCTCATAAGGCAGGAGTACGCGGCTGCCATAGCAGGAAGCTGATTTCACTCCCCAGTAACAGTGAAGGAAATAATTATTCATTGTAAACACACTGAAATATTTGTAGTGTTGCCAGAAGAATTAACTTGGGCAGCCCCAGCCAAAGCATCTCCTGCTGTCCCTAGGCCAGCCTGGGAAACCCCCACGCCACCTTTACGGGCTGAGGGCTTTTCCTTGGATTTGAGTTTTCTTTCTCACCCCAGCACTTCTCAGGTTAGAGTGGGCAACAATTTATTTCTTCATCTGTCCCTCACCTTATCTTTTAATACAGAAATGATTATTTTTTTTTGCCACAATTTAAAGTAAAGTAATACAATTTTAAGTGTTTATTGCAGAAGTTGTGGGGAGAGAGATTTGAAGTGGCTTTTTCGTTGTTGTTCCTTGTGACAACAAGCACCACTGTTTGTTTTTGGATATCACTGTCTACTCAAAGTCATCCCCTTGGACCTTCACTGCAGTAGGACTGAAGTTTGGTGGTTTAATTCTCTGTTGCTTGATGCTATAAACAATTTGAACCTGTTCTGCTGCAGTGACACCTCAGACACGAGGCATTGTTTGTGCTCAGAGTCTCCAGGGCTGAAGATGTTTGATGTGAGAGCAGAGAAGCTTTAACTTCCACCCCTTGGAAAGGCAGAGTGTGGGTTTGGCCCTGTTGGGTCATTCCAAGAGTCCAGTCAGATCTGTGCTGTTCGTGGATGGCAATTTCAGACTCCAGAAGCAATAATTTCTTAGGAATGTTTCTCTTCCTGCTGGTTTGATGACTTTATAGAGATTTATTGCCTAAATAGCCTTTTAATAACAGGAATCTGGTGTTTTGCTGGCGCTGGCTGTGAGCAGTTATGGGAAGACTGGGGTTGATCATCACCAGGAGGGAGGAAGCCAGTAAAGCCAACAGAGGTCCTTCTCCCCTTTCTCTTGGAGCCTCTTTCCAGGCTCTGAAATATTGGGCTGGAAAGGAGGCGGCTGCAAATTCACCCTCCTGGTTTTCCTGCCAATGGATGGTGGCACACAGACCCTGGGATGGAGCAGGATGTGTGGGGTTTGCCACAGAGGCAAGGACTGAGTCTTTCTTATCTCCCTCCCATCTAATCTGAATCCCCCAGCACTTGGAATGACAGTGGCAACAATGGTGCTTCTTGCCAGGTACCTCATTAAAACCTGGTTCCATCCTTAGGAACAAGTTCCCTGGGTGAGCTTGGATTCCTCCAGCATCCACCACAAAAGGCAGGATTTTCCTGGCTGGCAGGTCTCACAGCCTTGCAGGCTGAGTCACATTTAGGGGTAAAGGTGGGAAAGCTGCACCCACATCTGGGCAGGAGGGAAGTGCAGGGAGGGCAGGTGCCTTCCTGGAGTCCCTGAATCATAGTCCAGTCACTGAGATCTGGGGTTTTAGAGGGGTGTGTGTGTGTCTGGTCCTGTGTGTCTGTACATTTGCAGACACACTGCTCAGTCAAAATACCTTTGGGGGTTGTGTGCTCACTGTCACCACTCCACAATGTCTTCAACTGAGTTCTTCCAGGTTTCCCCTCATCCCAGTCCGATGCTCAGCTATAAATATGTATCCTATTTAAATGAACAAGTAAACTCCTGCATGATATTCCAAGCACATGTAGCAGCTTCGGCATCTGAAGTATCTGTTGTGAGAGAGAAGTTGGTTTTCTTTGCAGCTGTTTTGTCCTCGTTTCCTTTGAATAGGCCAAATAAATGTAACGGACACCAAATGTTGCACAGAAATGTTGTTGATGACTGTGTGGAAGAAATACCAAATTTTATTTTTCTTTGCAGAAACTTTATGGTTCCAGAGAGTCCTTTAGCTGTTTTCCTTCCTTAAACGACAAAGCTGAACGTTTGTAAAGCGCGTCAAAAAAGAAAAAAAAAGGTCATTTGGAAAAAAAGGGGAGCTACCCAAAGTTTTCTGTCTTGTCATGTTGCATCCAAAGGAGCTGCAGAAGGTCAAATACCAACTGGGGTTTGATTCTGAGGCTCAGCAGTTCAGAAATTGCCTTAGAAAACAACAAAAAGGCTCAATTCCTTCTCCTAACACAGCGCTCACGCCCACCGATCTGCTCACTAAGATGTTCCAGGCTTTCCTGGAAATCACCTCCTGGAAAACTTGATTTGGTTTGGTTCTTCATCCCGAGCAGCACTGTGGCTTCACCTGAAACCCAATGTCACCCTCCCTGCCCCAGGGAGGGCGAGGGGTGCCCAGGAGGGGCAAATACGACCCCCCCTAAAAGGAAGAATCTGCTATAATTAAAGGGCTTTTGATGCCCTTGTGACCTGCAAAAATTTTAGGGAAAACCCAGGACACAGTTCAATTTGACATGCTCTGGCACATTCATTCTTAAACTTGGAAGCTGGGAGTGAAGCTCTGGGCGCGTTTACCCAAACTCTGGATCTTCTCAGTCCTTGGCAAGAGCCGAATTGTAATAAATAACCCCAAAATCCAGACCTTTCTCTCAACAAATTGGCAGTTCCCCACATGAATTTGGTTTTCCTGATGTAACATGAACACTAAGCCCTTTCGGTAGCCAAATGACCAGCTTATTTTAAATGCCTCATATTACTAGAAAGCTGCATATAGGCATCTCATAGCGGGGAAAAATAAAATTTAAAAAAAAATTAAAAAAAAAAAAAGAGAATATTTAGTTCCTTTGTGAACTGGCCATATGACAACTACTTTTTTATCAACTTATTAAGTTGGGGCACTATAATAGCTCTTGCTGAGTTTAGCAATGTTTATAAGCATGTGTTAAACACATAATGTTGTTTTATGAGGAAAAAGGGATAAAGAAAAGTGATGTCACAGATGAATGTTTGAGTGCGTAGACGGCATAATGTATGTATGATTTTTATTTCTACACTGTTGAGCTTATTTTCTGTTTTAAGGTTAAAACAAAAAAAAAAAAAAAGATTTGTTGCATGAGAACTGTTTTATTGTGTTCTGCACTTTCTGTTCTTTTTTGTATAATCTTGATTTTTTTTTTTCATTTACGCATAGAAAAGGAAAACAAATCAATTTAGAGATATTCTACTCCACGAGACATTGTGTTCCGATCCGTTGTTCCGAAGTTCGATCTTAATAAACATTTCAGTAAGAGTTGGTGGCTCGTGTCCCTGTGGTGTTTGTAGGGAAGGGGAGGAGGAGGACACCCGGTCCCTGAGCTGTCCAAAACAACACTCACCTGCACCCCAAAGCTTCACTGATATTTCCAAAAACGCTCCTGCCAAACAAACATTGCCCGGCAAAAAAAATCAAGTGTCACAGTTCACAAATGCTTGGTGAATTGGGGTGCCTCGGCACAGGACGGCCTGGGAGTGTTTCGGAGGAAAGAAGCATCACCTGCAAGTCCATGATTCCATAGCCCTAAGCAGCTTCCAAAGAATTCAGTTCCCATCCAAACTGATCAACCTCTTGGGCCATTGGGAGTGACAAGAAGGGAAAGCCAGAGGGACTCCTGGATGAGATCACAAGCTGACAGGGTTAAACTTGCAGTGAAGAGCTCAGTTGTCCTGTTTGATTTGTACTTTCTGTGACAGATTTGATCTGTGACTTCTCCTGAAGGGAATTCCTCAGAGTCAGTATCGGCAACTCCAAGAATTCAGTGCCAAGTCAATGCCCACTCAGAGTTTAGTTTATTTTTGACTTAACACGGCTCAGCCACGATCTTGTCACTGGACTGAGGTTAAGGAAGAACTGAAAACATGAAGTAAATCCGACTTTCAGCCAATTTATTAACTTGCTTTTTCACCAGCACCGAGGGAAGAGCACGGGAAGGAGCCTTTCCAGATTCCTACAGGACACCCAGCCCAGGCTGGTTTTGGGTGGATAGTGTTGCCGTGGGAGTTAGGTGCTGAAAAAATCTCCCGGAGCAGTTAATTAGGGGTGAGATAAGAAAGGGTTTATTATGCCAAGGCAAAGATGTTACAAGACGCCCCCGCCACCCGGCCCGAAAAGGTAAAATTTAAAAAAACAACCAACCAAACCCAAATGTGCCCACCCTGTGGCCTTTACTCTGGTCCGCCCCGGGTCCACCCCCTGAGAATGGGTCTGGGGGCTTTTTGGGACCCTCTGTTCATCCCATCTTCGTCTTCATCAGAGCACAAAGGGTACATAGTCACCCAGTCTTTGACCGTGTTCTGTGGTTTAGGCCCTGATATGCTGTTCTGCCAACAATCTAGGCCTTGCCTTGACAAAAGACTAAACATTTCTGCTGTATTCGGGGGTAGGGGTGATATAGGGAGCATAGAATGGGGTAAGAGGGTTAAGGAATGTGTAAACAAGGGTGCTAGAGGGAAAGGGATGCTGCTTTTAGAGTCCACTTCCACTACTTATAAAACTTACAAGTATTAGAAAAATAAAAACCATTAGGGGCTTAAGACATCAATAGAGCTGATTTACTTTGTAGTACCTACTACAGGGCTACTATGAAGTGAGCAAGTGACAAGGGCAAGAGCCTCCCCTGCTGGCCCCACTTCTCCCAGCAAACCCTGGGCTCCTCCTCATCTTGGGGAAACTCCACCTGGAGAGCCCAAAGCCCCCGCTTGGCTCAGGGGATGTGACCCATCCCTGGCCCTCGGAGAGGGACACCGATCCCTGTCCGGAGCACCCGGTCCCTCCTGGGGCTGGGAGCGGCTGCTGGGTCTGGGCTGGCCGGGGAGGGGGCGAGGACAGAGGGGCTGGGTCACTCCCTGAGCTCTTCGTTACAAAACAGCTCACAGGGCCTTGGAGCGGCTGGGAACGGCCCGGGACGGAGCTGCTCCAGCGCGGCCCCCACTTCCCAGTCTGGACCGAGGGGAGAGGCAACAGGACAGTGGCCTAAATCCTGGGGGCAAGGGTGGCATGTGCTTCTCCAGCTTCCAGCCCTGAGCAGGCAGCGTTTCCCTCCTTTCCAGGGGGCTGCACCAAGTGGGATTTGTGCAGCACCATCCCCGTCCTGACACCTGGGTGGGAGAAGAAAACTCCCCATGGAGAGGGGAGCCAGATCCCCGGGAATGCTGCAGGTGACAGTGGAACATTAAATGGATGCAGACGGGTAAGAAGTCCTCGGCAGGGGGCGAGAATGGGCTTTTGCTCCGAAAGGATTACAGGGACAGGCAGGATTCAACCGGCACCGAAGGAAAAAGGGGCCTGATCCCACGAACAGATCCCCAGCAGCCCGGGACCGCAGGCTGGGAAGCAGAGGAAGGGGCTGTGTCCTCCCTCCCTGCATGGCCCTGGCGGGGAGAACACAGCCAGCACACGACAGCCTGAACTTCCAAGCAGCTCCATCGCCACAGCCGGATTATTTCTGGAAGCAAACACTGCCATCCCTTGGTTTGAGCGTAGAATTACAGAATAGTTCAAGGCGCAAGGGACCCATCAAGTCCCAACTCCCTTACAGCACTACCAAAAACTGAACCACGTGACGAAGAGCGTCGTGGGCTCCCTTCAGGTTCCCCCAGTTCAGGAGACCAGGAAAAAAAATCAACAGCAAAAAGGAGCTGAACAAACGTTAGCCTTGAGGCTTCCAAGAAATGGGCAGTGGCACAAGGCTGATCAACCCATGAACCATCTGAGAAGGCGAAACCAGGTTTAAAAATTCTATCAGGAATAAAAACCAAGGAAGGCAGCGACAGGCAGGCGGCAGGTTGATGGTCCTGGTTCATTTCTGCAGCCAGGGAAAGTTCATTAACAGCCCCCGTGTGTCTGTGCAGAGAAATCTCTGAACTCAGTAAATAATTCCTGTCACCCCCAACAGCCAGAGAGCACCAGGGGAGGAAAGAAGGAACCTGGAAGTCACAGATGTGGGGCTCAAAGGGGACATGTTACAGCAGAAGCTGTTTCAGAAAGGAGAATATGCAGAGAAGAAAACCAGGCAATTATTCTTCACAGCACCCACAGGATGCAAGTCAGTGCTAAAATCATCATTCTTGTGTATGGAGTTACACAGGAAAAAGAACAAAGAGAGGCCAGAGTATCAATATAGTGTTTAATATTCTTACATTGATAAAAAAACCCTAAAAAAGTAGAATTTCACGTTACCATCATATGATAAAAACTTTTATCAGCAGAAATATTACATGGGAGTACATTTCCAGTCATTTACCCTTCTATTAGCCCTACAGTGCTTTATTTGTATTAACAAAAGTAGCAGCCCATTTTTGTCCTTCTATTTACAGTATTTTAAACACTATTTTCCACTGTACTCAGCACTGATACAGGTAAAACTACTCTGCACGTATTTATTGTTTTACTTGTATTTGTCATCAGTGGAAAAACCACTGTGCATCAGGCAGGGATCAGGGAACGCTGCTCTGGAGACTCCCCCAGGATGCAGCCCAGTGGTGCTCACTCCAGGGGTGGAGGAGGAGTTTGAGGACCCTGCAGAATTCAAAAATGAAGCAGGTTCTACCCAAAATAACAGCAGGTCCTCCAGTTGCAGAAAGAGGGACTGAAGGGAGGAGGGGCAGGGGTTGGTTTGCATAGGGAGTGAGAGGTGCTTCCAAAAGCAAATATATACAGGAATTAAATAAATTAGTGCTCCAGATAAAAATATTCAGTTTCACAAACTTTTAGAAACACCAAGTGCTGTGCATTGCTTTTAAAGGAAAAACAAGTTTAAGAAGTAAAACAGTCATTGAAAATATCCCAGTATCTTGTTTCAGCTGCAGGAGCTTTCAGTGCTGTGGGGGAGAGCCTGTCAGTGTCTGCATTTTAAACAAAACAGCCCCATAAATCCCACCAAGGGTAGGGATGCTCTGCCCAGCCACAGCTCCGAGCTCAGCACTGACAGCAATTCTATGAGTACAACAAGTGCACTTGGGTTTTGCATTTCAGTGCCCATTTCCAGCTATTCCAGGCTGTGAAGCCAGCATCAAATCCCATTTTTAGGCAACCCTGCACTGCCCAGAGAGAGCTCCCATGGAATTGCTGAGCTGGCTCCAGCATTCCCAACACGACCTGCACCAGGCAGTCTGGCCTGGAACCCTGACCCTCCACACCACCTCGTGTCCAGTCTGAAGCCAGTGACCCCCCCCTGCTCACACTTCCATTCCTTTATCAAACGTGCAGGAGCAGAACCAGGTGTGAGGGGAGATTTGGTTCGATTTCCATTTTCCACAACAATGTAGGGACTGAAATAACTCAATAAATACAACACAGTAACACTGACAGGTGGTTGAAAGAGACGCCAAATGCTGGAGTAAACACAGCCCGAGGTCTTCGCCTTTTCCCAGCACAGGCAGACACACTTGGAACAGCTTGTCTATCCAGCCTTCCAAATGGCAATCTTGCCTTCCTCCTTCCCAGAGCCGCTGAGGACGTACCTGTCCTCGGCCGAGCACAGCGCCCTCACCGCGGCCGCGTGGCCGACCAGCTCCTTCTCCACGCTCCTCCTCTCGGCACTGACCACGTAGATCTTCCCTTTGCTCTTGCCTTGCAGCTTCCCACTGCTGCCAACCCACAGCTGGGGGAACAGAACAAACCCACAGTCACTTCCACTGCTTTGCACTGCAGTCCAGGACACGGGTGAGGAGATTTATGTGGGGTTGGTACAGTGAGGGTTTTACCTACTCCTCTGCACTAAAACTGCCCAGAGACAGGAACAGCTGTCATGTGAGCAGAGGTCATGGAATGCCAGAATGGTTTGGCTTGGAAGGGTCCCTAAAGGTCATGGAATTCCAACCCCCTTGCCATGGGCAGGGACACCTTCCTCTAGACCAGGTTGCTCCAAGCCCCATCCAGCCCAGCCTTGGACACTTCCAGGGATGGGGCAGCCACAGCTTCTCTGGGCAACCTGTGCCAGGCCTCACCACCCTCACAGGGAAGATGGAAAAGTCAAGACTCCTTAGGCTGGAGAGCATCTAAGGAGGGATCTCATCAAGGTTTACAAAATCACAGAAGGGCAGATAAGCAGAATATAGAACCACTGCTCAACACGTCCCAGAATGAGGGAAGTCAGGGACGTGTGGGAACCAGTAAGAGTTCAGTTTCACTGAGAAGAAATTACTTCTCTGTACAGGGCTGGCAGCGAAATTCAGGAACCTGCTACTCCACGAAACTGGGGCACCAGCAAGTTGAAAATTAAATCAGAGCCACAGAGATTGGGTCCAAAAGCAGACAGTGAAAGAGCGAGGCTGAGGTGCATACTTCAGTAGTAGCCTTAAAGATGAAAAATGGCTTGCTTTTAATTAAAACACTTTAATTAAAGCCTGTGACTGACAGACCTACCAGTGTTGTTGTCAGCCTTTACCAGGCTGCAAGTTCACAGTCAGTGACTGCACTGCTGTGGAGGAGTGAGACTGGCAGGGCACAGAGGGGTGTGAGTGTGGCACAGGGTCTAGTTGGAGGCCTGTCACCAGTGCTGTCCCCAAGGGTCAATACTGGGCCCAGTACTGCTTAACTTGTTCATCAATTACTTGGATGAAGGGGGAGATGCCTCCTCAGCCAGTTTGCTGATGACACAAAGCTGGGAGGAGTGGCTGAAACTCCAAAGGGCTGTGCAGCCCTTCAACACCTCGACAGGCGGGAGGGATGGGCAGAGAAGAACTGTCTGAAATTCAACAAAGGCAAATGCAGGGTCTTGCACCTGGGGGAGAATAACCCCATGTACCAGGACAAGCTGGGGGCCCACCTGCTGGAAAGCAGCTCTGTGAGAAAGGACCCGGGGGTCCTGGTGGACAACAAGGTGTCCCCGAGCCAGCAGTGTGCTCTTGTGGCCAAGGCCAATGGTATCTGGGGTGCACTGGGAAGAGCATCACCAGCAGGTCGAGGGAGATGATCCCGCCCCTCCACTCAGCCCTGGCGAGGCCACACCTGAAGTACTGTGTCCAATTCTGGGCTCCTCAGTACAGGAGATACATGGAGCTCCTGGAGCAGGGCCAGTGGAGGGCAACTAAATACGATTAAAGGACTGGAGCATCTCTTATGAGGAAAGGCTGAGGGAGCTGGGGCTGTTCAGCCTCAAGAAGAGACACTGAGAGGGGATCTCACCCATGTCTGTCAGGGTCTGCAGGGAGGGGGCAGAGGATGGACCAGGCTCTGCTCAGGGGTGCCCAGCAATGGGACAAGAGGGAATGGGCAGGAACTGATGCCCACTAAGTTTCACTTGAATATGAGGAAGAACTTCTTTCCTGTGCAGTGACTGAGCACTGGAACAAGTTGCCCAGAGAGGGTGTGGAGTATCCCTCACTAGGGATATTCCAGAACCATCTGGACACAATCCTGTGCCATGTGCTCTGGGATGACCCTGCCTGAGCAGGGGGCTTGGATCAGATGACCCATTATGGTCCCTCCCAACCCTTCTGTGATTCCGTGGAATATGGGTACTCCACCTACTCCACCAACTCCCCCTTTGGACAAACAGGGTTGCCAAACTGTTGGCAGGTGGAAAGATGGCACAGTGAACACAGGTTCGGGAGATGGAGCATACAGGGATATTTTCCAGTCCTTACTTTTGTATCAATGAGCTGGACTACAATGTTAGTTAAAGTGAAGCTGAATGAGGAGTAAGTGCAAGGGAAAAGGAACAAAGTTCTTCAGTAGAACAAAAAAGAGAGCTTAATGGCTTGGGGGTTTCAAACAATCCTCTCATTCCCTTAAAGCAAAGGTTAAAGATATCAATTTCTGCTTTGGGGAACAGTATCTTAAAAGGATTTTCCATTTTAGTTCACAAATCTAACCAAGGGCTGAATACAGAGAAAGCTTCCCTATTTCATTAGGCATGTCATGAAAAAAGTCATTTTTGAGAAAGGAAGGAGGGTAAATCTAAGAAAAAGATTCTGAAGGTTGCTTTCCCAGTAGATAAATAAATACATTAGCTATTTATTTGAATATTAACCCTGCACCTGCCCATGTGGTAGCACAACTACAATCATTTGCACAGCTACTGGTACCATACAAAGAGCAGGTACACAGAGGCCCACAGTGACATGGACACCAGATGCCAAGGTAGGAAGCTGTTGGCTCCTTTGGTCTCTCTTGAATTAGGAATGTGGTAACTAACCAAGGAAAAGGTCATGTACAAAAACAGGCCAATTAATTGGCATTTATTGTTTGTCTGTTAACCTTTTTTCAAGGCTTAGTCTGAGGAGCCCTGAGATGAAATATCAAAGGATGTAAACTTTCAGCTTCTACAGTTCCCTGAAATGTCAATGACTAATAAATGCCACCATGCATTTAATTACTGATGAGGCTTCTGGCTTGACATACATTTTGGGGTACATCTGTAACAGCCAGTTGTGTTGGACAAGGCATTAATTCCTCTGATTTCAAAGAGTAATGAACACTCCAAACCTGTACATACACACACCCCCAGTGTGGAAGCAGTTACAGCCCACGAGAGCTGCAAACAAACAAAACTCCAGTCAAGAAATCCACAACAGGTAAAAAAAAGCCCAAATGTCTCTCACCTGATTTTTAACTCTTATCATACAAGTGATCTCAGAGCAATCTTGAAGATGGATCTTCTCAGGGGTACTTGAAAGGTCTTTGGTGTTCCAAATGTACAGGTCACTGCTCCCTGAGTAAAATGCCCACATTTCATCTCTCTAAAGCACAGAAAGATATGTTTGACATGAGCACTGCTGACAGGAAATATGTGGCAGTAACTAGGGCTTGTAAAGCTACATGCCCATGATTCCTGTAAGGGTAATACCTCAGGAAAGAGCTGGAAGCCAAGAAAACAGGCACACACATCCTCCAGGTGACGCTCGATTTTCATCTGCAGCTGAAACTCATGAGTTGACATCACAAGAATGCAACTCCTGGTACCTTCAACATTAAAGATAAAGAGTTAGTAACAGAGGTGCCTGTTTCTTTCATTTCCACAAAACATGGAGATAATAGGTAAAATAAAATGGATGCACCTAACAACTGTCTTATTTCTTTATCTGAAGATGATTTTTTTTTTTTAATTATTTGAGGAATGGACTTACAGCACCACAGTTGGTCATTCTGCAGCTTGATAGAGGTGAGATTTTGGCAGGGCAGCTGAAAGACACGGTTCACTTTCAGAGTGCTGACGTTCCAAGCAATCACTGTTCCATCTAAACTGCTGGAGTAAGCTTCACTGTTGGCATGGATTAAAAAACAATAATAGTACAGTGTGCATTCATGTTTAGAAAAGAGTGCAGACATAGAAGAGACATACTTGCAAAATAAACAATTTTACAGTAAGACAAATTAATGTTCCCTTTTAATTCTTCTTAAGATTATCCTTCACAAACTCTGAGTCACTGGAAACACTGCAGGCTAACTCAGAGCTCGTGTTACATTGTGCATGAGGAGCTGATTACAACAAAACATTCCCTGCAATTCTTCTGAACGTTGTTGCCTGATGGGATTTTTTTCTCTTAAGACAAAAACATGTCAAAACTGGTTTTCTTTGCTACTGCATCTCAGAAAACAAATTATAGCCTCCCTTTTCTTTTTACCTTTATCATTTGTTGCCTTAGGATGACAAAACCTGTTTCAGGAGGTTCCAAGAACACCTAAACAAATCCTTCCTGAAACCCAGTTACACCTGCTGCACCATGTGTTGGCTGACCACTGTGCCTGACCCTGGAGTTGCTGTTCCCATGGGAAGACAGCAGGGTAAGGCCTCCAGCCAACACTCTTCCCCAGTGCTGCCAAAATATCAAAATCACTTTGCCTGAACAGAACAGTAAATGTATTATTTCTCTTACAAACAGGTAAGAAAAATCCAGAAGCCTGCTGTAAACATCTGGTCGATGATGGGCTCAAAGCAAAAGTGAAGTGGCCTTCAAACTGCATCTGTATTGATTCATCACTGGATGCTGCCAATTCCTGGATGCTCTCATCCTCATCCAAAAGAGCATTCCTTTATCCCCTTTGTTCCAAATTAAACAGTGCTCCTTATTTAAAAAGGAAATTCCTAGTTGACCATGGACAATATGGGAGATACAAAAATGGGCTAAATGAAGGCTTATGTCAGCAGAATAAGCCTCCCTGTTTGAAACGATAAATTCTTTCCATATCTAGGAAAATCAAATTAGATGTACCTGGGTGTTCCATTCTTGCTCTCCACAATGATGTCTGTAACATCAGAACGATGATCATTCAGTTGTTTATTACAGGACATACTGTGGGTGTTGATTATATAAATAATGGAGTCCTGAGAACCAATCCACACTTGGCTCTGTTCCACCATGACCATACAAGTCTGGGGAGAAAAGGCAGGGTTAAACAGTCTGGAAGAAAAAAAATCATTCTTTAATATAACATGGCAAAAGGCTGTGTTCAGATGCTACAGTTTTCTGGTGATCACAGCAAGAGATCAAGACCTGGCTCTCCAGTGTTCTGTCCTTTGCTCTGCTCTATAAATAATGTGAGAGGTCAGATCTCTTTGCCAAATCTATCCTTCAGAAAACAGGATTAATAATTTCTCTTGGGAACTGACTCAAAGGTGTGTTTCCTGGCCCAAACCAAGTTACAAAGGGCATTAGGGGAACCACAGCTTCTGAGTTGGACTGGAAGTCAAGCTACCTGCCTGATATAACCCTATTTCCTACTTTAGTTAGTAGTGTCTAAGAAAATACTGTCTCCTCTACTGTCTCTGGAATGTCCTTCCCTCAATCACAAGCTCTTCATTTATCTCCCTCCAGAGTCCCATCAGTTGCAATTTTTTTTTTTCTTTAGGACAGGTCAGTATCCAACTCTTCTGGAATTCCATCCTTCCTCTTCACCATCATCTTTACCTCTCCCTTTTTGACTCTCCTTCAAACTCATCCACAGGGATGTATTTCATCTTTCACACAAGTGATATATCCAATCCCTTTTCCTGTGTGCTCTCTCTGCTGTTTTTCACTCAGGCTGCACTCCTGGTTCAGTTCTCCCTTTCATCAAGAGTTACTCTTTCAGCTGGTCTTTCACAAGCAACTCTTTCACCAGCTGGCTGAGTCACCTTCTTTTACCTCTCTATCTCTTTCAGTAACATCTACTTGTTTTCCTTACACCTTTCCCTAATTTGCAGTTCTTCTGCACATTTTTGTCTATTCTTAGGATCCTCTTCTCATTTTCTCTTCACATTGATTCTTTTATTCTTTCTCTTGAGCTGTTTCAAACCTGCCCTCCTGGCCCAAGAACCCATCGGGCCCTCCCAGATCCAGTCCATCACTTCTCACCAGTTGATTTGTTTTACTACGAATCCACTTCCTCTCTTTTCTCCTTTCCTCAAAAATCTCCATCTTTCCAAGTTAAATGAAGCCCAGACAACTCAACAACTTTTAAGGAACAAAGTGATTCAGGACCACAGCAACAAACCCACCCAGCCAAAGCAGGAACTGTGGTACCTGTGCCAGCCTTACCAGTTTAGAGCGGCCCATTCTGAAGCAGTGCTGCTGGATAGACCAGGTGGAGGCATCAAAGACCACCACCCTCCCCTCATTTAAAGCACACCAGAGTTTTGGGTGAGCGTTACCAAGTCTTTCTGAAGGGTCAAGGTGCCCTAGAATGGAAGGAGAGAAGATGAGAGAAGTAGAAGAAAACAAAGCATTTCTGGAGACCTGCAGGAAAACCATTATGAGGCAGAAGCACATCTGTGTTCTGGGACTTGCATCACCAGTTATTGACTGACACAGCTGGCACAGTGAATTTGTGCGAGTTCTCACCTGTTTTTTGAGTTCAGCCAATGATTTAATCTTACACTCCAAAGTTATTCAGAGCACGGATAATCCCTTTCTTTGATGACTAAGTGCTGAGCTAACTGGGATTGCAGGAAGGCTATTTTAAGTCCTGTGAAACTCAACTAATAAATCAACTCTGTGTCTGCTCCATTAGAGCTTCTCTTGGAAGCCTCATACTATGAAGAGAGAAAAATCACCACTGAATCCAACACTCCCCACTCTATTCCTTGCACTGTGGTTCAACCAAACATGTGGTTCAAACCCCCATATGAGCCCACTGAAAAATAAAAACATAACAGTGAACACTGATCAAGGGTGGAGCATCATCCACCCACCCTGCTCAATTAAGGGAGGCAGAAGTCTTAATGAGCACATTAACACAGAATTGAAGTCTATGATATGGCACTTATGACACAGAAAGACAAATTAAGGCTGTGAAAACTATGCCTTGGAGTGCCTTAATATGCAATATTGCTGTTCTTTTTTAATGACTTTTCTGGTTTAGTATTCAACACACAACCAAAGCACATCAGAATGGGAACCATCAGGCAGGCACAATCCCAGGTGTTGTGAGATAATGTGCTTTTTGGGCTAATTAGAGCTGGGCCAACCTAAGGAGAGCAATACATCACCTTACCTGGAGTATAAAGCAACACATCTATTGCCTGTGGAAATGTCTCTCCAGCTGAGGGGTTGATCTTGTGCTTTAATGTCTCTGAAGTTGTTTTGGGGACCATCATAGGCACTAAAACAGATTTTCAGAAGGTCATGAAACGCACACTTATGCCTGAAATAGATCTGTGGTTCTTATTTTGCACTATTTGTTCCCATTTCTCACTTTTCTCTCCCTCTAGCCTTAGCTGACTAGTGGAGCCCAAACACTATTTGTATGAATTCTGGTAGCAGAGGGATCCACCACCCAGGGAGACTAAAAAAGCAAGACAAAAACACAGCAGCCAACATGGAGACAGAAGGTTCCAATGCACAGAAGCAAAAAAACCAAACCAAAACAACCCCCCCACACACCTTAATAAACCCTAAACTTTCTATTAACACTATTTAATAAACTACATAATGTGAAAGTGCAATTAGGCACAAAATACAAAAAATACTTTTTGTATTTCTACCCATAACCAGTTTGAAAAACAGAATATAAACAGAAAGAGCAGAGACAGATGATGACACACCAGCAAGGCTTTGGAGCATTTCTGTGTGACTGACCTTCATTTTTCATCCTGTCAAAGTAAGACAGTTTAGAGGCTGCATAGATGCTTTTGGAGGACTGCAGGGCACCAACCACAGCATCCATCAGGAGAACATTTGTCAGTGCTTGCTGAATATACTGAGGATCCTAAAGACAAAAGCCTTACTGTAGTTTATCTGTTGCTCATTATTCTTACAAGTCATCATGCCCAGCAGTCAGAATGTCTGTCATGCCCAGCACAAACACCAGCCAGCGCATGGATTATTTAGAACAGAGACAGAAAGCACATACTTCAAACTTAATTGGTTACAAATTCCCATATTTATACCTTGTGATCATCTGCCATTTTCTTTCCAGCCCACATTTCTTTCACTATCAGGTACCAGAGATCACACTCAGTTTTAAGGTTGGCTTCAAAGACTGCTTTTTTAGATAATGTTTTAATCCTCAGAGTAGGTATTCTCAACAGAAGGAAAGCTACGGTCGTGCTCTTAACGTCCTGGAAAGGTATGGAAAAGAGAAAACAAGTGGGATGTACCATGCAATCCCAGCACTCAGCCTACAGGGCAACTTTCTCTAATTATAGGTGATTATTTCAACTGTCCATACACACCATTAAGCAGAGATGGTTTTATGAAAATAAAAGCTCTAAACAGCATCACACAGATTTTGTTCCACAGTGGATACAAGCTGATACCTCAGTCACACTTAATGCTTTTGTTATTAAACTTCTCTACTGCATATCTAATGTACTGCACTTTGCACACTTCTCTGCATCCAGAGGTTATGACATCTTAATTTTGGTCATGGAATTTTTGGTCCAAAACCCCAGAATTTTATGTAATCACTCACTCATTACTGACTTCAGCAATGTTTCCTACTCTCCTTACTGAAACTTTACACTGAGAGCCAGATCATCTTGCAGAAAGGAACACTGCCAATATCCATAGTCATGCCAGAGAGCAGGAAGTTGATGCTCACCTCTATATCCCTGAAGGCAGCAATCTGGACATAGCCAGGACACCCCCCTTCAGTCAGCAGGAACAGGCGCTTTTGGGTCAGAGCTATTTTCCCCACCCCACAGTTGGTTTTCACTGAGCAGGATAACTTGTAGACACACTCATTTTTATCCAGGTGCTCTATCACTGCTGGTGGCAGATTCACCTCTTGAGCTTCCGCTTCAGTTTCTTTCCAGTAGTTGTAGAAATCTCTGAATGTTTCAGGATCAATTTGCTTCTGCTGTCCTAAAAAAAATTTGAAAACCCTTTTACCATGAGAAACTATTATACAGATTTGAACAGAAGGGTGGCTTCAAAAAAGACAGTAACTTTCAAATTGTGCCTCTTTATTGCACATGCAACTAGAGACGTTCTAGACATAGAACCTATTCTCCATAATTATCCTAATTAAATAAAAGGGTCCATAAATTCTGTAAACTGATAATGTGAGTCCTTCAAGGGTGCTTGCAGTTGCTGATGGTGTGGAGACCCAGGAGGGGTCTCTCTGTTTGGCACATGACCCTGAGCAAGGGCAGTCAAACCACCCTCTGATCCAGCAGCTGCTCAGCGAACAGTCCCCACAAGAGGACACTCACAGACTAGTCAGGCACAAGGGTCTCAGTTTTCCTGGGGCACTGGCAGACTAATCAAACACCAAGGGTTTGACTAAATATCCCCTTTTCACATGGCAGTGCTAAACAGTAATTAAAAAAGGAAAACACCAATCTTACACTCACCCACTGTCAGGGCATCAAATAACCGGTGGATAGTGTCTATATCCCTGACGATCCCAGATTCCTGGATCCTCTTCACAAAGTCATCCAGCTGCATGTGTGTTTTTGGCAACTCGAAATTTTTCACGTGGTCATCTATTTTCAGAACTTCCCTTTGTTTTTCCATCACTCGGCTTATCAGCCTCTTGAGCTCGGGTTTGCGGTCTGCCTGCAAGCACTCCGAGGGAGGCATGGTCTCCACTATTTTTCTTACAAGATCAGTGGGGAAAATTCTTAAGTCTGTTTTTTCTAGGTTCTGAAAGTCAGAAAGTGCATTTAGTAGTTTCCCTTGCATCAAGCTAATAAGTCCCCGGAGGTAGAAGTACCTTGCCAGCAACGCGGAGTTCTCGGGGGGTGAGGTGTTGATGGCTTTGCTGAGGTGGTTGAAGAAGTCTGTGTAGTAGGAGTGAACACACTGGAACATCAGAGGGAAGTGGATTTCTGGGATTTTGAAGGTGCTGATGGATTTGGAGGGCATTTTCACAGCTAGAAACAAACACCAGAAGAGTACTTTGATTAGGGTAAGGAGTAAAAGTGGGAGTACCTTCATAACAAGTAACACGGAAAACAAGGAACACCCCACCACAGCAACAAGCAATTGCAAGGAAAAAGGTAAGATTACAGTTGTGCCAGGGACACAAATACAGTTCTGTGTCCATTGTCCCTATTATTAGAATATTCCCTAATCTGAAAATATCAATTCTGGGAAAGAAAAGAAAAAGGAAAAAAGATTCAAAAAACCCCATTCGGTTTCTTCTAAACAGCGAAAGGTTGTGTTTAAATTAAAGGTAGTGGAGAACGGGACATAAGGTGGATGAGGACAGGGCATGGTTACTGACTCAGGAATCCTTCCTCCAATATCAATCCCATTGGGACCAATGACTCTTTTGTGGTCTAGCAAAACTTACAGCAGGCTCCAGACTGATTTCACAAGCATGGACAGGCCCCAGGTCAACGTGACCCAGCTCACCATTTCCTCCCAGCATCTGACACCATTTCTGTGAATTTTTTTCACTGATGTCACTCAAAGAGACACCAGAAAAAACCACTGTATTTGTTCAACACATTCTTCCCTTACCAACAACACCTGTTCCTGTTCTTCTAAGTGAGGAGTTTCTGGTGGGGCCCTCTGGCAGTTTGATGTCCTGCAGGTTGGGCAAACTCATCACCATGCGCCGGCTGATCTTCTGCTCCGGAGTGAGGCGTTTGGAAGCCATTTTCTCCATCGTCAGCCTTCTGGGGGTGTGAAACACCAAATCAAACCTGAGAAAAGTGAAAACAGTACAGAACTGGTTTTAGAACTCGGTACACACACACACACTAAATTAGTGCTTGGTTTTATTTTTTTGTGTAATAGTATTAAATCTACCATGTCAACAGCCAGTGGTTCATGTCACTCTCTTACAATAATCTTAATTAAATAAGTTGTCAGTTAGACAACTATTATTTATAGATGACCTCATCTCATACCAATAGTCAAAAGGACTTCTGTCAGTGATCCCAACAGAAGACTGAAAAACAGAATAAGGAATGAGAAAACTTTACCTGTCCTCTTCAGACTGGATGCTCAGCTCGAGTCGAGCAAAGTCGTCCATCTTCCTGTTCAGACGAGCTTTCAGGAAAGAGTGAAACATGTAGGTCTCTAAAACCTGTGAGACACAAAGGGGTTAACTGTGGATCCTTCATAAATTACTTTTTTATTAGCATGTTTTGCTCATTTTTATTACCTTTACATATGCAAAGCAGAACTTCCAATTTAGCAACCACAAACACAAAAGGACTAGAAAGCTTCAACAGAAAACTACCTCAGTTTCCATTCACCTTCCAGGCTTTGGTGGTATTTGCTCAGTGGCAAACAGTAATCTCAGACTGCCCTCCAATACATGAAACCAAACACAAAGGAGAAGTACTGAGCAAAACACAGCTACGAGATTAATATCTTTTCTGCCTAAACAAAGTGCTGATAATACTGTCTATAGTGTGAAAAAATAAGTTTGGGGCACTCTAAATTAACATTATGCCATCATACTGAAAAGACAAGTGAGTCATCTTTTCCCCTGGTAACCCCAAAAACTTTTTCCCTGCTCAGGTAATTATTGTGGTGTCATCCAGAAATAATTTCTAAAAGGTCAAATTGCTACTTTTAGGACACAGAACACCATAAAAAAAATGCCAAGTATGACTTAAAAAGGGGGGAAAGCCACCATCTTCCACCTCTGCACATTAAAACAAGGTAAAAGCTGGGATTTGTGGCAATACAACATGTGTATTTTATAAATGTTCAAATGCCTCTTATCAATCCATTTGCAATGTACTGTGTAAAACAGCATCTCCAAAGCATTAAGACTCCTGATTTTCAGTATTTCTCCAGTAGATGGCAGATTTTGCTGGAAACTGTATGTACAGGAGATGCCAAATTTTAGTTCTTTCTAAAGTTTTTTTTGAGTTCTCTTCGTATAATTCCAGATACCACTAGTAACAACTCCATACTGTGTTATTTTCTAAGATTTACTTGAAAGCAAACCTGTCACTTTACTGTTTAATATTTAAGTGAGTCAACCACTCAAAGCTCTTAAGTATACACATCTCTTCTTAAGGATGCACATCTCAGTTTTAAATTATTTTTAAATTTCAATTCATAAAATCGCCACCATTTCATTTATAGCATTAGAAATTGCTACTGAAAATATTTTAATTATTTCTATTCATTTGAAATCCCAGTCAGAACATTTCCAATTAATTTCTCTCCTGAGGACACATTAATAGGTTCTTTTTAACTTTTCCTTTTTGTTTGTTTTTGAGAATGTTTGCTAGTGCTGGAAGCTTTATCCAACAAACATTATTTCCCATTTAGGATTCATCAGGTTGTAACCTTTAAATTGGTAGATATTCTGCCAAGTTTGGAAACTACTACTTAATTAAAATTTCCTTACACACTGACATCCTATTTAAATGTATGTTTAGAAATTTTTAGGGTATGTTTCAAGCAGGAAACAAAAAAGGTGTTATAAACCACAAGCAGTTGATGTTAATGATCAGATCTTTTTGCCAGGAATAAAACAGTTACTCCAGAGAGCCAAAGGAGAGCAAAGGAAACCTCTGTAGCTTTCCCATGCACCCATGGAAAATAATTAAAAGCAAATATAAAACAGCAGATGCATTTCCTTACATTCCTTGTTAAACCTTTCCTTTGACCCACTGGTTTGTTAAACAAGTTACAGTATCACCAAAAAAGGGAAGAAACACTAATATTTTATTTTTTGAGAAGCTGAAGTAACAGCACCACATGTCTCGCTGTTGGTTACAGTAAGAAGCTACTTAATAAAGCACAGACTTGCTGAAAATTCATGTCTATGAATGGAATTTGGTCCAGTCTGGACAAGTGCCTGTGCTTAAAATACAGTTTAGACGTAGCTTTACTGACCATCTGCCATAGGATAATCTCACCCCTGAGGAATTATTTAATTTGCTCTGGAATTACATAGTACCTTGCTCTCCAAAACTGTGTCTACTATTTTATCTGTTTGTAGCAAATAAATTTGGTAAAGCATTCTGTGAAAGCTGGTCGTTCAACACCACTACACAGACCAGACTGTGACTATTCTATCAATATTTGGCACTAATCCTAAAATACAGATTTATTAATAACAGAACCGCAACACTGGATTTACCTTTTTGTAAAATGGCTGGTCTCTGATTGCCCTTGTTTTCAGAAATTCTTCACTGTTAAACACTCTGTGTTCATAATTTAGATGGTCTTTTACCTCCCTGGAATAATAAAAAAAAAAAATAGATAAATCTGCTTGGAAATTTGTAAGCAAGTTGTACTTTTGCAGCAGCAGCCCACTGGTACTACTGAAAATATGCTGCAGTATCATAAGACAAAACAGAAATCTCCTGCAGTATCAGAAGGCAAACTCAGCTTTAATGAACAAGTCTGAGTTACTGAATCATAGCAAAAGAATTCAAATTCTTATAAGAAGTCAGGCAGGCCACCTGCTGCCACTGCCATTTCAAATCAGCAAATTCACTTAGGTTCTGTGGGATTTAGGAGACCATGAAGGAAACTCCATAATTCATGACTTAGGCTCCAATCCTGGAATTACTTTTACATACACAGTTCCTGAATCACAAACCACCCATTGGAGCACGAAAAGGACAAGTGTACCCATCACAGGTCATCTGAAAGATGTGACCTGACCCCACACTGTCCCATCACACCGCATCTGTAACAGGCACATGAAATACAGGGCTCTTCTTATTACATCTTATTAGCACTTTATCAGGCCACAGGGGCACAGGGAAAAACATGGTTAATAAAAGCACATAGTTCTATGTAATTCCACATCATTTAGCACTGTTTGCTTTAAACATGGAACCTCCATGCACACAAAATCACTGCTGAAGACAGAACAACTGGCAGCACAATTGCATCAGAGATTTACTTTCCTTCACTCCTGGACGCTGGCAGAATTAGAAGATAGAAGAAACAAGGCTGAAAAAGAGAACAAAGAAAGAAAGTTTGAAGGAAAGGAGGAAGAAAGTAAGAGAAGAATCAACCCCTTTGTGACACATATTATCTCTTAAGAGAGCAAAGCATCTGTTCATTTTTTGCAGCCAAGTGTTTAGTATATTAAAGAGTTCAAGTTTGTTATGAGCAAAATGCGTTTCTCCTCATCTTTGTCTGGAATTATTGTTGCCAAACACTAAAATCCACCAAATCTCCCAGCAGAAACACACCAGGTTGTAAATGCATTTCAGTTTCCACATCCAGCTGTCTGTAAAGTGTGTTCCATTCCCCACATCCAGCAGCTACTGTCCTTCCTGGAGGGCCCAGCCACTTGTAGGAGCACTCCCTAAGCTGATCCAATAACACACACCTGATATTTGCTCTCAGACAATTAACCCAGCACCTTCTGACTGAAGGTGTCAGGGATAATCCATGTGAGCAGTTTGGTAGCTCATGCAAAGGGCAGCACCATCTCCAGCAAGAGGAGGCAAGGAATAGCTGGGGATGGTTACTCTGCCCAGCTCTTTGCAGAACTTTGTCCCTGTAATCAGATTCTTTAGGAATACCAGGCAGGCAGTTTCATTGTCGTGGTTGAGTATGTTACTATCTATGCAAAAAGAAAGGAAGCATATGCAAACCAGCTACCTATTTTCTGCACCTTTTTGTAGCAATCATCCACCCACCCACCACACTTCCATTCTCTCCCCAGATATAAACAAGTAACAGCAGGATTTACAACCATTACTCAGACTGATAAGATAAGGCAGCTGTGGGTATCAACATATTAATTAGATTAAGAGCAAGGAAAATTAGCATATAGAAAAAAAGAACAAAACCTAATCCACATCACTGTTACAATGTCAGTCCCAAACATGGCCAATACCCAGCATCTCTTATCATGGAATCATGGAATATCCTGAGTTGGAAGGGACCCACAAAGATCAGGTCGAACACTTTGTCCTTGAGCTTAAACAGCTCCTCTCCCTCCTCATCCATTCTCTCATCCATTCTCAGCCATTTGCTCAATTAGCCAAAACACATCCAGGTGTTCTGATCTCCAGATCCTGCTTTCAGCTTTTCTACCCTGTCCTGGTTTGAATTCACGTTCCTCTAACAAGAGTGGCCAAGGCTGTGTCCTTGACTGACATCCCTACTGGGCCCTCAGCTTTTCCAAGGACTGCACTTCTCTGCCTGGAATCTTCACACAAAAGGCGAGTTCAACATTAGAATAATTTTATCTAAGATGTTTCAGCAATGTATATGTACACAAATACATTAATTATTGACATTCCAGCAGGCTACAGGACCTCCTTCTCATATTCCCTCACAAAACCAAAGAGCTTTGCAAAATATCTCTAAAATAAGACAAAATGAAAATATTTTGAGCAACAGGGGAAGGGTCTTAACCAGTACCATATGCTCTTATAATAAAAAATAGTATATCCACTCACCTGAAGATATTAACAATTAACTGCAGCGTGGTTTGCTGAACCTCCATGTTGAGTTTCTGCTGCCAAGCCCTTCTGCGAGTTTGGAGCTCAACCAGGTCTGTGCTGGCTCGGAGGTGGCAGAGCTCCAGATCATAATGCAGCTGGAGACTCTCCACTCTGCACAGAGAAGAAAATTATCACCTTACATCCTAACACCAACCACTGTTTTCATACCTTTTTTTAAAAAAAAAAAAAAGTCATTTAGGCCCCGTGCCTCTCACAGCCAGAGAAGTGCAAGATTGATTTGCAAGTGCTGACAAGCTCACAAGATCCCTGGAGCCCCATTAGTGCATGTAAATCACAGTGCACTCAGTCTCCTTTGTAAAGAAGAGTAAAGTTCAGAGAATAATCTGTATCAATAATAAAAAAAAAGAAACAAAGCATTCCAGGTGTTGCAAAAAAGAAAAAAAAAATCTTGTGACAATTACTAATTGTAATATGCAATATGACTACTTGTATACTAATTAATTGAAATTTTCAATTTGCCCTTACAAAATACAGTGGGGTTTATATGAAGGAAATAATAATAAATAATGCAAAATAAAAACCTTAGAAAAAGCACCAGCAAAGATTTAGGCACTAAGATAAAAATGTCTTCAAAATCTTGTCACCTTTTTATGAAAGTTTCTGCTGCTTGTGCTGGAACATCTGGAATCTCAAGTTCCTCTTCAGCCATTTTTGAATGGCTGATATCTCCATTATCTATATTAATTAGAATTAAATCTTCAGCTTCCTTTTAACAAAAGAAAATAGAATGACTGTAAACATACTTATACTGTAAAAAATATTTACTTCTCCTTTGCATACTCCTCAGACAGTTGATGACTTCATCAATGAGTTAAACCAGAAAAGGATGGAAATTTCTTCCACAACTTGAAGATTGTATGGATAACTAAATAATTACTTCCAAGAAAAAAAATGTCATTAAATTAATAGATGTTGATCTCAGTACATAAATGTTTAGTAACCTCATGTAAGGGGACAAATGCACTGCAAGCGAACAGCAAGAGTGGTAATGGTCTAAAACTTACTGTGCTGACTTCGTCAAAATGATCAATATGACATCCCATAAGGAAAGATGTTGGAGCCATCACAAAATCCAGCATCTGACGAGACAGAATAGGCACAAAAGTGTGCTGCCACTGCAGAGGGTGAAGGTACAACATAAAGCATTCAGCAACGAGTGTCAGCAGAGCCCAGTCAGAAGAGAAGAAAACTATTCTCTGCTCAGTCAAAATACAGGTCATAATCTGAAAAACAAACCCAAAATGTTAAATGTTTAAAAAGGATTATCTGGAACATACTGGATGTGCACAAATATTGCATCTGCTTCTGAAACTCAGCCTCACAAATTCTGATTTTTAAGAGCTACCTAAAGGCTGAGGAGGTTTTTCAGGAGAAGTGGCACCAATAACAGTGATGACCTTAAACAACCTAATTTAACTCCACGGGTGGTCTTGGAGCAGGGAATTGGATCAGGAAACCTACAAAGGATGCTCCAAGCCAAAATTATTGTAAGATTCTGTGAAGCACTGGAAAAAATTCTTTGCAAACAGCTTTTTGTTATTTTCCTCTCTTTCTACACCATTTACACTTTATCTGTATGAGAGTGCCAACTGTTTTCAATCCTTCCTACAGGTTCCTTTCTCACACATGAAGAAAGTACACGAAATTACACATGAAATGCATGTAATGAGAACTCAAAATAAAACCTGTCAATCAGCTTGGGCATTTACATTTTAAAATATATTCTTAAGAAATTTAGCACCTGTTTCTAAACCACAGGGGGAAAGAGTGCAATATGCCTTAATGCAATTTGGTCTATAAATAACAAAACTTCTTAATAATAAGTATATTTTATTGTGCCGTATCTCAGAACTAAGACTATTATGAATTCCTGGGTTTATAAAGTTTTTTTGGTAAATAAACATCTTGATTTCTTCCTAAACCACAAGTTACCAGTACTGTCAATCTCTAAAACATTTTAAAGCATCAGTTGGTTTTACCTGCAGCACTTGCTCTGGCTTGAAACAAAGCAATGGAAGATGAAGATCCAAGTCAATAATTGGACTGTCCGGATCCTCTCGTGAAGGAATTATTATCTGAAGTGGTTTCATATTAAATACCTGTAATAACACATGGTTTCCATTTACTCCTTAAAGAAAATGTTCCCACAGCACATTTAATTTGGGATTTTAGTTCCAACTACAAAATGTTAACATTAATTGAGAGCAAGAAGACAGGCATTTGCATGCCATGGAAAAGTGAAATAAAAAGAGGGAAATATTAAAAAACATAATAACTGGTTTGAAAGATTAATATGGACTTATCTCCTCTCTTTCTCAAGGGGTGTTTGGCCAATAAACAAAATCTTCTAACAGAATTAAACTTGCTTTGTTGTAAAGCATAACAAAATAATTGAATTTACATTTGTAGATACAACTGGGAATCCAAAACAGAAAATAGAAAAAGCATGAACAAAATAAGTGAGTTTAGGTGGCCACACTAAGGAAATAAAACAAGCCAAAAGGAATGAGCTCTCCCAGTGTTTCAAATTCTCCAGCTCAGACCTCTGGGGGTCAGATCCTGCATGTGCTGCATATTTCAGCACTTGGCAGCTGGTTTAGCCCATCACGCAGGCAATTGTCCAACTCTGCTATTTTTTCCTTCACTCCCAACCCCTCATCCCAGGGTCAGGGAAAGCAGCTAAGGAGAAGTCCATGGCCAAAGCACTGCTTCCCCATTGCAGCAGATAAAACAGTGTGTGCTGATATCACTGACTTCTGGCTTGACTTGCAAAGGGTCAGAAAGAAGAAAATACAGCCCTGAATACAAATGCTGATGTGAGTTTCCCCTCTCAGCAGCCAACCCAGGACACTTCATCCACCACACACTCTTCTGCTGTTCCCAGACCTACCCAGGCATCATCTCAGACCACAAAGAGTTGGCATGAGCCAAATCCTCCCTAGAGGAATAATGCAAAGTAAAGAACATGAGTGGTATGTCAGTGCTCAAGCCTGACCCTGGCCACACTGTTGTTTTCTGACCTAATAATGCAAAGCCTGATTTTTAAAGCACAGGTATTAACATCGGTTTCACATCAACAGGTACAAACTCTGACCTGACACTCAAGAATGTTGCCCAGTTTATAGAAAACAGCACCTTGGTACTTTATAAGACATAATGTTGAAGTGATTATGAAATTCAGGGTGAGTAATTACCAAGTGGAGTGGTCCTGGTGGCGGGCTGGGGATCAAAAACAGCTTTGCTGCAAATTCTTTTATGTGCTCCTCAACATCTAAATCCTTGAAAGATCGTAGATGCACCAGTAAGCTGTAATCAAATTATAAGAAATTACTTATCAATAGTAACATGCAAACACAGAAAAGCCTTTTTGCTGATAATCTAGAAAAAATATTAGGAGCAATGAAGCTATTATTCCAACTAATTAATTTCTAATTTATTAGATACTTGAGCAGCTCCATTTAATTTTAATGATGCTGCTGTGTCAGAAGCAGTTTTTTGGTTTTTTCTTTTACTTCCATGCACAAAATACTGCTGCATCTAAAGGAAGTGTCTTACAGAGGTTGCTTGAGGAACCAAACACCCACAGCTGCAACACAGTGCCTTGGTGTTTCTTCATTCCCAAGCATCAGACACCAGCTCTGGGATGGAAAACAGCACCAGAGGAAAAGAGGTTGTGGATATGGGCTTGACTGCAGAGGAATGTGAAGCAAGAGCCATACTTAGCTGCAGGCCTAGGCCTGGATGAACCCTGCTCTTTGCTGTCATTCCTGCTCACACAAAGAACAAGAACATTTGTGCAAACCTGCCAAATGTTTCTGTTTCAGAACTGCATTACCCTAACAAAGGTCATTTTTATATTATCAAGGTTTATATTATGCACCAAATCAATTCAGGAGCATCTAAACAAACACACTATTAAGATTGCAAACTTAAGTCCAACAGCATTTCTGAAATGTAACAACTAACAAGTAGGATATTTGTAGTCAGAGAGGGCATTTCATTCAATATAAATTTCAGGGTTATGTTAGCAGGAAAAAACCCAAATCTTTACAAAATGAGAAACCTAGGCCTGCAAACCTATACATACAGAAACTAGGAACTGAATATGGTTATCTTCTCCCTTGAGGTTTTACTTCAGTTTGCAGTTTTACTGGTTTCCTGCAGAATACTTGCTCTTCAGGAAGAAAGTGGTCTAGGAAGTAACGGAATAGGTCAAAAGATATATATGAACCCAGGACACCATATCAGTGTACAGCATTTGGATTCCAGAAGATATTCTGTCATATATTACTGCACTTCTAAATGAGATATTTAAATTCACTATATTCCTATTTGGAAAAAGCCCTGGGCTAAGTACTAAGCTGTTATATATATCCTCAAAAAGCCCATCAGCTATTCATGGGTGCAGAGGGAGCAGAGAAGCGGAATTTAAGAATTATCAAAGAAAAACAGGCACTAGATTCATCAATTTAAACAAATACTCTGTCACACTTGGTAATGCCTTAGGTGTGACCTAACAGAATAGGTAGACCTGTTTTGGCTTTTTAATTTTGAGACCAAAATCTGGTATCAAGAGATCCAGTAAATGTCACAACAGAATTAATGTGACTGAAAAAGCAGCAGATGCACAGAGAGGGCAGTCAGAGCTCCCTAATCAGGACACGGGGCCCATTAATGCAACTTAACAGCAGCTGACAGCCCTGCACTGCAAACTTCTGCTGAAATAAATGAAGTCATCTCTGAAACATTCAAGTGGAGAGCTAAGGAGTTTATGAACCTTTCATTACTGCTATTAACTGTCCACAGACAGGTGTTTCAGGAAGCAAGAACAGCTCAGAATAGGCCCCCTCTGCTGCCTCAATGCTGGGAGCTATTTGCACACTCCCACCTCTTCTGAAGGCAAGGACTAATACACAGGTTGGAAGATTTACTGTTTGAATGGAGCGTATTCATCCATCCAAGACAGGAGTTCATCCAGGAGATTACTGCCAGGAATATTTCACTTCTCATGCAGTGTAACAAATTGAGGTAAAACCACCTGTGCAAAGTGCCTAAACCTCTCAAGTTAAAACTGAACATTTCAAATAATGTAGAATAATCCAACAGCCACTGGGTTGTGAAATGGTCTGTGTGCACATCTGCTTGCTTTGGAGACAGGCAGACACACTCCATTCAAATTGTTCTGGATTTGGAAGCACTGTGTGCTAGTAAAATGGGAATTAGTTATAAAATAATTGGCACTGAATACAAAGACCTTTGTTACTATGATGATAGTTTGCAAGATCCCCTTCTAATTCAAAGCACCTACATGGATTTACAGTTTGATGTTGCCTGTGCGTTTCAGTTTTTAATCTCAGTCTGATCTCAGGTTTCACCTGTGATTTCTACCACACTTTGCCACTTGAAAAAGTTTAGGAACCTGGATTTTATCTGGGAATAATTATGACAATAGAATAACACTGATGACTGTTCTGACTGAAAACAAGTACCATCCCCTCTACAAGCAATTCTGTGCACTCAGGTCCTGAAGAAAATAATCTATGAACAGCAGAATTCTGAAGGAAAAGGAAACCTTTTGCTGCAAAAACAAGTCCTGAATGGAAGCAGAACCCCTTTAATTGCTACTTCAACATCAGGTCTTCAGGAGCAACAGCATTCTTCCACTAGTTCTCACAAGGAAAGGGCTACACACTAGGTAGTTGAGGTTCACCAGCAAGTGTTTTCAAATCCCCTGACTTAGGAATGGGTAATCAGTGGAAGCATCCTGCAAAACTCCACTGCAGCATTCCAAGGATTCCAGTGTGCTCTTGGAGGTGTTATTATTTGTTTAGTACAGGAGGCACTGCTACTTGAGGACACTCAGTCAATGAAAACACTTATTAGATTTTTAACCCACTGGCCACCTGATTATAGCTAAGGAATCCCAAATTACACACAGTAACTCCCTTTGTGCTTTACAGAGACAAAACGTCGATGCTTTGTCATGTCACAAGAAGCTGAAACATTTCCAGCTGTACAGGGCACTACACTCAAAATACATCCTAGAGTCTTTGCTATAATTGCTTATACTGCATTCAGAACATCCACACATCCCAGCAGCTGTTTCATAACACATGGAAGAACCTCAGTAGCACAACCAAAATAAGGAAAACTGGTACCTCTCCACCCCTTCCTTTCCCTCTGCCCAAGTGCACAGTGAAATATTTTTCAAAAAAAACAAACAAACAAACAAAAAACAAACACTAAAAACAGAAGGGCAGACACTCTGAAACTGTCCACTAAGTAGTATCAAGAAAAATGAGATTTAGAAAAAATTCCAGAAGAAAATTTAATGGAAACTTCATCAGTTGAGTTTCCAGTAGAGTGGGAAATGGCAACACCAAATGAGCTTTGTCACTCACTCTCTCCCTTTCCTCCCAGTCACACACACATTTGACAGATGCAGAAGCAAAAGAGCTGTGCAACTATGTGACAAATTCCCCTGTTAAGAGACCAGGACAACACCCAGGACTCACACAGAAGGTTATTGTCCTGTTGAACTCCCCTATAATTATTCACCTATTTACAGATCACTCAAAGCTGAGATGGCAGGGTACAGATCAGTGTGAGCTCCCCTCAGAATCCAGCACAGATTCAGTTAAAAGGGAAAAGCACAGATTCAGTTAAAAGGGAAAAGCCCAGACTCAGTTAAAAGGGAAAAGCACAGATTCAGTTAAAAGGGAAAAGCCCAGACTCAGTTAAAAGGGAAAAGCCATCCATGGTAGTAACCCTGGACATTAATGCCTTAGATAGGTGTCAAACCTTACTATATGTGACCAAGGCAGAGGTGTTTAATTATAATGTTTAAAATACCCACCCAGAGGCAGGAGCTTGCCCCTCTAGAGGGTTAACTCCACCTGCTTCTTGTCTGCTCTAAACAGATATGAGGCCTAGAAACACTTTTATAACTTCTGGAATTTTCCATGCTTCTCCTGAATATTTTCCCACTTCTCCTTTAGCCGCCTCTTAAAAAACCCATTTGCCAATCGACTGCTTCTCCCAGCTCAGAGATGTCTCACTTCAGAGAGGAAATTGCTCATTTATGACTATACTACAAAAACCACTGATGAGCACTGGAACTGTAAAGCTGAATCCATACTATTTCCTACCCAGTGGAAAGCTGGTGTGAGGTGAGCCCTGACACAGCTGAGCTCACAGAATAAAAGCAGGTACACAGCTGAAAGAGCTCCACATGCAGAGCAGCATTTACTTGAGAATTGAGACTATAAAAAGGTAATGAATGAGTTCCTGCAATACCAAGGGCTGATGTAATGGACTTAAATATAAAGACCGGAAAAAGTGATCTGAGCGGAAAAAGAGAAAGGAAAACAAATATTTCCTTTTTATGTCACTGAACATATCAATGTTCCATCCTGTTGGAGTCCTTTGTCCACATCAAACCCCTGCACTAATGCTTTGAAAATGAGAGAGCAGAGGTCCAAGCCCTTAAGGGCTGCCAGAGTGACTCATTCCTGATCTCACAGCTTTTCCAGAGGCAACATCCCAACTGCCCAAGAGAAAGGCACTGCTTTGTTCCTCAGGGCTCTCTGCACCAGGGAAAGCCAGTCAGTGCTCCAACAGATCCAAGCCCATAGCATGGGGAAGAAGCAGTGTGTGGAGGGGGGAAACGAGCGCTCAGGTCTCATCCTGGAGTGGAGCCAGGTTAGGGCCTAGTGATGCACCTCAGCCAGTAGCCAAGGAGCACATCCTTGCTCATCTCCTCTGGATACGATCACTGGCACAACAAACGGGAATATACAAGCTCCAACTTAAAACCCCAACATCTCTCAGCTTACACATAAGAACAAATTCCAACTCAGCATATTCTGTGAAAAAGAGAACACCTGGCTTCAAATTTGACTCTAGAAAGCTTGACTGGAATTTAGTGAAGAAAACCTCTCCAAGTTAAGACACCCAGAAATATCAAATGCACACAGACAAGATCCCTGGTGTCAGGAGGTTTTAATCCATAATAGATGCACACAGATCTTAACAATTTAACAATAAAGTAAGTAAAGTTACTAAATAACAAGATAGACCCATGTTCACTCACCTTCCAAATCATCTACTCTGCAGAGTATTTAAATGTTTCTACCAGTGTATCCCAAGAATTTCTCTCCAAGTAACCACTGTACTTCCTCAAGTGACTTGGGTTATTTCTTTAAAGTGTCATTAACTGTTTACTAATACAGATATTCATGTTCTTATGACATTTATTTGGTGCATTATAAAGAGCTTTTTGTGCACTGAAAGTGATTTTCACAAGTGTGTGAAAATTACAGTTAATCCTCTTCCAAAAAACAGTATCTGTGAGAAATCTGTTCCCTGCACATTAGTATTTTCTAGACTCAGCAAAAACCTCAAGGAACATGGAGACAACATTCAAAATTTTCACTTTCTGTCTGGACAATACTCACACAGAATTTCTTCTTTTCCTCTCCCACACATCCCACACTACCTTAACATAAAACTAACCACTGCTCTAGCATTACACAGCTCTCCTGACCACATCATGCAAATTCATGCATTAAAACCTGCCCAGTCATTTCCAGCAGAAACACACAGGACAGCAAATCTTACCTAGAGAGACAATCCTTGAGGGCATTAAAATATGGATATCTGGATATAACACAAACAGCAAATGGCACAAAACAGACAGGCACCTTCCCAGTCTGCGCCGATTCCCGGTGGGCCTGCCTGTTCCAGGAGATCCAGCCATCCTGCAAGGAAACTACACCTTAATGGGTTTATGTCAATCATTAATTTATGTCTGATATTTTCTTGAGAACCTTAGAGGTAGGATACCCAATTCCCTCTAAATTTCAAAGGATTTGGATGGCTGTCTCCCTTAAGATCTTCAGAAAAACATCAGCCTACAAGACTGAAACATAAGTATTAAAAAGAATTTCAGCACAAAATGTATTTAGAAAGAACACAGGGTACAGTCTTCACCAAAAAAACATCCAAGGGATAAAGTCTGCTCCTAAATATCCAAATCTCCTAAATGAAATCCGTAACAAGGTTTTCCTAATGCAGTGTGTTCCAAAATAATTAAATCCACAATGGCAATGTAAAGTATGATTTGCCCTGTAGTCCTTCTAACATAAAAACATATCTGTTAACCAGTTTCATAAATTAAACCTGACATTATTCTCCAAGTGTTTTGCTTTGTTTTATTTTGTATCTTTTCATATGTTCTAACAAAAGCAGGAGTTAAATAACATACTTGCATGGGCTGGTAGTGCTGTGCAACAACACCGTATGTTCTGTTACCACAGACATCAGTGAAGACCAGGAAATGAATGTGGTCCTCTTTTGATTCAGAAGTTACATAAAGTCCTCCTGAAATGAAAGCAGAAACCTTTTTTTAATTGCATTTTTAACTGCAGCTGCGTGAAAAGCAATTAATGACAAATACTGCACATGGCCACTTCATTTCAAGAGAAATATCTCATTTTTAAGGGATTAAAATGCACATATACAGTCCATTTGATCTAAGGGTTGTTACAGAGGCTGCAAGCTGCACACTACTGAACAAGCAAAAATAGAATTATTCTGCATTTTCAGTGGCAAAATACAATAAATGGGCTTTTTCCCCTTTTTTTCTTTCCTTTCAAGATGCTAATAAGGTCTGTAATAGTGACATCCATACTAAAATTTCTGCAATTAAACCTGGAGGGAACATTCACTACTTCAAGTATACCTAAATACCAAATGAAAAGTGAGGGAGTTCTCAGCCATTCGGGGGGGCAAAAAAATAATCTTTAAGGTGTGTGCATGTGTGCACTTCACTCAAAGCAAGATTTCCCAATAAGGGCTAAAAAATACAACTGGCTGTGCTATGGGTAAAACAAATCTATACATTAAAACAGTTCTCAGTGAGCCCTCATGTACCTGGGAAGCACAGCTGTGGCAGAGCAACAAGATCAATGTCCTTGGGAACTGTAACATCTTCTGTGTCAGGTGCTTTCTGCTCCCCGTTGACGCTCTTGACGTTTTCCATCTTGGGTCTCTCCTTCTTCTTTCGGAAGGACCTGCGTTTACTTTTATTCAAGTTATTGCCACCATGAAGCACCTGAACGTCATCTCTGCTGATAAATGGAGGCACAAATACAGAGAGGACTTCTGGATCAAGGCTTCTGGGTTTTCTTTGAGTGCCCTATTGAAAAAAAACAAACAAACAACAACTAAATTGACGCTCATCCTGATAGGTTTTTTTAAAATGACTTTTAACCCTGTTTTCTCTCTACTCCTAAAACTGTGGGTTTAGAATACACTTTCTCTTCTTCCTAAATAATTAATTTTTCCTTCTAATTTTTTGCTTTACGTATGTTAATGCAAGGGGAATACTCTGTGAATTTTCAGGAGGCAAGGAATCATTTTCATCGTTCAAAATGGACCATAACAACATTATGCCTTGGGCAGAAGAAACTAACAAATATGAAATACGGTATTTCCTCCTTTGCAGTGTTGGGATATACTTAAGCTATACTTAAAATAAACACTGGCAGTAAGAGAAAACAGGCAGCAAATAAATGAAAACAGAGAAAAACAGCAGAACTTCCCAGATAAGTCATTGTCCAACTTTAGGAAAAGCTACATTTTCACTCAGAATAACCTACAGGAAAAAAAAGGGAAAAAAAACCCACACAGGATTTCACAAGACAACTTTTAACTTTATAAGGCAATTAAAGAAAGTGCAATTAAAAATCACAATCACTGTAACAATAAACACAATTTTAAGGCACTGTAAAACATGAAGCCATGAAAACCTCCCCATATACTGAAGACTGAGTGGAAGAGGCATCCCAAGAGCATTTACGAAATTACAGCATTTTTACAACTGGCCAGAAAGCCCCCACAGCCTTGCAATGAAAAACCTGTGGAGGAAGCAACTAGAGATTTCCTTGTGCTTGGGAGCACTTTTTGTATTCTTGACCATATAGTAGAGGCAAGTAGCTGCCTTTTCAATTACTTCACTGCAATTGTAATTCTTCCTGCGAGGTCAAAACAACAAATAAAAGTTTTGTTTAGCCAACGGATATTTGGAAACAGGAAAGGCGAGTCCCACTGTGGCTAAAAAGCTGTTTCATTTTCAGCTTTTTGCTAACAGCTCCAAAATCAGAGGAGATGAAGCCTACGTGCTGCTTTTACCTTCAGACATGATGCAAGATGCTCCTTGAGAACCACTGCTGGCCTCATTCATCATTTCCCTAATTTTTAAAATAGCTACAACATATGAAGCTCTGTTGCTTCACTGAAGCCAATCTTCCACTGTCCAAGTCTCAGCTCATAGATCTTAACAGATGAGTCCTCCAATAGCTTTTTTCACATTTGAGCAGCATAGGAAAAATGAGAAGGAATACTTCATGATATATTAATTATTGTATCTTAAGCTCCATAAACTCCACCGTATTTATAATAGGATACTCGAAAGAAACTACTTCACTAAAAAAAAGGAGTGAAAAAATACTCTTTAATGAACACATAGAGCGTGAACTAGAAATAAATTGGAGTGAATAAGATAAAAGTTCAGATAAGTATCCACTGTGATATTCAGAAGTTAGCAATGACCTTAAAAAGCATGTCACAAATTGGGGTACTGAGATCCACATCCTCCCATGCTAAAAACTTGAGGTGTCATTTTCCTCAGTTATTCTGGAAACACAGATAAATCCAACATGATCACTCTCAAACTAACATGCAGCTAAATATTTCAGGAGGCAATTCAGAATTAAGGCTCACCCTCGAGGCTGTTATGCAAGAAAAGCACAGACCCACTCAAACAGGAGCAATCTCAGCTTGGCAGATTTGCCCCGCCGAGGTTTTCACACAGAGCTGCTTTGACAGGGCAATTCCTGACTGACACTGAAGGCATCTCTGTGCTCCAAAGTGCTGGATGGCAGCCAGCAACTTAATGGCCTTAGTGTAACAGCTCCTGAAATGGCAGGTCCTTGATGTCTTGAACTACAACAGAGGCACTAAACACCATTTTTTTCTCACAGAACAGCACTGTCAGCACAGTCTCTGACCCAGTGACTCAGTCACCAGCATTCAAGTCAGCTCATATTAATGTCTCGGCCAAAGTCACATTTCCTTACTCCTTCACTTCAGGGATAGTGAATGGGCAGCAACAGAACAATATCCACTTGTTTTTGCTATTCTTTGTCTCTGCTTCTACTGTTACTTCTTCATTTTGAAATGTTTCTCTTCTGTTGCTCTCTACTATCAAATCTCCTTGGATCACACACCCCATAAACACTAATGCCTTCTCCTTCCCGCAAGTCTGCACAATCCCA
The DNA here is from genome assembly GCF_001604755.1 of Lepidothrix coronata. Classification (NCBI taxonomy): domain Eukaryota; kingdom Metazoa; phylum Chordata; class Aves; order Passeriformes; family Pipridae; genus Lepidothrix; species Lepidothrix coronata. Next base: position 2,306,735 of record NW_016690328.1, read on the forward strand.
CAAGTCAAGGATTTTATTCCATCGCCATTTACTGGCTGTGTTCCTATAAGAATGGTGCTGTAAAGGACATGGACATGAGACAGACTTTTACAATGACTGCAGTATTTAAACACAAACAAGAAGGAGTGTGTTGAAATCACAGATCAGAGCATGACCTCAGCTTTTCGGTGTTTCCTCGATCTCATTCTCCTCTTCCCGTGACTGAAGAAGTTGATTTCACTTTGAATGTCATGAAAGAACCAGGTTCTTTAAGGAATAATTGGGTAGGGAAAAGTCTGAAGACTTATAAAAATTAGGTTAGACTTGACAATTAGGTTGCAGTGACAGAAAAAGAGGAAATGGCTTTAAACTGACAGAGGGCAGGTTTAGATTAGATATTAGGAAGAAATTCTTCCCTGAGAGGGTGGTGAGGGGCCCTGGAACAGGTTGCCACGAGAAGCTGTGGATGCCCCAATCCCAGAAGTGTTCAGGGCCACCTCAGATGGGGCTTTGAGCAACCTGGTCTAGTGGAAGGTGGAAGTGGAAAGGGTTGGAACAAGCTGATCCTTAAGGTCACTTCCAATCCAAACCACTCTAGGATGACCTCTGGAGGTTCTAGTGCAACTCTTTGCTCAAAGCAATGATAATGTTGAAGTCAGATCAGGTTGCTTTGGGTCTCATACAGTGAAGTTTCAGAAGTCTCTCAGGAAGGAGATTACTCCCCTCTCATGCCCCAGCCCTCACACAGCTCAGTTTATGTTGGTGTCACTCCTGTTTGTCAGCAGTTCTCTAATATCTAATCTAAACCTGCCCTCTGCCAGTTTGAAAACATCCTCCCTTGTCAAAAGTCCCTCTCCAGCTTTCTTGTAGCCTCTCCATGTACTGAAAGGCTATAATGAAGTCACCACAGAACCTTCTCCAGGTTAAACAGTCTCAATTCCCTCAGTCGTTCCTCACAGGAAAGGTGCTCCACCCCTCTAATCATCTTCATGACCCTCCTTTACTTTAGAGACAAGCTCTGTACCACTCACTGTGGTGGGTAGATACAGAACCCAACGGTGGAGCTGACAGGAAGATCTGAGACAAGTCACAGACAGCTTGCACATGATACTTGCCAAATCAAAACCGAGCTTTAGAGCTGCAGATAACTTAAGGGAAAGAAGCTTCACATTGTCTATTTTCATTCTTACAAAATACACACCTTCAACACTAAAAAATAAACCTCCAGCTGAAAACAGATGCCTTTGATCGCTTCAAATTGAAATCTCAGGGTGACAGTCTTCTTGGCAATAAGGACAACTGATGGATGACAGCCCATAAAATTCTGTTTCATGAGCTTCAGTGCAAAACTGTATTTTTTTTCCTGGAATCCCCATTGACAACAGGCCAGTCATAGAAGGCTTTTCTTAGTTTGGAAGTGAGTTCTGTAATATTCTCATTGACTTTATCACTCCGTGTTGCAATAAAGTTAAGAATGCACGAACATGCTTTCAAGACCAAGATTTGAAGCACAATCAAGATTTTTACCTACTGTAAATATCATCAGAGATCCACTACTCTCCATTGAAATGTTCTCATTTTCTGTCAATAAGGTCTCTTCTTTCTGCATTCACTAAAATTAGCCATAAAACATATTCCACCCTTTCCTCGTGTAGATAGTGTTGCAGAAGGAAAAGGAAGTGGAGTAAATTTATAAGCTTGCCCTAAGACAGTGATTGAAATCCCTGCAGTGCAACAGCTTGTAGGGACCTTACTGTAGTTAATGTTGATAAGAACAGGGACTACTTTCTTTTCTGACACCTTTTTGTATCTTGAGCAAAGAAACAATTCAAAACCTGTTGTGTGATCAGAATATCAGAATGCCTTTACTTTCTGTAGCCAGTTTTTTATTTGTTGTTCCACAGGGGTTTTTTTGAGAGCAACGAGATCAAACTGAGCAAACTGGAACGAATAAGAAATTCCCCTTCTTCTGGGTTCACTTCTCAGGCAGATGACGAAACACCATATACACCCCCGATTTCACAAGTCTGGTGGTGACATTTAGGAACTGTATTCCCATGCTGAATGTACACATGAATGAGACCCTGGAATGCGAACCTCTGCTTCGCTGTTATCGCTTAAGGGGCTGACATCAGCAAAAGTCGCCTCCTGAGCGGGCGAGCAAGCAACGAGCCCAACAAAGACCTCTTTATCTAATGCTATTAGAGCGCGCAATCAGATTCAAGTTCAAGCAACAAGAGCCGAGATCCCTGGGAGCTGTTTTGGCTTTTCCGCACGTGCTGGCACCGCGGCAGTTCCCACAGCAATTCCCGAAGCTTTTCCCACAGCTCTTCCCACAGCGGGGCGGCTCGTGGGTACGGGAACCAACGCCCTCTGCACATCTGAACCCAGCAGAATCAGGAGGAGGGCTTTCACTGTGAACTCGCACGTGAATAATTATATAGTTATAAACCGCACATTCAAAGCGGAAACCAACCCATCGGCTCCCGCCGCATCCGAGCGGCGCCGGTTGTGCCAAACTCAGAGCACTGAGCTCACGGGCGTTTAGAACTCGTGTTTTCCTCAGGATCTCCAGCGGAAGACGGGACGTGGATTATCATCCAGTCGAGGATACGCGTTTTGCTGTCCCTGCTTGTATAAAGCTACAGTGAGTTCTCCATCTACACTCGGACCTTTGGAAAAGTGAGATCACCTCACACCGCTACCAAACTCGCCCTGCTCTGCTGACGTCCGCCTGTCAAAACAAGTTTTTGCTGAGGTATCTCAGCCCCATCCGCGGACAGACGCTGCCCCACAGACGCTGCCCCGCACACGCGAACCCCCCCTCACCTGGAGCAGCGCCCGCACCCGCTCCCGGGGCGCACCGACCAGCAGGCAGACCTCCAGCAGGCCCGAGGGCAGCAAGTCCTCCATGGCACGGCGGGCACAGAGCAGCTCCTTCCCCCGAGACAGCGGCGGCGGCAGCTCCGTCCGCCTGTCCCTCAGGACGGCCGCCCCGTCCCGCCCTCAGCGGCGCCCGGGCCGTGCCGCGGGCGGAACGGAGACAGCGCCCGCCCTTCCCGGCTCGTCACGGCGATGCGAACGCTAATTGGTCGTCTCTCCCGTCGCTCTGAGGAGCTCCGACCAATAAGAACAGGAGTACGTGTGGAGGGGCGGGCAGAGGCGGTGCTTTGGGAGAAGCTGAGGGATGAGAGTTAAGGGCCTCGGGCGCTCAGTGCTGGGGGCTGAGAGAGGACGGGCTGAGGAGCGGGGGCTGAGAGTTCGAGCTAGGGGGTTGAGAATTGAGGGCTGAGGGACTCAGGGTTGAGGAGCTGAAGTCTGAGGGGCTCGGTGCTGGGGGATGAGGAGTTTGGGCTGAGGGGTTAATGGCTAGAGGCTGAGAGCTGAGGACTGAGGAGCTCAGAGTTGAGGGGCTGAGGCGCTGAGGGGATAAGGTGCTGAGGGATCAGGAGCTGAGAGATGAGGAGCTGATGGCTGAGGGGTTCAGGGCTGAGGGGCCGGGGTCCAAGGAGTGAGGGTTGAGGGCTGAGGTGCTGAAGGGCTCAGCTGAGGGTTGGGGGCTGAGGTCTGAGAGTTGAGGGCTGGGGGGATGAGGGGTTCAGGACTAAAGGGATGAGGGGCTGAAGGGCTCAGGGTTGAGGGATGAGGGGCTGAAGGTTAAGCTGAGGGCTGGGGGCTGAGGGGCTCAGGGATGAGGGGATGGGGGTTGAGAGGCTGAAGGCTGAGGGTGCAGGGCTGAGGCACTGTCAGCCCTGTTAAAGACCGTAGCAATGTAGTTCGTGATGTACAGTCATGTGATTTACTGGTTGGCATGACCAAGGACTATAAGATTTGCTGGTTTTAAGCAACAAGTTGAAGACCAAAGTTGGAATGAGAGGAATCTGCAGTTGCTGCCCCATCCCTGGAAGTGTTCAAGGCCGGGTTGGATGGGGCTCTGAGCAACCTGGCCTAGTGCAAATTATTCCTGTACATGGCAGGAGATTAGAACTGGATGATCTTGAAGGTCCCTTCCAACCCAGACCATTCCATGATTCTTTCTGCACCTCGTTTCACTGCCCCACCGGGACAGCCCCAGGGAAAGAAGTTTCCTGACCCAAGGGCAAGTTAATTTTTTTCCACGGGCTGTTTTCCCAGAGGGGATGTTGGCCCCAAGGAGCTGAGGTGCCTCAGGGCTGCCGGTCACCCTGTCAGACATGGGTGAAGTCATGGTCTGGCACTCGCATAAGTGTAGCAAACTCCTGTTTGCTCCAGGTGACTCAGCAGGACTGTGTCACTTCAGCAGGACTGTGTCACTGCCACTACGTGAGAGTCTTCTATTTATGTTACCATGGGTCACAGTTTCAGTGGGCTGTAGGCACAGAGCTGATGCTTTCCCCTCCAGAGCAATGGGGCTGCCTGCACAGCAGAGACACAGCACAGGGAACTCCACGATTTCTTTTTGAGCTGTTTAATCTAAACACACTGTGAGTCACTCTGTATGTATTGGCTCTCTGCAGACCTTCACTGAGAGAATGTGTTTCCTCTGGGACCAGTACCTGAAACTAGAGAGTGGTTTCTCTGAAACTGAAGGTACAAGATGTAGTTTCCTCACAGTCACAGATATGGTTTTTTGTGGACTAGTGTTCACGTATTTTAAATGCAAAAAAATCCCAGTATTAATGGTTCCAGGCTTTCTCAAGTTTCTTCTCAGGCCAGGGGGCAGAATAGACTTCCTCAAAAAAGCACAAAGCAGGTGGGGATTTTATTATCTGAATTCTTGTGGTGTTAAAGCTCGGGATTATGTGGCCTCTGGTGTTCTCAAATTTAGAGGAAGACACACATGCAGAATGTAGGAAACTCTTTATATAGCAGTAACTAAAAGAAGGAAATTCTTGAAAACCTGGAAGTTCAGAGATCACTTCTTCAAAGTGATAGAAGAACATAGGCTCAAAGATTTATGTTCATGAACATTGAGGTCATAAGGGATTGTTAAAATGATCTTGTTTGGCCTGTGTAGCCCAGCTCCCAGAATCAAAATGATTCCTGTGTTAACTCTGTAACTTCTGGCTGAGGCCATGCAATTGGAATTGTTAACATTCACTGTTAAAAGTTGGGCATCTCATTTTTAGTTTCAAGTTTTTAGCTCAGCTCTTTGTCACTGGATCATGTTACTTTGGCTGCTGCTTGAACAGACTCTTTACTAAGAAAAGATTTCTCCCTGCAGAGTTCAAGATTATTAATGTCTACTTCTAAAAGATTATACAACTCATACGTTTAAAATTCCTTTCCTAATCACTTGTGTGCATCCTTTCTCAGAATTTTCCAATATTATTTTTGAATTATGAATGCCAAACCCAAGCCTTATTATTGCTGAATGTACAGTGGTAAATCACATTGCTGTTTCAGACTGATATCCCCACCTAATTAAAACAGAGACAGACAGATACATGAATCATTCAGAAAGGGTGTAGTGTTTAATTAGTTATCCACTGCAACCCTGTATGGTTTTCTTAGGGTTATTACTTCCAACATGACAGTCCTACATCTTACATTGCTTGACCTATGACTGTGACTGAGCATTTGACCATATTAAAAGAAAATTGCAAATGAACAGAGGCCATTAAGCAGTTCAGGTCACCCTGTAGTTAATTAATCTGTATCATGATTATTTTCTGATTTCTCTGCTATATGCAATGATAAATACTGGATTATTCTTGTTCATAATTAATGTAGCCCTCAAAGCAAGGATGAAGTTATTATCAAAACAGAACTACAAGATGAAAGGTACTAATGTGAATCTGATAAAATCTTAAGAACCCTGGAAGTGGGGAACTTGTTATATGGGGGTCACTGTAAGAGATGAAATAATTCACAGTGAGAAGAATCCCTCTGTGCTACAAAAAGATTCATGAGGTTGAGTAATTTTTTCCTAGGAAAAATTGTCATCTGAGGAACAAATGCCAGCTTTTAATGTGTGTTTTCCTTTTTGTAAGATCACAAATACAGCAAATGTTTGTTTGTTCACTATCTGAAGTGGTACTGGGCTGCTTAAAGATCTATGCAGAAAAAAACTGCTGTTCTTGATATGTCCTCAACATGGGAAAGGCTTTATCAGACCTGCGGGGCCGTATCTGAATAATTAACGATTCCCCTGACGTAGGAATCTCATTTACCTTCCAAATGCAGTGTTCCTGTTTTAGCCAGACCGCCTCTGTTAAGGGGAGAAAATAATTTCACAAGTGGTGTTTCTTTGATGTGATAAAATAGCTCTGAGTGACTCGTTGAGTCACAGGTGCCTCCACTGTGAACACCCCAATCCTGAGGGATGTGGGCCAACTGAAGAGTCGGGACCCTGAATTTTAGGAGAGCAAACTTTTAGTTTTTTAAGGAATGAGCGAATGGGACCGCCTGGGAAACTGCATTCAAGGAGCTGGAAAGATCTGGCAACTCTTTAAGGACATTATTCTTAGAGTGCAAGAGCAGTTAATTCCCATGTGTAGGAAATGAAGCAAGGAAGGGACGAGACTGGCAGGGGTCAGTCAGGACATCCTGGTCCACCTAAACTGTAAGAAGGAAATGGAACAAGCAGTGGAACAAGGGACATGTATCCTGGGAAGAATATAGGGACACTGCCTGGATATGTAGGGATGGGATCAGGAAAGCTGAATTTGTCAAACACTGTGAAGAATAGTAAGGGCTTCTACAGGTATATTGGCTAAAACTGGAAGATTAAAGAAAGATTCCACACACCCACACACACAGAGATAAATAAGACAGGAGAGCTGGAGAAAAACATGAAGAAGGCTGATTTTCACTCCTGCTTGTGCACCCTTCCAAACAGAGCTGAGAACTAAACACAGGCCAACTCAGAGCTTGTATATGAACTCTCACAGAGTTTCACCATGATGGGCATAAGGACTGCAGGAATTTTCCTTTTGAAGCTGGATATAGACATCACTTGTGTTCTGCAGGTGTATTGATGCTGCTGCTCAGTTACATACTGTGTCTTTGGCTTATGATTAAGGCTGTGGCACAGCAGTATTTGCAGGTGAGAACTGAAACTCAGAGCACTGCTTCCTTCCACTGCCTGGCTCACAGAACTGTACATTGCCCACAGAGGTGGTGGATGCCCCATCCCTGGAAACATTAAGTTCAGGTTGGACGGGGCTCTGAGCAACCTGTTCTGGTTGAAGATGTCCCTGCTCATTGCAGGGTGACCTTTAAAGGTCACCCAAACTATTCTATGATTCTGATTTCTGTATCTGTGCTAAGCAAGATTGCATGGAGAAGTCTTTATTCTGTCTGGTAAGAATGGTGTGCTCCAGCCAAAGAGAAGACAGGATATACAGCGTGAACTGTATTGCTCTAACACGTATCAGACAACTCTTTGCTGTTTGGAAGTCAATGAAAAAGCACCACAACTCAGGATTTTAAACCCCTTGTCTCTAAGCCCAGTTCTTGTCATCAAGGTCATTCACAGGGAGGAGGATTTATTTTGAACAAAACTCAGGGAGTCAGTTTGACATATTCTCTCCAACTTCAGCGTTTCTCATTTCATATTCCTTCTTCCAGAATAATGAAGCAGGAGAGTTCTGTGAATCTGCAGAGAAAGATCTTTGCTGACAGACATAACATTTCTTTCATTCAGGACACTTCACCTTCTAAAATTATACTGATATTAGCAACCAAGCAACCACTGACTATGCAAATCAAATAACGATTTTCAAATTAGGGCCCTGCACGGACTTAAAATTCCTCTCTCAGTGTGTCTCAGGAATTTATTCCCACTCTTAATAATGCTACAAAAACCAACTACGAGAATTCTTTATTGTTGTGGGTATCATCCAACTGAATGCTGTGACTTTGGCCCCAAAATTATTCCATGAAAGGTCACCAGGTTGAGCATAAACATGTCAGAGGGGAAGGAGGACAGTTCAGGGATATCTGTGTCTATTAACAGTTTCATTTGCATCTTCTTTCTTTTTCACTTGGCTCGTCTGGTTTGTGCTGACACCATTTAAGGTATTACAGGATACAAATTTTCTGCAACATTAACTGTCATTTATCATGCATCTCTTTAAAAATACACAGATTAAACGCCAGCATTTAATGTGTCAGCATATGGAATTTGTGTTCTCCTTGAACACGAAGCTTGAACCTCCTTTGTGCGGGAGGTTGGACGAGAGATCTCCCGAGATCCTTTCCAACCTGGATGATTCTGTCATTCTCAGGGTCTCTATGTACAAACACAGCAAGAGGGTTAAAAATTTGTATGTGAAGGGAACAAAATGTTAGAATTACAGCCAACAAAGTAGGGGCAATCCCCAGCCAGTTGTACAGTCAATGACCTTTCAATTCAACACAATTTTTCTGTGATGGGATAACTGAGTCCCAAGGAAATAGCTTTGGGTGTCAAAGCAACACTTATTCCTCATCATCTCTGTATTTCTGATAAGAAGGCTGGCTGTAGTTTTATTTTCCAGAGAAAAAAATAGTATGTTGAAAATCCTAGGAGGAAAAAAAAGAGAGATTAGCTTTATCACAGCCCCTGCATCTAGAGAAATGTAGCAACACTGAGCTGTCAGGTCTTGGCAAAGAACCAGACTAATGTGAGTGCTCTGAATATTAGAAACACTTTGCATTGTAGAAGCTGTGAGATATTCCTGAGGCTACAGAAGAGCTTATTCCTGCATCTCATCACTCTAGGGGCAGTTTTAGCAGTGTTTTATTTATGTGGGATGCATAACATGCCCCTCAAATCTGGCTGGCTTAACATGACATTTATTATACTTCCAATTCTTTACCATCTGGCACAATCTCAGGCAGTCAAAGAGATTTTGCAGCTGCTTTTTATAGCAGCATTAAGATTTCATAACATTTGTTCTTTTACAGCGTTGCTGTAAAAAAATGCAGATTCAGAATTCCTGAAGTGGTGGGACAAGAGAGAGGAGAGGGCAGTTATTGCACAAAGATGGACAGTCATATGCAGAAAATAAAATTTCAGATAGAACAGGTTTTGTGTAATAGCTTCTTGTAAACATCACTGTAAGAAACCTTAAAATACATCAGCACAGATATCATCATCCATAACTATGAACTGCTTTTTTTTTTCTTAATTTAATAAAGTATGCTCGATAAAAGCTCGATAAAAGCACAGTATAGTAAACTTCATTCCTCATTTTAGCTTAGCAAAACACTAATTAAAAGACAAAAACTTTCCCTCTTGATCTTTTTATAGCTGCCCCTACATCACTCTCTTTGTGAAAAACAGCGTACGTAAAAAAAAAAAAAAAAGCTGTTTTATATAGGAAACAATCTTCTCTAAACTTGGGATCTGTTTATATATGAAAAGGTTGTTCATTTTCAAATATTCACATTACAAGGCTGTTGAAGAAGATTAATCCAGGCCTGGATCCAGCCAGAATACCGCATAAAATAACCACCTTCCAAATGACCTCTGTTTATCTCCAGAATAAAAAATGCATAAAGAAGAACCACAAAAAAGCAGCATAGAGAGAGTATCCTTTGGAGCAGCCTAATGTAGAGAATCCATGGGTATTAGCCAGTAGGGCTGCAGATAACATGAGACCATCCTGACCTGTCAGCATTCCATGCTGGTGCTCCTCATTCCCTGGCAGGCAGTGTTACATTGTGCAGCAAAACCTCACAAAAGCCATTTGTAAGCACAGAAGACACAGAACAACCCCCCATCCTTGTATCCAAGCTGGGATCCAACTATCATCCACCTGAAGAGGGTTTGTAAAGAGGAGCAACACAAACTCTTCTCAGAGCGCACAGTGAGAGCACAGGAGGCAACACTTGAAAGTTGCAACAAAGGATGTTCTGATTGATTACAAGGAAAAAGATTTTCACCCAGAGAGTGATTAAGCGCTTGAGCAGGTTCTCCAAGGAGCCAATGTGATCTCCTTTGGAGGTTTTTAAAAAACTTGGCTGGATGAGGAGCAGGGCAACCGGATTTAACTTTGAAGTTGTTGCTGCTTTGAGCAGAGACTCGGACTAGAGACCTCCAAAGGTCCCTTCTAAACAACACTTGCCTGTGATTCTATAATTAATTAAGCCCATATTGCTTTATTTGCATCCAAGAGCCCTTAGAGATTTAGCAGTGCAGCAGACAGAGAACAAAGTTCAACCATTTGCATGGCTAAACATATCGTTTACTTTTAGGTGTACTGCTATTGCACTATAAAAGGAGTGTATTTAAATATTGCCTGGCATCTCAAATACTGTAATTAGGCACGTGTTGCTGTGTCATGTATGACTGAAACTGGACAGAAAATAACCTCATAAATCATTAACTCCTATTGAATCATGGCCAGCTTCTGCTGTGAGGGCAGGCCAAGGAGGATCCTGTACAGCTGATTATATAGAGAAAAGGGCACTTATACAAACACCACCCAACAGTCTGTGCTTGTTTTCCATATTGCACTTCTCCTAATGTTAAAAAAATTACAAATTTTGGGTTGGAAAACTTAATTTTGACAGCGTGCCCCCACTGTTTTGCTTTCTATGGTTCTTATTTATTCCTCCATAATGGCTATTTCAGTTTTCTGGAGGGCATCCAGTTAGCTGAAGAGCAAAGAGAATATCTCACCTACAAGGTGAATTATTCATCAAAGATATTTTAAGAAATAATTTTTAGAGCAATTTAGGCTTTCTTTTCTGGCACAGCTGAATCTAATGTTGTCTTTCCTTATTTCAATTATTGTTCTTTGGTGTTTGGAGAATTTTTCAGGATTGATTCATCTCAAATCTTCAAGTAGGAGAAACCCACCAAAATATAACATTTCAGCTTGGGGAAGTAACATAACCCGACATAAACGTAAATGACCGGAAATTATAAAAGTGGGTTCATATTCTACAAAGATTAACCTTATGTCTGATTTTCAAGTGCCAGAAAGAGCAAACCATTTATGACATCTGGCCTTCCTAGTGCAAGATGATCCTTTTGAAGGGTGGCTCTGAGTTTTCTGTGTTTGCAGAGCTCACACAACACCAGGAGTCCAGTTTGGTCAGCTGCCAAGTACTATTATAATGTTACAGGAGTGCTCATGGTGACTGTGAAAAAAAAAAAAAGTTCTTTTATCGAGAGTTCTTACGAAGGAAAAGGCAATTATTGGAGTGGAAAAGGAGTTTGTCATGTGATTTGGGAAAGCTTCCTATTAAGAGAAGCAGTGACTCAGAAAACACTGCTCACAGCTTCCATAGTATTGTCTGTAATAAATAAACGGTTCACCTACTGAGGGTAAAGGATGTAATAAAATATAGAGAGAATTTTCAGAGTTTGTATTCAGTACATGTGTATGAAAAACTAAAAATAGATATAGCCTAAGCTTGAGTTGGAAACAAATTTATTAGTACTTCCACAGAGAATAGTAGTTATTTTTAAGTCCTGGCTAAAACAGAGGGATTCTTTTGAGTTCTCCCATTATGCAGATTGAAGGGTTAAACAACAACATTTTCTTATTAGTTCTGTTCTTAACTACATTTTTTTAATCGGCAACTTCACTTGCTGCATCTTTTCCAAAACTAAGCCTTCAGCTCCTCATTCTTTTTCCTCAGGATCAAGCCCACGCAACTCATTATCGCACTGCAACCTGAGATGGGAATGCCCGAGGGCGGGAGGCGTTTCTCCGAGTGTGGAGCAGTTACTCTGCAGAGCAAGGCACCGATCCAAGGCTGCGGAAGCAGCACAACAACCGACTGCTTTCTGACATCTCCTTGTTGAAGTTCTCCATTGTTTTAGAGGGAAGCTGGTTTACATCTCTCAGCAGGTTGCATTTTGGCCCCTTCACCGAACATGGCTGGACGGGATGGTAATATAAATTGGGAAATACCTCGTTCTGCGTTCTGCGCTGTCCCTGTTGCACCGAAGGAGAGGTGATTTTCAAAGCATGTTAGGAATGTGTAGTTCTGCACAACCATGTGAGGCGTTTCCTTTCAGGCCTTTCTTTGGGCAGTGCAAGTTGCTCAGAGGTGAAAAAGTGATCGTACACTGATAGAATCCATGTGTCTTTGATGACCAGAGTACACGCTGCTTGTAAAAGCTGGTTCAACAAAATTCCTTGTGTCTTGCCTTGGCTGCAGTTACACGAAAGCAACATTGTTTAATTGAGAAAGCACATTAGCCGAGTTCATAAATGAATCTATGAACAGATTTTCCTGCCAAGCCTCTTCTATAATTCGTATTTCCCTGGGTTTTCTCCCAGGTTTAAGAAGATTTTTCACAGAAGCTTTCTTACAGCGATTTGCTGCCAGTATATTGCAGCACCACCAGAGAGCTGACTGACTTGAACAAGATACGATCACCTCTTCATAATGACATGCATGATTGCCTCTGCAAATCATGTAATTATGATAAAGATTTCAAAGGAAAGAAGGTAATTTATTTACATACTGTCCAGAAACATTAAGTCTCTTGTGAAGCAAAACCTGAATCTCAATATGGAAGTCTTTAGAGATACTGTAACAAGATCAATCAGTTAACCAGGAAGGAATCAAAGAGGTTATTAATAAAGCAGTGCCAAGAAAAGTGCTGCAGGCCACTGTGCTGCAGTGTATAGTTACAATATGCTATAAAGGCTGCGTTTATTTCAAAATTAACGTCTTTAAAAAGGAGCAAATTTTATTTGGGAGAAAGCAACACTCGAGTTTCCAAGTGATCTGGACCTTTCTAAATCTTGTCAAATAACAACAGCCAAGCCTTCTGTTTTTCAGCTCAGCCAAAAAGCAAACCTTAAACATAAACAGCACTAAAGCTTTGGCACTAAGTGGAATTTTTAATTCAGCACTGAGCCAACTATTGAATTTATTTTTCCTAACACCTAAATACCCCTTTGGGCTTGTAACACCCTGGATGCTTGGTGCTCTTCAGCCCCAGTCTTCTCTCCAAAGAGCTCACAGAACCCACAGCCAAGCAGCATGCATTTGTTTTGCCTTTATTCTCTGAGTACAGATGGCATTTGGTTCTGCTAAGTTAAAATAAATATCAGAACTTAGATATAACAGCCACGTCCTCCAGACAAGTGATTGCATAAATAAGCAGAGTTTGTGTCCTTGTTTCCATATTAATTCTGGCTGCATCTCAGTTACATCATCATCAGGCAGTGTTTGCTCCTTATTGTCTTTCCCTACCTGTCTCATTTCAGGCAGCAAAGCCAACTCCAACACATGCCAACTCTGGGATAACAGAACATCCATGGCTACCTCTGTAGTCTGTGGTAGAGCTCTGGAAAGCTGTGCTTACCCAGCAAAGAAAAAGGAGCAAGTTCATGAGGTTGTCAGTGCATAAGCAACAGCTACTGACCTTTGCTTTCCCATTCTCTTCACTGCAGAAAGAGCGTGCCCAGCTCTTCACAGCTTTCCCATGAGTTTTCTACCTCAGGTCCTCTCCTTCACCTCTTCATCCTGTTTCCCTGCTTAATCTGAGTCAGGCATCTGCTCTCACACCTTAGGATGGCAGGGTCCAGATTGCCTGTGACCACAGCAATCCTGAACTGTCTATGCCTGAAAAACAGGGGGTTTATTGGTATCCTCTCATTTCAGTGCTTAACATTTGTTCATGTTGCTTTCACCCTGTGGCTGTAGCACCACTGAAATGGAAATGCCCAATGAATCATTTTTCCTTTTGTCATGTACCAGACATTTTCTAATTTGCAGCAGGGGAATGTGCCAGGTTTCTGTGAAAACAAAAGGTCAGGAAGGAGGCTGAGGTCATCAGGTTTTTCAATTAAACAGAGTTTATAGACTGCCTGGCCCTTACCTTTGGCAATGGAGCTCAAAATGGTTCCCACAGAAGTCATTAGTACTTGTACTCCAGTGGTACCTAAAGCCATCTGGATCCAGACTGCTAAGTTCAGTATGAACTTGAAGTCTTTGCCCTAGGGAATGTTTTCTCTCCACCTTTGCTTACCCTCATTGCATATTCTGCCCCAAAGGGTGAATGGGAGCAGTTAGTGGTACCTGTAACATGATTGCTGTCATGTGAACACTTCCCACTGCAAACTGTGGGGATGCCAACATTGAGTTCTCTTCACAGAACTAATTTCATGACATTCAGCTTCCCTCACTAATGGTTAAGTCTGAATTGCAAAGTAGGTCCTAGTCTCCCCTCCTGCAATCATCTATCCATCCAGTCTTAATTCCTTCTAATTGATAAAGAGAGGTGGTGAAATTCACATTCCTGGACAACCTAATATGATTTCCATGTTAGCCTTGATTCAAGAAGGGGATTGGGCTAGAGACCTCCAGAGATCCCTTCCAACTGGAGTTTTTCTTTGATCCTACATTTTATAAGAGCAGGTTCATTGGGTGTCCATGTCCAGGTGTTGTGAGTGGAGGGACCACAGGAGTGGTCTCTGAGAGAAGAGTCCAGGGGCTGCCCATGCTTCAGAGCCAGCAGTCCATGGAGAAGACCATGGTGATGAAGATTGTCCCCCTGCAGCCCACAGAGAACCCCGCTGGAGCAGGTGGATGTGCCCTGAAGGAACCTACAGCCCATGGAGAGTCCACACCAGAGGACTCTGTAGCGTGGGCAGAGGAACCTGTTCAGGAGAATGGTTTCTGGCAGGACCTGTAGCGCGTGGGGGACCCATGTTGGAACTGTCTGTTCCTGAAGGATTGTATCCCATGAAAAAGACACACACTGGAGCAGTTCTTGAAGAGCTACAGCCCGTGGGAAGGACCCACTCCGGAGAAGTTTGTGAAGGGCCATATCTTGTGTGAGGGGCTGCACACTGCAGCAGGGGAAGAGCATGAGGAGGAAGGAGTAGCAGAGAGGAAGTGTTATGGACTGACCGCAACTCCTAATCCCATTCCCCTGCATTGAAAGGAGAGGGGGGAGGTAGAAGAGCTGAGAAGGAAGAAGCGAAATTGAGCCTGGGAAATAGGAGGGAGTGGCAGAAAAGTGGTTTTAGTTTTATCTTTTTTCCTCACTATCCAGCTTATTTTTAACTGGCGAAAAATTAAATTAGTTTACTCCAAGTCTGTCTTGCCCATGATGGTAACTGAGAAGGGATGTCTCTGTCTTTATCATGACCTTTATCTTCATCTTGAGCTTTTCCATCTCATTCCTCCCCCCCATCCTCTTGAGGAGGGGGAGGGAAAGCAGCTGGGTGGGGTCTGTCAGCCAGCCAAGGTCAAACCGGATAGTGAACAGCAGATACTGAACTTCCCAAGCAACTGCTGGGGTCCATCAGTGCTGCTCACTTTTTAAACAGCACCTCCTAAGGGCACATGAGCAACAATTCCCAAATGTCAGAAGTCAAGCAGGCAAGGCAGAAGGCCAGCTTGGGTGAATAGGAATCTTCTCTTGGAAATAAGGCAAAAAAAGGAAGGTGTATACCCAGTTGGAAGCAAGGTCAAGTGACATGGGAAGAATTTCAAGATGCTGCTTGCGGCTGTAAGGGAGAAAATTCATGTGGCCAAAGCTCAGCTGGAAGTTGAAGTTGCCAGAAATGTGGGAGATAATTATAAGAATTTCTTCAAATACATTAATGGCAATAGGCAGTATAGAAATGTCATTGGCCTGTTACAGGATGAGGATGGTCACCTCACAAACAGGAACAGAGACAAGGCAGAGGTATTTAATGCTTTCTTTAACTCTGTCTTCAGCATGGATGACAGACCAAGGGGGTCTCAGTGCCCTCAGCTGGAGGACTATGGCTGTGAGAATGAACCCCCAGACCCTGAAATTGTGCAGGATCTGCTGCTCCAGCTGGATCCCTACAAATCTATGGGGCCTGATGGGATTCATTCTAGAATCCTCCAAGAACTAGCTGATGTCATTGCAAAACCTCTCTCAGTGATTTTTGGGCTGTCTTGGGAATACAGAGAGGTCTCAGCTGACTGGAAGCTGGTGAACATTGTCCCAGTTTTCCAGAAGGGCAAGAAGGAGGACCCTGGAAACTCAAGACCTGTCAGTCTCACTTCAGTGCGTGGTGAAGGAGAAGATTATGAAGAAGATTATTCTGGAAAATATTGAAAAACACCTGAAAGACAAGGCTGTCATTGGTCACAGGCAGCATGGCTTCAAGAGAGGAAAGTCGTGCTTATCAAACCTGATTTCCTTCTATGACAAGGTAACTCACCTGGCTGATCAAGAGAAGTTGATATAATCTTTTTGGATTTCAGTAAAGTTTTTGATACTGTCTCTCACAGGAGCCTTCTGGACAAAATGTCGAGTCCACAGCTGGATAAACACATGATGTAGTGGGTGAGCTCAAGAAGCGTTTGGACAACACACTCAGGCACATGGTGTGTGACTCTTGGGGTTGGTCCTGTGCAGGGCTAAGAGTGGAATTTGATGATCCTTGTGGGTCCCTTCTAACTTGGCATCCTCTGTGATTCTGTGAAGTAACCTTCTGTGATACTGGGAAGTAACTTCTTCTATGCAGAAGCTGGTGACAGGTAAGGATGTTCCACAGCATTTGAATTTCTGAGCATCACTGCCACTAATTTTTTATGTTAGCAGGCCACAGCAAGTCTTCCTTCCAGCCTGTAGATACTGTTTACAGGATATAAGCATTATCTATATATGATATAAGTAAGATAGATAGATAGATAGGTAGATTATCTATATCTATATAAGGATATAGGATATAGTATATAAAGATGATCAATTGGTTTTGAAAGTATATTTCCCGCTCGTAACAATTGTGAAGAAACTTAGCCCAGGGTTCAGATGGACGGTGAGAAAGAACACCACTGAGAACAGAAGGAGCTTAGGCTGGATTTCGGCTTAGGTATTTCAGCTGGTACCTAAAGACTGATGTGATAAACCTCAGATTAATCGTAATAAGAGTACAGAGACACGAGAATGACTAATAAATACATATGGGAAGTTGCAAATTTCTCAAGAAGCATTTGCATGTCTGCATCTTTCCAGTTACAACTGAGGCAAAAAAATCCCACACTCGATGTCATCTGCACGTTCACTGCTTAGACTGTCATTGAAATGATTAAGAAGGTGATATGGAGGGGTTTTTCAGCTTTTTATTGACTGATATCAATTACTAAGACTGGCAAATGACTCTGCCTGAAAGATTAGTCCCAAGTTTATAATTCAGATGAAAAAAACCCAACATGATGGATTTCCCTTCCCTGCCAGCCTACTTGTGTTGAATAGTTCCAGCAGCATTTTCTCTGTGATGCACAGTAATGCTGTTATTTGGTTCCTCTGGTTTATAAATAAAATACTTGTATCTGCACCTCTCTTCCCCATGACTGACCTCTGTAAGACCACATGGGGAAATCAGTGCACTGCTTTCTTCTCTGTCAGGCCAACAGTGCTGGCTGCCATCATGCCTTGACATTCAGGACCTGAACTCCCTCCTCCTTTGTTTCACCTCTGTGCAGAAAAAGCAGGTACAGAAGCTCCACTGGATTTATTTTTAACCAGCTTATTTACCTTGCTCCATCTGTTCAAAGCAAACAAACATTCTGAACAGGATAGGTGAGAGGCTGAACTGGATGTATACAGAGGTAATTACCTCTGTTATATTTTATTCAACTCCTGATCTTCAGATTTAATAAACAAGGACTTCTTTTGGGTGCAGATAAAGAGCATACTTTTTTCTTTCATTCTTTCTTTGGAATATAAAAACATCCTAAATGGAAGCAAGGAATTTCAGAAGTAGCTACTCATTTTGACTATGTTTTTATATATTGAGTTTGAAGTAGCTTAATAGACATTTTCAGCAATGCTGTATCTCTGTGGTTGTATTCAATATAAATTGGATGTGTATGGCCATCACAGCTTCTTGGCAGCCAAAGACACCTCTCAGGAAGCTTTGGGAAAAATTACCCTTTCTCTGAAAAACAGAAGTCAGATAAAATGCTGGTGAACTGCGGACTTCCCATCCCTTCTCTTCCGCTGCTGATAACAGAGAAGAAAAAGCTATAATTATTTGCTCCTGCCACTGTGTGAAATCAAAGTCCTGTCTTCCCCGAAGGACCTATTTGGAGTGAACTGTTTCCTATAACTGAGCTTGGGGTTTCCCCCACCACAAAGTACTCCTTTTATCTTCCTTTTTTATGTGCAGTGTCTTCCAGCTGAGAAAACCCCAGCTCCTTTTGTCCACAGCCACTTAACTTTTGGTAGGCCTAGTTCCAGATTCCCCAGGAAAACTGTCTGTTTGATTTTCACTGAGACACAACAATCCCGTTTTAGGTTTCACAGAGACTTAAAAAATTTGACTTGATAAAATACCCCAACACGTGTGTCCACAGCCACAGAGTGAGCTGCTGTCTGAGCTTGCCTGAAACTAGAACTCAGGACTTGTTAAATTAGTTTAACATCAGTCTACACAGATCATCTAACCCACCACCTCCCTCAAGGACAGGGAAATACTTCCCACGTCATAAACTTCCTTTTTGGTATAGGGTGATCAGACACATAATTGTCTGAGAGAGGAACAATGCTGTTCTTCTACAGGCTCCAGCTCTGAAGGTCATGAGGAGAAGGCAGGACTCACTTCAATTGGTAATGACAGAAAATATTCATTCAAATACATTCAGTGTGTCAAGTGGCACTTTAAAAACCCTTTGAGGGCAAGACGGACACAGCTGCAGGCGACTGCTTCTGTCTAGGCAGGAACAGGGCACAGAGGGGTCACATTTGCTCAGGCCTGAATCATCTCGCCCAAATCACATTAGAAAGATCTTTCTAAAGGCTTCTTGAGAGAGATCAGATATGACAACCTCAAATTCAACTCTTTAAACGAGGACAGAGAAAATATCGTAAGTTTACAAAATTGTAATAGATAAAATCTTTGCAGTAGTTCAAAAGGATACAAGCCCAGAGGATCTGTTTTTCGGGAAATACACTTTAGCTGCTGTTGCATATCACAAATAACTGTGACTTCATACAAAGCCTTTTTCAGAGTGGTTCTCCCAGTTGTCTTCACTGCAGACTGCAAAGAGTGTTCAGGGTCAGTGGGCCGTGTCAGGAATTGCCTCTGAGGAGCTTTGTGAGATTAAAAGTTGGAGTTCTTTTCACTTTAGAAGTTATTTTCTGTTCCAAAGAATAGTTTCAAGAGCAAATTTTATGTGGGGTTAGCCATGATGCTTCCTTCATTACAGTTCCCCACTTGTGCTGAGATGGGCTAACTGCTTCGACAGGAACGTGCTGGCTCAAAGTCTTGCTGTGTATTTTAGTTCTCCCCATGCCAACACACATAAGGAGTTTTCTCGCCCCCAGTGAAATGTCTTTTACTTCCCAAAATCAACACACACTGTGCTGAAGTCAGAGCAGCCACCATCAGTATTTTAGCCACTGAAAATGAAAATAAAACCCAATCTGATACGGCAGAAGCTGCAATCGCTAAAAAATCCCTTTGGCAATTTTCATTTTAATGACCTCCTCTGCTGATATCAGAAGGTTATGGCCTGGCAGCTTCCAATTTCTGCACTTACTGCCTGTCTAAAGTCACGCTGCCTTTCTTTAAAATGATTCTAAGACTTTTCCCTGGACTGATTCATTTAACAACACTCTTCAATGGTATTTAAAGGCACTTAGACATGCTCATGAATTAACCTTCATAACCTCCATTACGAATTCATGAGTGTCATACTTACTACACAAATTAGTTACTGTTAGATGTTCAAACAATCAATTTCACACTTTCTTTCATGCTCTGGGCTTACAAAAATATTTACAGAGCTCTCTCATTAGCTTTTCTCAAATCCTTCATTAAAATTTCTTTTGCCACAATAGAGAAGCCTTGGCAACAGCTCCTGCCCTGTACTGGCTGCCTATCACACTCATCAGGATTGCTTCACCATTGCCTTAAATTCCCCTCCGTGACTGTACCCATCTGTTGTTTCATGTCTTATACCTCAGAAGCAATTTGGGAGAGGATTAGCTTTTCATTTCAGACTTTTATTGCTTCAGTCACAATGGGATCATTTTCTGTGACTGAAATCCAACATGCAACGTGCACAGTAGTGAACAAATGAGGAGACAGATAGGGAAAGGCAAAATGCTCAAAATATCCTGTGAAAGCTGGGAGTCAGGGCACTGTTCATCTTTCTGTGTCTGCATCCTTTTTCTCACAGTTGTCATCCTTCTCCTTAAAGGGGAATTCCAGGCATTCTAGCAAAGATGAAAAATCAAATTTAAAAAAAGGAAGGAAGATTACCAGGGGTAAATCTAGGGAAGGGGAAGGGTAACTCCTCCAGTTTTCCAAAAGCTCCTATGAAAATGAGCTAAGCTCATATAAAATGTGTCATGGGTGTCTTTAACCACTAGGAGCCGTATTCAGACCATCTCCCGCGTGTAACGGACCTGGCAAATTTTAGCATTTAGGTCAGGGGAACAGAATCATAGAATCATTTAGGATGGAAAAGACCTCCAAGTCGAGTCCAAGCTGTGAAGATCTTCCATCATCCAGGGCTGCCAGATGCTGTAGTCACCTACACCTCATCCATACTTGTGTTTGGGATTGCTGAGCTTTCCAGATGCCCAGGAAGGATCAACATGCCCCAGCCTGACCTGAGTCTAAAGCTCATGCTCTATGTCCAGTCTGGCTTTCCTCGCTGTCCCAGTGCAATCCCATCACACTCTGCACAGACAGCCAGTATTGACAGAGCTGGAGGGAGGGGAAGTGGTTCTACTGAATCTTACACAGAAACTTTTGGCAATGTTTTCAAAGAGGGTTGTAGGCATTTCTGATTCCAGAGGGATTTGTAGCTACAATTCGGACTTCTCAGGAAGTCGCTTCGGATGAAAGGCCCATTCTCATCAACGACCCATCCTGTTTTCACAAAGCTCTGGATCCACAAAGTTCTGGAGCAGAGGCAAACATGGCTTGGCTGGGATTGTTAATTGCTGTGAGTTAATATACATTTTTTGCCTTCGATTTGCCTGAAAACCTGATGACATTTGGTATTTAATTGTTTTAAATATTTGTTCTTGCAAAGCTTGAAATGTGTCTCTTGGAGCATTTTGCACTCCTGTGATATTCACCATTTAAAAGCTCAGATATCCCAAATGCCTCTAGAAAAGTAAGCCAGGTCTGCTGCAGAATGACTGGAATGTCTGTCCACTGCCTGGTTACCAAACAGGCTGAAAATATGAGGAGCTTAATGCAAAAAATCCTGATCTTTTCCACTTTCCTCGATCAAATTCTGTCCAGTCTAACCAGTTTGCACACACACACACCTGAAAATTATTTAGAAGCCAAACCTCTTGTTCACTTTTTCACTATCCAAGGAAGTCAATAATAAACAAATCTTCATTTAAAATTACATATACAAATTTTTAGATGTTATAGGTGTGATTTATTATAGCAACTTCAACAGCCTCACTCCACTGGCCACCTCCCTGGAAGCTGAAACCCATCATCCCATATTTCCCAGCCTACTACAGATGTGAACGAGGAGGATTAATTAGTTGACACTTTGAGAGGTATTTAATTTCTGTGTCATGCCACAGGATTGCAGTGCTGGCCACTTCTCATATTAAGAAGCAGCACTTGATGAACACCTGAATAACCTACAGATGAAATTTGGTCCCATGAGGTTTAGAGTTCAACAGGTGTGAGCCAAACAGGTGTGAGAAGAAGTAGCACTGAAGACATCTTTAGTGAAGTGTGTGGCACGAGGGTGACCAGTGTGTGCAGTCTGGATGTGGGTTTGAATCAAAGTGCTTTGAGAACCTCAGGCTGAGGAGGTAAATTTGGATGTTGTGTTAAGTAGTACGTGAACTATTTTGAAGATGAGTCTGCATTTGTAGCATGTGGTGTTGACACACTGATGGCTTTTCCTAAAAGGAAGCAGTGACATGGCTGTGCACCAGGTTTTTTTAAACCAGTTGTGCAGAGAAGACTTTGTAGCAACCTGTAAAACCTGTAATGTACTTGCACAAGCAATTTTTGAGCACCAGCATCAGTGAATCCTTGTTTCCTGGAGCCTTGTGCCCTGATTGACTGTGTCCCAAGCAAAATCACCAAGTGAAGGTTTTCCCAGAATAGCAGCACCTACAAGATGTCCTTCCCACCCAGAATTCTCTGATGATGCATGAGTTTCCAGCCATTACTTTAGTAGCTTTGCTTACAGGTGCTTTATTTTTCTACCTGTCTTCCTATTTTCACAGAGATTGCATGAACTTCTGTTCAGGATTTTGCCCTTTTGTCTTATTTGACTGAAAACAGATTTAAATGTTATTAGCAAGAGAAGAAAGGATGGGAAAATCCATCAGGTGCCGTAGTTCTGCAAGTCTCCAGATGAAACCAATCAGAAAATAAGGAATTAAACTCCAGCCAGCATCAGAGAAAGACAGAAAGGCACAGCTGTCATCAGACAGAATGAAAATGCTCTGACAGTAAAAAATAACAACTTTTCCACTCTCTGTGCAGGTCTCTTTCCAGGCAGCACAGAACATCCAAATACAACCTTTCCTCTGGATTTTTTTGCTCAGTTTGCATATGCTGTTGCTGTACTCAGGAAGCATCTAGGTCTTTATCTGATCTCCGTGGCAAAAAAGCAAGAATAGACAGGTAAATTTGCAAAATCTGCTTTTTATTTCCCTGCTTAGAGAAAATAAATTCTGTTGAGGGGGCACAGAGAGAAGGGCTGACAACTTTCTGGAGACAGCGCGAAGCCTCCTTTGGCTACATTTTCAGTAGAAAAACATTCACTGTCACAATGTTAATTGTGTCACACACATCCACACCTTCCTATGCTTTTCCAGGAGTTCATACTGACTGCTGCAGACCCAGCTCTGGTGGAACCCTCCCTGCTCTGCAGGGTTAATGTCTGCAGACAAGTGCAGAATCATTTGTTTCTGCTCAGCTGCAGGGACAATGCAGACACAGTTATGTGCAAACAACTCCTCCTCTTGTGGGCAGCAAGTCACATGCCTGGCATTAAGTGTAAATCATGTGCAATCTCATCTCTGGCCCTTGTCCAAATCCCTGTCTTCCCTCCCATATCCAAACACACAGCATTAGGTGGCACTGACCACCCCAGTTGAAACTCTCTTTAGTTTACTGAAGTAAAGGACCACAGTTCCTTTGGTCTTTGCCAGCACACAGGTGGGAAAAGCCTTCTTGGTCCCAAATTACTCTCAGAAGGCAGCACACTTAAGCATCTTACCACACTGCCAGACCATCTTTACTTCTAAAAACAGTTCAGATACCTCTTGCCAGGCTTGGCAGAGCCTGGCCCCTATGGGCTAGCAGTCATGGGTAGCAGGTGGCCTGAATTGCCCTCCTGAACTCAGGACACCCTGTTGTTCCATCTGTCACTGACACCATAAGGGATGCCCACCCTATACATTACACCTGCCATGGAGGGTGAGCTGCCCAGCTGGGGCTGGGGTCTGCTTGCTGGTTTCTCCAGCCCCCTCGTTTCTCTGTCCCCAGATCACTGAGCACAGGGATCAGCTGAACCAGAGGAAGCAGCAGCTGAACAGCAATTAGGAGCAGCTCAGTGCCATCCCAGCCCTCCTGACCAAGTTCTGACTCCAGGGTCTCCTAAAGCCTTTTACCCTTGGCTAAAGGGTACCTTGTGGTGTAATCAGCAGGGCTAGGTTTAACACGTGATTTGAACACAGCCACAGTAAGCAGGTGGGCAAAGTCTTTAAATATAATAATTAAATATATGTAATTATAGATATTTAGACTCATTCTAGGAGGTTGTTAAGATCCAGCTGTGAAATTTTTGTGCTTGACAGTTCAAATGCTGTTTGTGCACATGCCAAATAGTGCAAGGGGCCAGCACAGCACACAACACTTCACCTGGAAAGAATTCCCTCCAGGCTCCCATGGGACCAGAAGTCAGTTGTACCCATGGCTCAGCAGAGCATGAGGGGAGCTGAGTACCATCCCCTCACTTGACAGGCTCTGAGATGTGGACATTTGCTATTTAATATTCTGGCTAGAGGTTGTAGCACTTCAGATATGCTTTTTAACTTCAAAAAAGGCACACCTGACAGCACAAATTAGTCACAGCTAAGGAAAACCTAAGAAAATGCATTAAAATTAGAGCAAAGACTTGGCTCCCAGGAGAGACTAGTGTTTTCATTAGCTGCAAAGTACAGATAAGATTCTGTGGCTGTTTCCTGTTTACATTTTGAGAGCCAGAGTTGCTGGATATTCCCTTCAACCAGGAGCTCTGGAGTGCTTCACACCCCAGTTGTTTTCCATGATTTCTACACTAATCGCTTCTCTTCTGGAAAATTCAGTTCAAGCCCATGTCTACCTCTAACGTAAGGAATCTTTCAGGATCTGAGGTATATTCTTTCTGCATCAGTCTATTTTTGTATCACTAAAACATTTTCCTGCTGCGTGGGTCTGCAACAAAGTCCTTGCCTCCCGAGGTACAATAGGGAAGGAAACCCAGAGGGAAATGTCCCTTTTGCAGGTTGTGGGGAGGCCTTGTGAGCCAAAACACAGATGAGGTTGAAAGGACTCACAGGAGTGCCAGAGGTGTCCACCTCTCACTGCTCGTGCCGCACCGCTGCAGCTGGAGCAGGATATTTTGCCAGGAAGGAAATCACCTTCTCACCCCCGGTGGGATTTCCCCTGGTTTGCAGATGGCTCTGGTGTGACACGAAAGTCCCATTGCTTCCTAAGCCATTCCTCATCCTCCTCCAGTGCCATCAGCAGCCTCACTGCTGAGTCTGCTCTCAGGTTTTACAGGGAGCAAAATGCTGCTGGGCAACTCTATCAGCCCTGCCCAGGCAGTGGGATGAGCAAGGATCTGGCTCCAGCAAGGAAACCGTAGGACCTTTAGTTCATGGTCCAGCTCTAGTACTCTGCCAAGGAAGGATTTCACTGAGTTATGTTCAGGACCAGTAATTAGACTGTTTCCAGATGCTGCTCAGAGAGGGACTCTGAAGGAGGAAAGGAGGTGGTGGATTTAATAGTTTTATAAAAGGTTTGTTTTCTGACAGCTGGACTGGTTTTAAACAGCCTGGCAAAACCTTAACTCAGTTTTAAAGATGTGCTTTACTACAAAGTGATTCTGCTACCAAAAAAACCCAACCGGGGAAATAGGCTGGTTTTTTATACAAATATTTCAAATTATCATTCTAGCAGAGGAAGTGAGAAAAAAGGCCAGCTCAAAATTTCACACTGTCTTCCCCATGGAGAATAATCCATCACTGTCTACAACATGCAGTGCAGGTGGATGGGAAAGGAGGAGGTGAGGTCCTGAAGGACCAGGACACGGGAGTTCAGATGCAGAAGGAAGATTGCACATTCTTTGGTGTCATGATGTATGAAGGCAATGCTTAGCCGGCAGTGATGCCCCAAAAGCACAGAATACCACAAGGTTTTCATAATAAAAGCAGAATTATAGCCATGAAGGAACAATTAGTTTAAAGGACAGATAAATTAAAGTTTGGCCGTTTACCTGAAGCCTCATATCAACACATTAATCAGGTGGAGAACAAGGGACGGATCCCAGAGTGAGGGAAACGGACAGTGCCAAACCCAGGTCTATGCAGATAAATCATCACAGAGGAAGAACATTAACATTAATTTAGTAATGAATATTAATTTGTGTCCCTGTGCTTTTTAGGGGCTTGAGATAAATCCTGTTTGGGGTGTATCTACCAGAGTCCAGTGCAGTGCTGGGGAATTCGCTCCTGAAATTCAGGGCTGAAATCAGGAACTGTGTGGTCATATAGACAAGAATCTACAGCTATATATATATAAAGATTTACACTTTGGAGAGGTGGCAAGCACAGTCTGTGATAGCTTTAAACTGCTTAAACTTTGTAATGAAGTGGACTGAAAATATGAGGTGAGGGAAATGGGCTGCACAAGGATGAGTGACTCTGGACCAAGGTGAGTAAGGTGACCTCTGAGTAAGGTGACTGAAAGTAAGGATTTGAGCTAGAGATCCTGAAAAGACACTGGATCAGTACAAGACCTGGGAGATTTCATGGCTGAGCATGACTACCCTTTCCATTGCAGCTGGGATGGCAGTCTCCTGCCTGAGCTGTTGCTGTAAGCATGGGGGCTCATTCCTGGTGATAAATGTGTTTCTTTCCACACACCTTGAACAATTCTGTGCCTGCAGCACCCCATTTCCCTTCTCATGTGGCCTTCAGACAGGTCCTGGAGGATGCAGCACTTGATGTTCCTGGTTGTGAACTGCCACACGAAGTGCAGAAACACCTTGTACAGGCTGTGCTGAGGTACCTGCCAGACCATCTGCCCCCACCTTCACCCTTCTTAAGGCAGCACCTCTTGCCTTTTGTGTTGTGGCCCTTTGGCACGTGGCCTCTCCCTGCTTCCCATACTACAGAGGGAGGCAGTTTTTAAACTCTCCTGAGGTCCTTAGGTCCTTTCCCTTCCTCCCTCTGCATAGGCATCGCTGCCCATCCACTGCAGCAGCACTGGATACCAGTGCTGTGAGTAAAGGCTGGGAGACTACCAGCAGAGGAAATGCTTTGAAAATGAGATCTCTTACTTCTGTGCAGAGAAACAGGCTATTTTGGGAGCAGATTGTGTTGGAGATATGGGCTGGGACAGGATTACTGCAGCTGCTGAAGGACATGCTGCTGTACTGAGAGCTTCCCAATAAGCAAGGCCAATAGATGTCACATAAAGAAACCCTCCAGGTTCATCAGTTCCTCTCCTCTCTCTTTGGCAGGGCCTCTGGACTCAGACATGGAGTTTCCCCAACCCCAGAGACCACCTCTGGTTTACAGCAATGTAAGGGACCAACCCCACGATTCCCATCTTCCCAAAAGAATAAAATTTTCACACAGGTTCCAAATTACAGTAGAAAGGGTTGTCCTGCTGTGAGTCTGAGGGCAACACAGAAGAGTGTGGTAACACTAAGTTCCATCAGTCCTGGGCATGTTTAACAAGTGTTAAGAAAAATTCAGTCCTGAGCAGCTCCCAAGGCAATAACACCCCATTGTCTGCCTGAGATTCACTGATTCCTCCTCCAGCTGCAGCTCCCCAGACATTTAAATGACGTCTGATAATTAAACATGCTGTGAATGCAGCTACAGTGCTTGTCAAAGCTCTGTTGGGTTTCACCAGAGATGCTTCAGCTGAAACCTTCAGTTCTTCAATTTCTGGTGAGTGGTCTGTTGGGACTGGCAGGGCACAAATGTTTGTCATCACCTGCATCTTCAGTGCACAGGCCCCATCTGCCAAGGCAGCAGTCTCCAGCCTGCAATCCCTAAAGCAATCCCAGTAGCCTGACTTGGTGTATAATTCCCCAAGCTAAATCCACGAGCAGGAGGAGCTGCAAGCCAGGCTGCAGAGCCCTGCAGACCTCTGTCCGTCATCGTGCTGAACGGCTGCTCCGAGAATTACCTGCAGATTTATTACCCTTCACTGTAACTTGAGAAGAACGTTGCTGTCTCTATTCTCACAGAGATTTACAGCTCATTCTGCCCAGAAATGAGGCTTTTTTCTTTTTTTAATTGAGTGATCTGTCTTTTGGGGAAATATTTTATTTTGTGCTGCATGTTTCAAGGTCTTTGACTGTGTCACTTCCACTTTATTTAGCCACCCTGTCACACCAGCCTTGTACTCTCCCTGCTCCACTATCCATGGCAACCTTCATGGCTCACACATTTATTTTTCCTTGACTCAGCTCTGTGATTCTTCCCAAACTGACTCTAGAGACTGGAATGTGTAGATAAGTCCTAAATTAGGACTTATCTACATGGGAGACTGTTTCAGAGATTTTGGGGTAACTCCTCTCTGTGGAAAGCCTTGCTGTGGCATCCGTGTGCACAGCTGGGAGTTACACCACAGAGCTGTCACAGTTCACTGTGCCTCTGTGCCACAATAAATTAGTACAAGCACTGACTCAGGAAAAGTCCTTGGCTATTACTGGAGAAAGGTCAGCTGAGAACTGCGTTCACTGTGTGTCCGCATCCAAAAAGCAAACGTAGACAAGGCTATATAAAGGATGGGCTGAAGGGTTATATAATTCAGTTACACAATGTATGTGATTGCTGTCAGCGGAAGATGGTCTCCAGTGCTTGTTAGTCTGTTTCAAAAATAAATAACAGGACTGGGGACTTCAGGGACAAGCGGCGTTCTTACAGCGATGAACAAAAAAAAGTAAAGGATTGGAGCCATTTATCTGGGAAGGAAGGGTAAGATGCGATAAATCAAACCTTGAGCGGTCTAGGACATGTGGCTTAAGAATGCCTGTTTTCCCCTTTCATAAAATAAAAGAGCAAAGTGTCATTTGAAGAGATGAGAAATAGCAAATTACAATTTTACAGCAGCACTTGCTTGACATCCTTACAAACCACAGAGCTCTGGAATTTACTGAAAACCCAGAACATGGGAAATCTTGATGTGGTAACAGGAACGTATACAGTTGCAACACTGAAAGCTAAAAAATAAAACCCAAAAAAGAGAAGGGAGATGAATGCTTTGGTATCTGTTATATATAGGGGATTGATAATACACCATCAGGGAAAAAGAGATATCAAGGCTTGCCTCCACCCTCTACTGATGTCTCCATTACTAAACCCTCTCAGAAACAAGCAATCCCACCAAATGACCATGGATCCAACAGTATAGTGATGTCTGTGTTCCCAAGGAACAATAACAGCACTGAAGGCAAAGGAGCTGCCTCTTATTTCCAGGAATGTGTAACGTCTGCCTATTGTGCCCTTGCTGATACTTGCCATGGCCGTGCACACTGGAGCCACTGTTCACAAACAACTTCCAAAGATGTCAGTTCAGCCAGTGAAAAATATTATGTCTGAAGGAGCTCAGATTTGGTGAACTTTCATCAAATCTGAATTCTATCTCTGGTTGCCCTGGAAACATTGAGATGCTGAAGGCACCTCATCTCAGAGCAGCTTTTCCAAGGGGTTTCCTCGGGCTCCTCTCAGCCCCTGTAACCCTTGCTGAGACACCAACCAGAGCATCAGTTTGACTCAGCAACTGCAGGGTGGGTCAGATTGCTTCTTCCTGGATTTACCATTGGTTCATATCCAGCCCAGACCTTTTGAGCTGAGTTTTCTTAGTCCAGATGCACATCTGTGCCATATGGCAGCTGCACCTGGCTGTGGGTCCCTCATTCCCCCAGGTGGATGTCTCAGGTTTGCCCTGACAAAGTGGCAGAGGGAACTCAGGCAGTTCAAACCCATCCCAGAAGAAAGTGAACAGTGAAAGCACTTCTGCTGCCAAGCACACCGCTGCTCTCTAGTTGCATTGTGAGTTACATGAAGCTGGGAAACTGCACCAATTATAGATTTCATTCAGATTTATGTGTGCTAGGTGCCCCTCGGACCAGAACCCCATTTTATCCTGCTCTAAGGGATGATATTTAGTGGCCAAGTTTCTCCCTCAATCCCAAGGTGTTTTACAAAACTCTAATGACAAATTTATGCAACCACACTCTAAATCCTGAGATTATGGGACATAATAGGAATTAATCACAGAATAATTTAGGTTGAAAAAGACTCTTAAGATAACAGAGTCCAACCATTAACCTAATTAACTGCCAAGTTCACCACTAAACCTTGTCCCTAAATGCCACATCTACACATTTTTTAAATATCTCCAGGGATGGTGATTCACCCACTGCCCTGGGCAGCCTGTTCCAATACTTGACCACCTTTGTTGGAGGACTTTTTATTAATATTGAATCTAAATCTCCCCTGGTGCAATTTCAGGCCATTTCCTCTACTCCTGTTGCTTGTTACTTGGGAGAAGAGACCAACACCCACCAGATCAAGTTCTAGTTGGGCTTCGGCCCAAATTAGAAATTTTCTCCCTACAAAACCTCCAAAAGTCATAAACTTTTTTTCCCTCTGAGTTCCAGCCAAGGCTTTTTGTCCAGCCAAAATGGTCCTCTTCCCCGCTATCTTGTCTTTTGGCACATAGGGATGGCTGTTTCTGTTCTTTTAAGATTTCCTTCTTGAAGAATGTCCTGGTCCCCTTTGCCCTTCAGGACTGCCTCCCAAGGGACTGTGTCTAGCAGACTTCTCATTTGGGGCCTTCTGCTTCCCTCGGAGGGGAGTCTCCTATGACAATGACCCATCTTAATTTCTTTATGGAAGCACCTTTGACTTAACCTCAGCAACACCTCTAACCTAGAAGAACCATCACTCTCGTCATTGTTCAGTTCCCCTTGCAGACCCTCCTACCTGTTACTCTGGGGCACCTGGGGGTTCAGTTCCCCTTGCAGACCCTCCTACCTGTTACTCTGGGGCACCTGGGGGTTCAGTTCCCCTTGCAGACCCTTCTACCTGTTACTCTGGGGCACCTGGGGGTTCAGTTCCCCTTGCAGACCCTCCTACCTGTTACTCTGGGGCACCTGGGTGTTCAGTTCCCCTTGCAGACCCTTCTACCTGTTACTCTGGGGCACCTGGGGGTTCAGTTCCCCTTGCAGACCCTCATACCTGTTACT